>NC_091459.1:111372017-111677850 GCF_027789765.1 Dendropsophus ebraccatus | reverse complement strand
TCACTATGGTAAAGAACATGTGGCCTTTATATAATGTATTCATGAATCTATAGCTATTTTCTAAGGAAATGATAAGCCCATTATGAGAATGAGTTTCCGTTTATTAAGTAACATGGAGGAGGAGGAGGATTTTAGTTTTTCCTTTAGCTGTATAATTATTAACCTACATCAGATATATACATTTAGGCCATGTTCACACAACGTATATTTTCATTAAACCAGGGCCGTTATTTAATGTCAGTGGCCGATTGCATTGAACTCCATGGAATCCTGGCCGGAATATATACACACTGTATACACTCCGGCTGGGATTCCATGCGGCCACACAAAAAACTGACATGTCATTGAATAGCAGCTGCACAAAATTGACTGTGCAGATAATGTAAAATACGGCTCTGGACAAATTTACATTGTCTGCAATGACTAATTGAAATGCAGGCACACCCGAATCTGCCCACATTCCAATTGGAAGAAGTGATGTTCATCCAGCCGGTACTGCATTACCAGTCAGGTGAACTTCTCCGACAGCGGCCATTCTGTGTCACTGAGCGGCCGCTGTCTTACAGCATATGAACTTGGCCTTAGTCAGAGAGTTCCCCAGAGGAACTACTACCATCATCCTTCTAAGTACAACCCCTAATCGCTGCATCAGCCTAAGGAGTGTGGGTGGTCTGGAGAAAACACTTACAACCTACCTGTATTTCCTTCTTGGTGTCTTATTGCCATTGCACTCACCCTTTAGATGTTGAATAATTTTGTCAATTTGTCTAAATAATTTTCTTATAATTGTATTATAATACACAGCTGCATTTACAATTCAGCTGATTGGAAACAGTTAACATTGTTGTCATCCAACAAAAAACTAACAACTAATCTGAGGTCCTATTGGAAATGTCATAAAATTCATTTAAAAATGGTTAATACTGTCCATATTATACAATTTAGTCCTTACTTACACAAGAGTCTGGGTCTATGTGTACCACATGCCTTTTGAGATCCAAGTTAGTAACTTACTTAATAGAGATGAGCAAGCCTGCCGTAAGTTTGGGTTCGCATGAACCTAAATGATCGGTAATTGAATCCCTCCATCTAGAGAAGGTAATTGTAGCCCAAGGACTACATGAAAAACATGGAAAGATCCTATGGCCTACCATTTCAAGTAACTTTTTAGATAAGCTATCCTTAGCCTTTGTCCGGCTGACTAGGTACAATTGTACCTATTCCATTTTAAAATTGCAATAATTTTTTTTTTTTCGAAAAGCCGTAGAGGGCTGAAATTTCGTGACATCTCTGCAGTTTTGGTCCAGAATATATTGGCCAAATTTTAACAAAATATCTCCACCCCCTTTCGAGATAAGAGGTCGAGATAATTTTGCATCCATAACAAGCTGCATAGGTACAAATGTACCCTCATATATTTTGAATGAAGATAATGCAAGGAAAAAAAATATATTTTTTTAAAATGATAATGCTATTTTATTATTATAAACAAGTAAATAAAACTGTTCATTTACATTATAAAAGAAAATGTAAGAAACTTTTTTTATTGATTTTCTTCGCAAGTAATGCATGTTGTCTTTGCTACCAAGTGTTCATCACAAATGGGTTTCACACAAACCCCACAAGACTTTCTAGTCTTACATTGTTTTCGCCTCAGGTCTAGGCATACATAGCAACTACCAACAACAGGGCAGGGTCCACAACTACCATGAGGTATTTGAGGGCCAGCTGCTGCTTGCGATGCTACCACAATGCATCATCCAAGCACCATTTCTACTGCACCTCGAAGAAAATGGTTTCTCATCATCATTCGTTTTGTACTATGATCTTCAATTGCAGGCATACACAGCTGATTTGCGAGATCTTTTAGGAACTTTCTTTGTTGATCCTTTGTCCTGAAGCTTGGATTGTGTTCTCTGTAGACGATGTAGGATGCTAACACAGTGACGTCAATCATATTGTAGAAAAATGCCAGAGGCCAACGTAATGTTCGTCGTTTCACAGTGTACTCTCCCAACATTTTATCCATAACATCAACTCCGCCTTTTGTTTTGTTGTAGTATTTTATTATCTCTGGCTTGGCTACTACTGTCTCTTCAACTTCTCCCGTCATGTGCATAGATGATTGAAGCATGACTGATTTGTTCTTCTTTGGTACATATGAACAGACTGTTGCATCATGATTGTAGCCAAAATTAGTCGAGTTTTCAGGCCTTTCTTTGGCAGGCTGCATGTGGCTAGGTAGGAACCTTTTGTTTTTTCTCACTGTACCAACTAGTGTCATGTTCCAGGAGTTTAATACCTTAGCTAGTTCCATGGTTGTAAAGAAGTTATCGGTGGTGACATTTCTTCCAGAGCCTTTATATGAGCTCACTAGGTCCAATACTGTTCGTTCACCAATGTTTACTTGTCAAGGACCATCAGTTGGTTTCCCAGTTTAAAGCTGACCTTGTAATGGGTAAGCGTTTGACGAGTTACAAGCCCATAAAATCTTTGTGCCATATTTAGCTGGTTCTGAAGGTATACAATGGGTAAATGTATACTGGTATACTGGGTAAAATATGCACATGAACAAAATAATGATTATATCTGGGAAGAACCGCTCATCTGTAGCTGAATAAACTTTAGTTTCTGAAACCAAGTAAAGGAGAAAGTCTTCCCACAGTGGATTTATATGAAGGTACAATTGTACCTCTGCAGCCTGTTAACGTTATTATGCAGCCTGACAAAGGTTAGTGTTAACACGAGATGCGGCATATGCCTAAATCCCCACCCCTATGCACATGCAAGGGGGCGGACACAAATTGCATAGGGCCCCTGTGCCAAAAATGTGCCCAGGCTCCCCCAATCCTCCCCCAACTAGGTGCATATAAATCTGTGCAAATATATATTGCATTTTTTTTACTACGTTAGAATACAAGTAACAAACAAAGGACTGTAAAAATGAGTTGTCCTTTGGGGGTCTATTTACACATACAGGATCTGCAGCAGATATGATGTTGCAGATTTAATGATGTGTCTCATCATTTATTTACATTAAAGAGAATGGTACCATCAGGTACATCACTTTTTTTTTTTACATTACCTGGTTGGTGCTGGGATGCAGCATAAAATCTGTGAGATCGTGCCTGGTGCATACCTGTACTTGTGAATGGACCCTAAAGGGAATAGTGGGTTGATTAGATGGGGATTCACCTCTGGAAATCCATCATTTCTGAGAATGTAGGGGAATCATGTCCCCCTTAGCTCCATTCATTCAGGGGACTATCTTTCTCTATTCTCAGGAACCAGGATTGATGGATCCTGGATCCACACACAGCTTTTATTTTACAGTGTACTATATGGGAACTGATCTACTATTATACCCTGCCTATGGCAGATGGTAATAGAAATCCTTGCAAAGGCCACCAGGATGTCATGAAAAGTGACTGGCTCCCTGCAACTAGGGTGGAGGAAGGAAGGGTTAATAATAGGAAACAAGACAAGATGGGTGCACACACACAATGCACATAAATTTACACACAACACACTTACACACACACACACACACACAAACTTTCTTGATTCTGTCTCCTTTCTTGACAAATTATATCCAGTAGGGACAGCAGTGGAGGTGTGGAGTCCCACCATTGGTGCACCTTAGAAAGTCGTTCTCTCAGGTTAACAAAGTCAGAAATGTAGTACCTTATTTTCCCCACTAGTTGTCACCACTGTTCTTTGTCTTTTATGCACAGCTGAAGTTAGGCATTAACTGCTTCATGCCATATGTTTATATGCTGACTAGTCACAGGTGCTATTTCCTTTTTAACCTATGCTATCCTTCTTCTCTCTTACTCCACTCAGCCCCACCACTCACAGGAGGGTTTAGATTTACCACTGTAGGAGGAGTAAACCTGGTGGAGGAAGTGAGTCAGGTCTTACTTAGTTTCCAGAGTGAGAGGACACAAACAGACCAGTTCCTGCAGAAGTTAAGCCAGTACCTGGCTTTGCCTAGGACTCCTGACAGGTACCAGAGATCACAAAACACAGACTTTCTTTAATGCAAGCCACCAAGTTCACTATGCAGTGCTAAGCTAGGATATTCCTTACCCACTCCAGAAACCCTTCTTAAACGCGAGGTACAGTTTCCTGACACCAGAGGAACTGACCCCAGTAGGACAAAGCTACCAGAGTAAAGGTCTATGCATCCTACTGCACAGTGCAGGATAACTGGGAAGTATCGGGAACCTGCTACACTCAGATAGCCAAAGACTGGGCTCTTGTTACCCTAGCATAATGAGTAGCCCGCAACTGAAGGACAGAAGGCGGTCAGACTATAGTCTAGATGTGAGTATGAGTATCACTTATCCCTTCTTCTCTACACTCTTGTTCCAGCAAAGAACATATTCTACATTGGGCAGGGCTCCTCTGGCAACTACTCTCCTCTTCCTTCTCTTTGCAAAGCACTTACTTCTACAAAGCACCTACTCCTACCAAGTACTGGTTCTATCTTACTGTCAGCAACTATGTTTCAGTTTCAAGATTTAGACTAACTGTATTAAGTGTACTGTTCACCTCAAGCCTTGATCAGTAAAGTGTTCTATTTTTCTACTAAACACATGGCACTCTGTCTTATCTATCCGCACTTGCACCCACACCCACCACTGTTTTCCTTGGGCTATTTTCCCCTTTCTGTGGGTGGTGGTACCGACATCCTGGGTTAGTCTACTACCACTCCAGGTTACCATGATAAGTGTCCAAGTGACCCTCAACAATCCTGGAGGTTACCATCCATTGGGGATGGCAAACCGGCCAAAATAGGTACTAACATCTCACCTGTATACACCTACGGCAGAGACACTAGAGTCATCACAGAAGTCGCCAAGTAGCATTAGCGAAAAGAATAGCTCAAACCAACCAGTACACCACAGAGGGATTACATTCAGCCAGGGCCAGGCTAGCAGTGTAGGGGTCAGAGGGTCCTTAGATAAGAATGCTGCAGATGATGATGTACAGAAGGGGACACAACACACAGAGCTCTGCATTGATAACAAGCTGCGTCAACTCTACAGGCTGCCATGCTGTGTTACCTCCTCCCCCTCCTCTCTGACCCATTATTGCAGCTGTAGGAAGCTCAGGAAGAAGACTGTTTGGCTTTTGGGATTCACTGACACAGAACACCAGCGAACCTTTTCTCCCTTGGTGGCCTTCTCTTATCTCCCTGCAGCAGGCTGGTCCCAGTGTGCAGAGGAGGCGGGCCTGTAGAGGGAGGAGGTGGGACCCAGAGAGGGAGGAGGTGGGGCCTAGAGTGGAAGAAGAGCGGCCTGGCTGCTGCACTGTTGTGAACATAAATAGGGGTGGGGGTCATCGGGAGATAGAAAAGTATTATGTAGGAGGGTGTTCAGACATACTAGACTCCTAAGCAGGTAAAGCCCAGTTTATCATCCCTGCTATTTATAGGAGAAAGATTTGCCCCTTCTCCCTGGCGTACACCTCCCGCACGACCCGCTCGCCCGATGGGCGGGCTGGGAGAGCTGGGGGGGGGGGGCATGACAAGACGGGGAGGAGGCGTGGCCTCCTCCCTCACCTCATCTATCATGATTTACGCCTGCTTGCAGGTGTAAATCATGATCAAAATCCACACCTGAATGGAAACAGGTGTAGATTTCATATGCCGGGTGCAGATTCAGGCGTGCGCCTCTTAGTGAATCCTGCGGGGAAAGGGGGGTGGGGCCTAATATAAGACCAGCGTACTTGTACATTTGATCCCTGTCACAGGATAAAAGTGTCACTGTTGTTATAATTTTCAAAGTTTAAAATTACACAAGATGTGATATAAAGCAAATCTGTAATTTACATTCATTATTTATAACAAAGCTATACCTACATGTATCCAGGTCCAGTCTCCTGAAGGAAACTTTTTAGTTTCGTGCTGGTTCCATAGAGAGTAAATAGAGCAGTGGGTGACACGCCAACCCACAGCTCCATTCAAAGCAAAGCAGTTGGGGCG
Organism: Dendropsophus ebraccatus; assembly: GCF_027789765.1. Taxonomy (NCBI): domain Eukaryota; kingdom Metazoa; phylum Chordata; class Amphibia; order Anura; family Hylidae; genus Dendropsophus; species Dendropsophus ebraccatus. The sequence goes on along the minus strand of NC_091459.1, from coordinate 111,671,861 downwards.
CCGATCCAGAGGTCAGACCCTCCGTGACCTCATACTTGGCTCTTATTCTGTGGATAGGGGACAAGTAATAATAAATCAGAAAACCCCTTTAACTTGCCCCCCCCTTCACCTTACCCCAATCCTTCTCTTTTTGCATAACCTCTATTATTTTATTTTTTTTAGTTCTTGTTGTCTGAATTTCTCATGTATTTCCGACCTCTCCAGTCGTTCCTATTTCTTTGCTGTATTACTTCTTTGTTCTTTCTTTTTTGTCATTGTGTGTGTCCTTGTTTAATGACACCCCATTATAAAGCAGCATTCAGTCCTTCCCCACAGCACTCCATAAATCCAGTCTGGAAGTCTTCCAGGCAGAGAAATAAATAAAATAAAATGCAGGTCCTGCTGCCCACAGTCTAAATATTATTATCAGCAGCCTCTCGAGCTTATTCCTGTAACTAACCTGTTTACTGCCTTTCACTTGAATTAATTTAAATATATATTTTTTCTTTTCTTCCCTTAACTTCTTTGGAGCGCAGTGTGGGCTGAGAACTTACCTTGCATGGGCTGTAAAATTCTGCCCAGTGAATTATGCTAACCAAGGGAATTGGAGTTATGTATTACCTATACCGCAATGCTAAAGGAACAAATAAAACATCATCAAAGCATATACTAGCTTGTGATTGTGATACAACTGACTGACCAGCTCCATTTTCCTATGGCCTAAGAGCATAAGTGTTCTCGGTTGGCTATTAACATGATTGCTATTTACATTTTGTACATTGATATATTTTCTTGGATAAAAAGAAAATGTAAAACAAACCATAAAACTGGTAAGCGCAGAAACTCGGTAAAGAGAAGGATCAGCCAAGGATACAAGAACATTATACAAATAAATCCAACCATGTAGGAGTCAGGTAATAATGGGTTCAGACATAAGACCCTGGTGACTAAGGGGGTCCAAGGGCCATGATCGTAAGTGTGTGGCAGTGATACCAGTAAGTGAACCATTTGTAATGTAACATAGCCAAATAAATGAATGCATACGTTTATTGATACATACAGGATTCTAGGCTTCAATAACATAACATGAATAGAATATCGGTTTTAAATTTTTAAAAATATAACAAAGCAATTAAAGTCCGCACATACATACTAACACAAGTTCACACTACGCAGTTTGCACACAGCCGTGGCTAACAATATATCAAAAACAGAAAATTGCTGCAAACTGCAAGTGCCATAAGGCATTTTAGTTTTTTTAGAAACATGTTTGAAAAAAGGTTCTTAGCAAACGGTTTGTTCAAACAGAATGTACCAAGTCCCTTAGAGAATTGGACCCTACACTAGCAATGGCCTCTCATTTTTTTTCTAAAAAAAAAGTAATTGTCAATCAGCCTGTCAATCATTTAATTTCCGCCATGTACAGTAGTGGACGTTGGTGGATTAGCAGCGTAATATCAAAGTTCTGCCAGGACAGCAGTGGACATTGGTAAATGAGCACCCAATGAGGTAATAAGATGGACACTGTATTCACTGTGACTCCCCATAATACACACCCAGCACCCAGTGATTTCCTATAATGAACAACAGTCACCCAGTGACTTGGTATAATGCACACCCAGCACCTAGTTACTTGGTATACTAGACAATGGCTTCACTGCTCCATTGTGAATTTGCAAAGCGAATCTGGCGAAATCGCGAATTGCTACAAAGTGAATTTAATGCCCAATTTGTTGTGAATTGAAATTCGTCAGATTCGCTTTGCTCATCTCTAGTTAGTGTATAAGACATGTCATGTAAGATATGAGATCATGCTATGAATAAGAACTGCTACAGTTTGAAACATGTCTGCATTTTAAATAGATTTTATTATTGCCATAATTATACCATTACCATACATTCAATAAGTTCTAATGAAGTTTGAATTTTGTATTCATGTGAAGCTGGAGACCAACATTTTTCTACTGCCGTGTGTTAGAAATGGGTTCTACTACTTTTCCCTTCAGTCAGTTCCATTAAGCCTTCTCTAAAGGTGATAACAACGCACCCCTAATAAAAAATGAAAGAAATGCACTGGCTCCAGGCATGGTCTTTTGTAGAGTCTGTTCCATATAAGTATAAAGAGAATCAATGTCAAATGTTATCCTATATTTATATACAACATGGCTCCTTACAAAGGATTTTTTTTTCACCCTTCAGGACCATACAGTATATAGGTGAAATGCCGTTTGATCTCTTGTGTGCATTAATACCATAGCACAAGACAGAGAAACATTGCCTCCTTCTTAAGATATGCTGTTCTTTCCCTCTTTATCTAGATGACGGACCACTATATATATATACACACACACATATATATATATATATATATATATATATATATATATATATATATATAGTAAAGGTATAGAGATATAGGAGGGGATTTATGAAAGGGTGTAAATATACACCTTACACCTGGTGTAAACCGCTCACAGCAACCAATCACAGCTCAGCTTTCAGCTCTGGTAGAATATAAGAGGAGCTGTGGTTGGTTGCTGTGGGCAGTTTACACCAGGTGTATATATACACCCTTTCATAAATGTTCCTCATAGTGTGTATATATAATGTATAATACAATATATATATATATATATATATATATATATATATATATACATATATATATATATATATATATATATATATATATATATATATATACATATATATATATATATATATATATATATATATTGCTTGAAAAAGGTTTCATTGGGAAACTGAAACGTTGTACTGCACATGATGGTTAAATAAATTCACTGCCTTATTCACTAAGTCTTGAAATGCTGCCTTATCTCTATTAGGGGAGTCTGGGTCTGACTTCGTGGAGGCTGTGCACCCTCCTGAGCTATTGCCGCACAGTGCTGTCTACATCCTAACCTTTGTTATATATATATATATATATATATATATATATATATATATATATATATATATAATCATAGCTATTTCAGCAGATTGGTTGTCAGTAACCAAGACAATGATCTGGGAACAATAGAGGGGAAAAAAGCGTCATATCAGGAGAAGGAGGCAAGTTTGCTAAATTAATGTGTTTGCAAAAATATTCCTAATTTTCAATGGATTTATTTATATTTTTATATACTAATACTCATTTTTTATCAAATAAAAACAAATATAAATAATATCCTCCTTCAAAACAGCTATTAAAATCTAAATAAACATCAGGAGAACCGTGTCCAAGTAAGTATTTAGAGGGGGCATCTTACTCACCAGTGTTAGGTCTATATAGACACTTTTCTCCATTTTAGCTTACCCAAATTCCGACCTTGATTATGATTTGTTCTTGGTATTGTCCATTCTAGAATATTACCATAATCGTTGTAACTTGTTAATAGTTAAATAAAGCATTATCCAAGCCTACTCCATTTAGCTTTTGCAGCAATATAGTAAAGCAGATGATCCATTGCACCTACTGCAAGCTCAGAAAATTTTCACAATTATTATCCCATATTGAACTTTTTGTCACAAATAACCATTGATTCATTTAAAAATCGAAATATCTATTAAAAAAAGGGGGGGCACTTTTATAACCATTAGTTATTCTATAATGGTTCTGCAAACGTAACTTTTCTGTTATCCCTTATGTACAGCTTGGGCTTTGCAGCTGAAATTTTGTTTTTGAATAAACGCAGGTTGCTTAGCAAAGGCAACTGTTATATGTGTTCTTCTCACTCCTATAATGCTACACATAGAAAAAAATATCAAAGAAGCAAGTGTGATCCAAATAGAAATAATTCTGGATATTGTAAATGGCAACATTGTTAGTCGTAGTTTAATAGTAGTTGTTTTATTAGCACAAATAAAGGAACACAGAAAAATCACAAAACCAACGGAAATTCCTCTCATATTCTCCTACTTTTTTTGGATTTTATATCATCTGAAGCCGATATCATTGTATTTACTTAGGCACATGAATGATAGAGCGTTCATTCCTGCGGCCTGGCCCCTCGATTAGTTGTGCATGTATGAGCGCCAATCTCACATACAATCGAAGATTGTCAGTATACAGTGTATAGGGCTCTCCCAGCACTTCACTGACAGATGTTGATAGAGACAGGGGTTGGGCATGCTTGACCCTTTTGTTCTCTGAGAGATAGGGCCCTATTAAAAGGGACGATTGTGTTTTTCTGTCTAATTTCAGGCTGTGATCAAAAAACTGTTTATGTGTCGTTGATCGTTGATTTAGATCTGACCCTAAAATCATTGTTAATCGTTTGCTAATCGTTTGCTGTAATTCCGCATTTGTTCACTAATCGTTCACTGGAATTCCACATTGCTCCTTCTTTTGCTGGGATCAGATGGAGTTAACGATCGTAGTAACTATCGTTGTAACAATCGTAACTAACGAGTATCGTTCTGTGTAATATGGTAAACTGTTTTAGGTTAATGATAAATAATCTTGTTTGCGATCGTCTATGGTTAAGCTTTAATCGTTATAATTGCTTCATCTAATAGGACCCATAGGCTGCTGCCAAAATAGACTGGTTGCAGCTTACCCCTGCCCATAGGGTCCTATTAGATGAAGCAGTTTTTACCAATTAACGATAAAAGATCGCAAACAAGATTGTTTATCGTTAAAGGGATAGTGTGGCATTTCACAAAATAACACACATTACAAAGTTATACAACTCTGTAATGTGTGTTATGTAAGTGAATTTCCCCCTTCCCCGTGTTCCCCCTCACCCCGGAAGTGTGGTGTGGTGCCAATCGTGGCTCAGCAGCTGATGAAGCGGCAGAGGGGGGTGGCATGAGGGACGGCTGGAGCAGTTCGACCGGCCTCCCAAAGATGTCGTCATTGTCCCAAAATGGCGGCAGGGGGTCGAAAGTAATGCGGTGAGTATAATGCACCGCACTTCCAGGGTGAGGAGGATACGGGAAAGGAGGCCATTCACTTACATAACACACATTACAAAGTTGTATAACGTGTTGTAATGTGTGTTATTTTGAGAATAAATGTTTAGCGCCGCACTACCCCTTTAAGCTGAAATCGTTCACCATATTACACAGAACTATAGTTGTTTCGATCGTTATAACGATCGTTAGTATGATCATTTAACTCCATCTGATCCCAGCAAAAGAATGAATGATAAGCAATTACACTGAACGATTAGTCAACGAATGTGGAATTACAGCGAACGATTACCAATGATTTTAGGGTCAGATCTAAATCAACGATCAATGACACACAAACGATTTTTTATTTGTTACCTGCAATTACACAGCACAATTATCGGTAAAATTTAAACAATATAACGATTTTCCACACAATAATTGTCTCATGTAAGAGGGCCCATAGAGAACACAGGAACGTTTAGCCATTCCAAATGTTCATGTGTATGGGGAGGACAGGCTGGGTATACAGGCACCTTACCATATGCCCTTTTGTCTTGTTGCCAACTATAAATAGACCAGACTAACAAGGAAATTCACCCTTGTGTTTTCTGCAACATTTCTACATAGAGAAAATACGGCACACTGACATATATTGTAAACTAATTTATCTCCTATTTGCTTCCCTGGATTAAGTGTTTTCCTTTAAACACACATTGGTGGCTCCCATCAACTGATTTGTAATTGCCGCCAATTATCACAAGAATAAAGTCTACACATTCGGAAAGAAATTATGCAACACAGACATATCTGATCCACTGTTACCCACATAATAGTGCCTCTCCTTTTGCGGATAATGAAATTTTAGTTGCAAACCATTAAAACGGGAACTGTGGGGCAACAGTAAAGGAGAAGTTAATGCTAACCATAAAAACGTTTCCAAAATGAAAAGACGGTTGTCACCAGTAACTAGTTTCGTGACACATAAGTAGAACTGAGCAATGACTGCATTTTCAGCTTCTTTATAAGACTTGATAAGACAAGTTAATATAGGGCTAGGTTCACACTGTGTAAAAATGACAGCCGTCTTTCAAAATAACAGCCGTCATTGCACAAATAACAACCATTATTTTTGAAATAACGGATATTATGTATAATAATGGCCGTTGTTATGAAAGATGGCTGTCATTTTTACAAAGCGTGAACCTAACTGGTACATTACTGGTATAAAGGTATACTACCTGCCTTGTTAACAGGTTATATGGAGAGCAGAAAAGGTCCGACCCCTTCTGCTCTCCGACACTCCACTTATGACCTCTATAATTACCAAGACGAGAGGGGAGCAGGAGCATGTTGTGGAAAATGATGAATAGCTTTCTGATGTAACAGATGTCGCAGTGACATTGGTCAACTATTGTGGACCTTATGTGGGAGATTTATGAAAGGGTGTAAATATACACCTTGTGTAAATTGCCCAGAGCAACCAATCACAGCTCCTCTTTTTTCTACCAGAACTGAAAGCTGAGCTGTGATTGGTTGCTGTGGGCAGTTTACACCAGGTGTATATTTACACCCTTTTATAAATCTCCCCCTATGTGTAAGTGTAGATTTGCCTGCACGCAATGCCCACAACACGCTCCTACCCCCTCTCGTCTGAAAAGTTATCACCAGAGACTGTCAGAGGGAGGAAGTGATGCGCTGGAAGGCAGAAGAGGTAGGACCTTTTTAGCCCTTTGGATAACCCCTTTAAAGGATGATTGTAGCTCTGTCAATCTTCTCTAACTCTTGGCCCTGAACTGGGTGATGTACCCAACCTTAAAGTGTCTCCGTCATTACAAAAACACTTTGACATGTCATAGAGACATGTCAAAAGTTTTGATCGGTCCCGGTCTGAGTGTTCAGACCCATACTGATCAGGAGAATGGGCGGGGAGAGGACCGCACTGCAGTTAGTTAGAAAAAAGAGCCAGGCTCCATAGAGCTCCACGACTGATCTTTTTTTGTAACTCAGTGCGGAGAGTCGATGTGCTACAGTGCGTCCTCTTCCTGATCATTCTCCCGATTGGTACAGGTCTAAACACTCCATTCTAATGGGAGATTGGGGTCCCTGTTCTCAGATCATGGGGAAGGAAAACTTTACAAGATACCACAACCTCTTAAATGAGTACCTACATCATTGCCACTCACCTCACCAAGATTTCACTGGACTAGGTATAAATGGAGCCTGCAGCAATCAGCACAGTACATCACTATATACATGTGTCTGGATCGCACCTGCTCAGTATCCGGGGGAGAGTGCCGCCATGGTCTGGTTGGCATCAGTTACATATACATAGAAAAAATATGGCGGTATTTCATTCAGTAGTCTTCACCATCTGGGTGGTAATATGTCTACAGAGGTCATGACCCAGCTTATACAGAAACAGATAGAAGACGCAGTTTGACAGAAAAGGACAACTCAAGGACTTATAACAGGTCTTAGTTTTTTGCATATTAAAGGATATTAATGCAGTTTAACTAAACTCCTGGTTTAATGTTCTTGGCTGCTGTCATAACCGTTCAGTCTGACATCAGTATTTGTCTTACAAAGCTCTTATAACAGTTTATCAAAACGGATTTTTACATCTAAATGGACACACAGAAAGTTAAGTCTGTTTCCCCAGAGTCTTAACATGGATTATTTCATTGTGTATTATCTAAGTCGAAATAGATTTGTAGACTGAATTGAGGTTTGCACGACTTTAATGCCCACGGTGTACAGCTGTTTATATGACGGATCAAAATGATTGTGCAAAATATTAATCAACCACCAGCTGCACCCAGGACTCGGATTTAGCATACACAGTTTGCCACTGAATACAAATGCAAAGGAATAGAACTTTCTGGAGGTCAATTTTTCCCCCCCGATGGCCATAAATCTGATGATATCACATTATGTCTATGATTCCCACAAAATTGGTTGTAGTCATGGAGACTTCATTAGTTTCATCAGGTATCGGACATGAAAAGATACATGTGCAATAATACAGGTGAACTGTTCAACATTGAGATTCATTTACTACAATTGGGCTCTCGCTTCGGGGCAAGGATTCCTGATGTGAAATTTGATGTGTCTGATGACAGACGACTAATCTATAGAGAATGCCACGGCTAACATTGACATTTCAGTGAATTACATTAATAATCATCTAGTGTGTTGATAATATTGTACTTGAACTTCATTTAGCAGGAACCATTACTATGTTTTTGTTACTTTTTACATCTGGATTCAGTACAATGAACAACGTCTAGAAAATGTGCAACATTATTTATATATTTATTCTTAATAGCAAAATTGCATGGTGTACAAGCATGGTGTACATAGTACTCCATTAAACTACAGTTTAAGGCTATGTTCACACAATGCATAATCAACGGCAGTTATTTGGCACTCAAAACAACGGCCGTTGTCTTGAGGATTAAACAATGGCCATTGTTCTGAATAACAATTGCATGTAGTCCATGGACAATGGACGGAAATAATTGATACGATCATTATTTTGACAGCTGTTCGGAAACTGTGGGAAACAAAGGTCGTTGTTTGTATTGACTTCAATGCAAATCATTGCAGTATGAAAAGAATGTCTGTTGTTTTAATGTAAAACAACGGCCGTTCTTTTCATTAAAAGTACATTGTGTGAACATAGCCTTAAAGTGACTCTGTACCCACAATCTGCCCCCCCCCCCCCCAAAAAAAAAAAAAAAAAAAAAAAAAAAAAAATGCTTGTTCATTCAGATAGCTGCTTTTAATCCAAAATCGGTCCTGCAGTCCTTTTGGCAGGTGATGCAGTTATTGTCATAAATATCAACTTTTAAACCTTGCAGCCCTGTGCCCAACGGGCGTGGCCTAGATTGTGTATGCATTAGGCTGCCACACCCTCTCTGTCCCTCCTCCCCGCCCTCCTCATTATTAGGAATGCTGCAGGCAGATTGTCTCCTATTCCCCACCTGTGTCAGCTGTGAGAGGACGGCACATGGGCTGGATCGTTAAGCACCTGTGCAGTGTTCAGAAAATGTTCCAGTGGCATTCCTAATGATGAAGATGGTGGGGAGGAGGGATGGAGGGGTTGTGCAAAGTTTGGGCACAGATATTGTAGGCCACGGCCGTTTGACACAGGGCTGCCGGTTTAAAAGTTGTTTTTTAGCACAATAACAGCATCACCTGCTGAACGGACCCCAGGACAGATCTTGAATTAAAAGCAGCTATCTTAGGGTACAAGCGGTTTGGGGGGGTCAGATTGAGGGTACAGAGTCGCTTATGGTATGCAGCTCTTGTGGAGAAATGCAGCTGACCTCCTCTCTCCGCTACTGTCATCACTGACAACTTCCAGTAATGTGTGGTTTCCACAGGACTATACTGTCTATGATAAATGGCCATTTCCTGAGGTAATGACATGTCACTGGAAGTTGTCAGAATGATGATGGTGTCGGACAGTGGTAAGCCCAGGAACCGGCAGCTGTGGTGGAGTAGGGCAGGTAAGTATATAGCACTTTTGTGTTCCCTGTAACCCTGGCAGATGTGTAGTTCTGTAATTTAGGCCAGACAACCCCTTCAATATATAGTTTCCTGGTGGTTTAGGGCAGAGAATGGTTTATTGAGCGAAGTCAGTTTAATTGGTGGTCTTTGACAGTGAAGGATTAAAGGGGTTTATCCAGCAAAAATCTTTTTCTTTTAAATCCACTGGTTTCAGTAAGTTTTATATATATATATATATATATACTAGAAAATGTACCCGGCGCTGCCCGGGTATAAAGTGTCAGTGTGTTAATTAGATTTGTTCTAAGGTGCCCAGGAGGCCAAGCTAAAGGTATTGTTTCATCTGAGTTAATCAGTGGAATTAGTGTATACCTGTAGTGCATAGTTGGAGGGGTTCTGTATACCCACAATGTATAGTTTTTAGGGGTCTCGCATATCTGTAGTGCATAGTTGGGGGGGCTATATACCTATAGTGTATAGTTGAGGGAGGTCCTGTATACCTGCAGTGTACAGTTGGTGAAGGTCCTGTATACCTATACTGTATAGTTCGGGGGTCCTGTATACCTATAGTATATAGTTGGTGCTGTATACCTGTAATGTATAGTTGGTGGAGGTCTTGTATACCTGTAGTTTATAGTTTGAGGGTCCTGGATACCTGTAGTGTATAATTGGTGGAGGTCTTGTATACCTGTAGTATATAGTTCGGGGGTCCTGTATACCTGTAGTAAATAGTTTGAGGGTCCTGTATAACTATAGTATAGAGTTGGTGGAGGTCCTGTATACCTGTAGTGTATAGTTTGGGGTCCGATATACCTGTAGTATATAGCTGGTGGAGTTCCTGTATACCTATAGTATATTTGGGGTCCTGTATACTTGTAGTATAGAGTTGGTGAAGGTGCTGTATACCTGTATTATAGAGTTGGTGTAGGTCCTGTATACCTGTAGTGTATGGTTTTGAGGTCCTGTATACCTGTAGTGTATAGTTTGGGGTCCTATATACCTGTAGTATATAGTTGGTGGTGTTCCTGTATACCTGTAGTGTATAGTTTCGGGGTCCTGTATACCTGTAGTGTATAGTTTGGGGTCCTGTATACCTGTAGTATATAGTTGGTGGAGGTCCTGTATACCTGAAGTATATAGTTGGTGGAGGTCCTGTATACCTGTAATATATAGTTTTGGGGTCCTGTATACCTGTAGTGTAAAGTTTGGGGTCCTGTATACCTGTAGAATATAGTTTTGTGGAGGTCCCGTGCACTTGTAGTGTATAGTTTTGGGGTCCTGTATACCTGTAGTGTCCTGTATACCTGCAGGGTTGTATTTACCCGTATGGCAGTGTTATTCAGTCACAGAGTGTCGGTATTGGTCATGTCTGGTATGGGGGTGTTATCCAGTCACAGTATGGCGGTATTGGTCAGGTCTGGTGTGGCGGTGTTATCCAGTCACGGTATGGTGGTATTGGTCAGGTCTGGTATAGCAGTGTTATCCAGTCAAAGTATGGCAGTATCGGTCAGGTCTGATATGATGGTGTTATCCAGTCACAGTATGGTGGTATTGGTCAGGACTGGTGTGGCGGTGTTATCCAGTCACAGTTTGCCGGTATTGGTCAGGTCTGGTATGTCAGTGTTATCCAGTCACAGTATGGCGATATTGGTCAGGTCTGGTATGACAGTGTTATCCAGCACAGTATGGCGGTATTGGTCAGGTCTGGTATGGCAGTGTTATCCAGTCACAGTATGGCTGTATTGGTCAGGTCTTATATGACAGTGTTATCCAGTCACAGTATGGCGGTATTGGTCAGGTCTGGTATGACAGTGTTATCCAGTCATAGTATGGCGGTATTGGTCAGGTCTGGTGTGGCAGTGTTATCCAGTCACAGTATGGCGGTATTGGTCAGGTCTGGTGTGGCAGTGTTATCCAGTCACAGTATGGCGGTATTGGTCAGGTCTGGTATGACAGTGTTATCCAGCACAGTATGGCGATATTGGTCAGGTCTGGTATGGCAGTGTTATCCAGTCACAGTATGGCGGTATTGGTCAGGTCTGGCAGTGTTATCCAGTCACAGTATGGCGGTATTGGTCAGGTCTGGTATGACAGTGTTATCCAGCACAGTATGGCGGTATTGGTCAGGTCTGGTGTGGCAGTGTTATCCAGTCACAGTATGGCGGTATTGGTCAGGTCTGGTGTGGCAGTGTTATCCAGTCACAGTATGGCGGTATTGGTCAGGTCTGGTGTGGCAGTGTTATCCAGTCACAGTATGGCGGTATTGGTCAGGTCTGGTGTGGCAGTGTTATCCAGTCACAGTATGGCGGTATTGGTCAGGTCTGGTGTGGCAGTGTTATCCAGTCACAGTATGGCGGTATTGGTCAGGTCTGGCAGTGTTATCCAGTCACAGTATGGCGGTATTGGTCAGGTCTGGTGTGGCGGTGTTACCCAGTCACAGTATGGCGGTATTGGTCAGGTCTGATATGGAGGTGTTATCCAGTCACAGTATGGCGGTGTTGGTCAGGTCTGGTATGGAGGTGTTATCCAGTCACAGTATGGCGGTATTGGTCAGGTCTGGCAGTGTTATCCAGTCACAGTATGGCGGTATTGGTCAGGTCTGGTATGACAGTGTTATCCAGCACAGTATGGCGGTATTGGTCAGGTCTGGTGTAGCAGTGTTACCCAGTCACAGTTTGGTATACCTGTTGTGCCCTGTATATACATGTACTGTATAGATGGAGTAGGGGGTCCTGTATATACATGTACTGTATAGATAGAGTAGGGGGTCCTGTATATATGTACTGTATAGATGGAGTAGGGGGTCCTGTATATACATGTAATGTATAGATGGAGTAGGGGGCCCTGTAAATACATGTACTGTATAGATGGAGTAGGGGGCCCTGTATATACATGTACTGTATAGATGGAGTAGGGGGCCCTGTATATACATGTACTGTATAGATAGAGTAGGGGGTCCTGTATATACATGTACTGTATAGATGGAGTAGGGGGCCCTGTATATACATGTACTGTATGGATGGAGTAGGGGGTCCTGTATATACATGTACTGTATAGATAGAGTAGGGGGCCCTGTATATACATGTGCTGTATAGATGGAGTAGGGGGTCCTGTATATATATGTACTGTATAGATGGAGTAGGGGGTCTACCAGTTATTACTGTGGATGTTGTGAGGCAGCTTCCCTAACAACCATTGCTCCCTGTGAAAATGAAAGCAGTAATCCTATTGGTTGCTAAGGCTCCAACTGCCGTGTCTGCTGCAGCTAATTATATCACCTGTGTTTGCAGTGAGGAGATTTTCCCATTCATCTCTATGGGGCGCCTCTCTTTCCCCTCCCCCTCCCCTCCTGTACATCTGGCGAGGACGGGACCTTCGCAATAACCTTCCCGGGCACCCAATGTATCTGTGTGCCAAATTTGGGGTCAAACGGTTCAGGCGTTTGGAAGTCTATAGAGGACAGACAGACAGACAGACAGACAGACAGAAGGACAGACAGACAGACAGACTTTGATTTTTATGATATATATATATATATATATATATATATATATATATATATATTACTTCTATTTAAAAATCTCAAGTCTTCCCATACTTATGAGCTGCTGTATGTCCTGCAGGAAGTGTTGTTTTCTTTTCAGTCTGACACAGTGCTCTCTGCTGACACCTCTGTCCAAGACAGGAACTGTCCAGAGCAGCCACAAATTCCCATAGAAAACCTCTCCTGCTCTGGACAGTTCCTGTCTCAGACAGAGAAGTCAGTAGAGAGCACTGTGTCAGACCGAAAAGTAAACATTTCCTGCAGGACATACAGCAGCTGATAAGTATGGAAAATCTTGATATTTTTAAATAGAAATAAATTACAAATCCATATAACTCTCTGACACCAGATGATATGAAAATAAAAGATCTTCGCAGGTTAAAGTAAAGATCTTTGGCTATCTAGGGCATTAAAGAATTTAAGTCAGTATAACTGGTGGTCTATGGCAGTGTGGCATTAGTAAAAAAATATCCCTTTGTCTAGGGCAGGCAAATGTTTTTTATTTGGGATCCTCTGTGGTGGGCAATGGAAGAGTAATGCTGCATACCTGGACAGTAGCGGCTACTCCCCTCTCTAGACCCCTGCATTGCCCTGGCTGTAAAATGCCTGTTTTCACCATATACTCATCAATGAGATGAGCAGCGGAAGGGCCTAGAATGGACTGTGCACCTGTAACCACGCAATCACACCATACTCTCTATGACTGGATATTCTGATTAAGGAGCAATCTGCCCGATCATTGAGAGAACTAAGAGGAAAATCAGTTTTGGTGTAGTAATGTGGGTGGGCAGTGTCGGACTGGCCCACCAGAGGACTGGAGGATCCTCTGGTGGGCCCACGGCTTAAGAACCTGCACAAACACTGACTGACAAGTCATTACTCACAGTTTTTTTTTTATTGGTGGACCCCCAGGATCATTCCCTCTGGTGGGCCCCAGATACCCCAGTCCAACACTGTGGGTGGGGCTTGAGTAGGGACCAGCCTGGCTTAGAGGCTTGGTATCAATAGTCACCTTTGTAACCCCTATAGCTATAGTGCCAGCTATACATGCAACAAAATGGCTTCCTGAATGTTGATTTATGAGTTGTGACATGTGAAAACTGAAAAAGTAAACTGTGCTGTTGCTATACACTAAAGAATAAGCAAAAATGACCTGGAGCTAAGCAGCTTACATAAAGTTACTTAGTTCATGATTAGGATGCATGAGCGCAGTGTATGACTAATCCCTGAGTTATAATCTTCATGCAAATGACGGCAACTTAACCAGCCAAGCAATGTATATTTCTATCAAATATCTAGTATAGGGATAAACCCTGGGTTGCGACCGTGGCATTTAATTGTAAGTGACAGGAGCAACTCCTGTCACCTACCGATCAGGACCCCCACAGTGGGCCTGTCCTGTGGGCAGGCCTGACTGTCGGGGGTCCCTTACCTTCCTCCGTGCAGTCAGGTCTTTAGAAGATCGCCAATAAAGGGATCAGTGTATGTATTGCAATGTATGTATGTATGTATGTATGTATGTATGTATGTAAGAGTCCTAGTATGCAATAGTCCTAGGGGGACTTCAAAAGCTTAAAAAAAATTGAATAAATGTCTTTAAAAGTGTACCATAGCCCCTCCCCCAATAAAAGTTGAAATGACCCCCCCTTCCCATTTTATAAATAAAAAACATAAAAATAATAAAATTAATAAACATATTATATGTCGTAATGTGCGTAATCGTCCAATCTATTAAAATAAAACAATATTATTGCCACACGGTTAGCGACGTGAACAAAAAAGCATAAAAAAATGCCAGGTTTGCAGATTTATATATATATATATATATATATATATATATATATAATAACATGTCTGATCTACACAAATGTGATACTACTGAAAAGTAAAGATTGTGGCACAAAAACTGAATCCCCATACAGCCCCATAGATGAAAAAATAAAAGCGTTATAAGAGTCACAATAGGCCCATTTTAAATATACCTATCTGCAAAGTACAAGTTTTACTGTCAATAAAAACCCTAAAACATTAGAAAAGCTATGTAAACATGCATATTGCTGTATTCAGACCGACCTATAGAACAAATATATAATGTCAGTTCTAACATAAAGGGCATTACATAAACATGGACCCCCCCCCCCACACACACACACACATGCACACACACACAAAATTTGCGGAATCGCATACAACCCCCCCCCCCCCCCCCATTTCACCCCATAAGGGGGAGGGATGCAATTTTGGCCTCTGTCCTTCAGGGGTTAAAGTTGATAAAGTGCAGGGGAAGGCCCATATTAATCAAACATTGGTGACGCATTTTATGGACAGGCCATCAACTCATACCCATCAGTCTCAATGAACCTCATCATATCAACTTGAATTAGGCACAATGTTCTCTAGTCAAAGCTTTTCTTCAGTAAGGGTAAAGATTACATTCCCTGTCCTTGCCTATATTTGTATAGCCTGGCCACGGCAGAGTTTCTCTTTTGTGCAGCCCATACACCGAGCACCTGGGGCACATGCCTATGTAGCCATTTTTCCTATTTACTCTACGTCCTTGCATTGTGTTATACAGTAAACTAGTCCTTGATTTGTTTGCTGAATCGCTCGGAAATCCTTAGATGTGTTTGTCCCTGATGTTAACTACTCATTAAATGAATGCTCTTGAGTCTGGGTAGAGAAAGAAGCATCTGGAACTTAGGGTGAGAATGTGTTAGGTGGATAATAAATGTAGTATAAAACACTTCTATAAACATGAATAAGTAAAGCCATGTAGAGGTGACAGATTGTGCCAGACAGAAAGGCCTTAGCGCAATACAACGTTCTATCGGTTTCTTCCTAGGAAATATAAAAATGCTACTAGAATGTTGCTATCTCATTGCATTAAGCTTTATCATTTACTTGTTTTTCTTCATTATATAGCAGTAAGGCTAGGTTCACACTGCGTTTTCAACATCTGTTTAACGGATTTGTTTTTTGCAAAAAACGGATTGCAAAAAACGGATGCATTTGTGTGCATCCGTTTTTGGTCCGTTTTTCCATTGAGTACCATTATAAAAAAAAAACAGATCAAAACAGATGCAGTTTTTTTGATGCACAATAAAATACTGTTGACACTACTTTTTTGACCATTAAAAAACTGATCCGTTAAACGGATGCTGAAAACGCAGTGTGAACCCAGCCTAACATATTCAGTCCTTGTCCCCACTGGGGCTTACAATATAAATTCCTTACCCTCAGGCCCTCGTATATTAGGACCAATTGGACTTAACAAGCGTTCAAAAATTTGGGTTAAAGTCAAAAGAACCCAGATGGATGTTGCCTTTTTCATATCTAGAAATGTGTCTAGTAAAAAGGATGACCTGTTCCGGGCAATCAGCTCCTTCTACACATGTCAAAGTGCCACAGTACCAGTATTTCGGAGTGGGCCAGTTATGACTGGAACTGTTACAAAAGAGACTGGCATGTGCCAACTGGAGAAGCTAACCACTTGGAACTGTACTATATTTCACATTTACTTGTCAACAGATCCAGACATGATCATTATAAAAAAGAGATGAGGACATGTTCCTCATGCTGGACCAGTAATCTGATCTGAGGTTCTTCAGCCCAAGAACTGGGACATTGTTTATTACAAATCTCTTTTACTATTGCATCATTTCATTATTTGTGCAGCATTGGCATGATAAATAAATGAGATTCAATATCCACCCCCAAAATGTGTCAAGTCCCCACATGGAGGAGGAATGGACAGGGCTCATGACATCATGGTATTCCTGCTTGAGTCAATAGTTACATATGGCTTACTGAGTAACCATGCTCATTAAGCATCAGACATTTGATGAGCAATATTATTTCGCTCCATGCCCACTCTTTCTGTTTATTTTGAGTATATTGTGTATTTCTTATGGCTCTGTAGCTTAATACATATACTCCTCCGCAGGGCGTGCAGGATAGGGATATATTGTAAATCTGAACGTCCCAGAAACCTGGTCAAAATGCTTATTAGTGCTCAGATGTAGTTTAGTTATAGTAGATGAAACTATAGTAAGGGTTTTTAACAGTGCAATAACAGACCCTTATTGCTATATGTTATGGTAAGGGTGTGTTCACACGTTCTCTGCAAAATGTCTATAGCACGGACAGGGTTCTGAACAGACAGTGTTTTCTTTAGTCTGGCAGGTCTAGACACATGTGAATCTTTTACAATCTGTTTTGGATAAAATTCAGCTAATTAAATTAATCAAACTGCCAAAATTATTTTGGATTTGGATTGCCGATGATAAGTATGCATTGGAACAGGGACTCCTGTGAAAGATATGCGTCCCTGCTGCTGTATGGTACACAGCAGTATTATTATTTTTTTTTTAAGTGCCCTTAATTCCAGAGCGCTATACAATCAATAGGGGGCGACAAACAGAACATTATTAAATCTAAAACACATCACATGCTAATATCCAGGTCTTCGTGCAAACCCATGCTTAGGCAAGGGCTACTTGGCAACTTTGACCATTACTCTTAACCAAACCAAAACCAGACCCGAAATGGACCAAAGATGGACATATAGGAAAAAGTAAAACTTTTTAAAGAATCACATAATATTAAAAAAACATATATGTCACAACTAGACAATAAAAAATCACACAAAAAATGGTGGTAGCTTGATGACAACAGAATAAGGGGGAAAAAAGGTAAGGGGTCTAGGAGCAGAATGTATGTGGCACTTCAGTGTGGTAAGGAGTGAAAAATGCTTAATTTTGAACTAATGCAAACAAGAAATGTACCTAGCCTAACAAACTGAAAAACTAAATAACTGTGCATTCATGCAAAAAACTCATCATATATTGTTAAGCATTAGAGATGAGCGAACCGGGTTCGGGTTCGAGTCGATCCGAACCCGAACGTTCGGTATTTGATTAGCTGGGGCTGCTGAACTTGGATAAAGCTCTAAAGTTGTCTGGAAAACATGGATACAACCAATGACTATATCCATGATTTCCACATAGCCTTAGGGCTTTATCCAAGTTCAGCAGCCCCAGCTAAGCAAATGTCGAAAGTTTGGGTTCAGATCGACTCGAGCATGCTCCAGGTTCGCTCATCCCTATTAAGCATACTGTATGTCCATAATGGACCCTTTCATTTTAATTCTCGAACAGTGAGCAGTTAGGTGAAAAAGTTACCTGCCAAACCTGACACATACAAGTTCCTGAACACTTAGCAAGTAACAATCTGCTCAACATAGACAACCCAAACCATACCATTTGGCCATTACACGTCACATGGCCAGAGATCACAGCACTACGTATCTGTATGGAAGCTAATGAGATTCAATTTTGTTATGTTATGATGCACAAGTTGTTATGAATACAACCATTCATCTTGTGCTACGTCACAGGTTAAGGGCATATATTTTCATTTGCTGCTCTAAGGGTACTATTACATGGGCTGACTACGGCCCAATGATTTTAGTAAATGTTTACTAAACTGATCATAGTCGACCTATTAGTCAACGTAGTCGACCTATTTGGCAAGATAATCAGGCAGTAAGGGCTGCATGGACATCTGTAGTGATGTTCATACAGCCCTTGCCCAAACACCTGATATCTTACCTCTGCCCACTCCAGGTCTTCTCTCTTGTGTTCTGTAACTTCCCGGTCTTGGCTGCAGCAGCCTCCGAGCAGCCTGTCTGCTGACAGGCCAGTCAACCAATCACTGGAAGGGACCGCCACAGCGTGTGATTGTCTGAGCGGCCTGTCAGCTGACAGGATGCTCAGACGCTGCATCTGCTGGGATCGGGAAGCTGCGGAGCACAGGAGAGAAGACCGGGAGTGGGGAGAGGTAAGGTATCAAGTTTTTGGGCAATCATCAGCCGTCGGTCAGGCATCGCTATTACACTTAACAATGCGCTGTTGTCGTCTGACGATTTTTGGTCCAAACCTAAACCAACGATCAGCCAATGATCATTTCATCGGCTGATCATTGTTTCTACTACACAGAACCATATTCTGCTGAATCGGCCTCATTTGGCCAATTATCGCTCTGTGTAATACGGCCCTTACTCTAAGACCCGTGTTCTTGTGATCTGTGTTATGGTCAATGTCACCATGTGGCCCTATCCTAAATGCATGGAACCATGTTGTGTATTTACAACAAGAGAACATTTTGTAATACTAGTCATACTCTGCTTTTGGGGATATCATCTATACGCAGGGTAATTAAAGTTATAAATCCTGACTTTTAACAATGACACAATACGACCACAATTATAATGATATTTCGCAGTTTGTCAAACAACCTAAACTTTACTCTTTAAGAGGTTGGTGCTAAAATGTATCTGTTTGTGTTGCTTTCGGGAGTAGAGCCTAGCCTAGTTTGGTGTTATTAAAATTGCTTAAAGCTGATGACCTACAATCTTTTATTGGAACAATCTTGAATCTAATTAATTTGCTGTCCACAGAAAGAGTGTTTCCAATGTAAAAAATCTGTCAAGCAGACGGTGCAGAAGCTACCAAATCAGCATTCCAATAACCTGATGTGTAACACTGCTCATTAACCTCTCCTCGCTGCACCAGTTTACTAAATGCTAATAGAAGACATTTTGTGCAAGCAAAGAGCTTTAGAAATGACTTTGTCCAGCACTCTGGACAGCGGCCTCACGTAAATGAGTTAGTCTAGTTTTCGGCATTGCAGGCATATATAAATAGTCTGGGATGAGACCTGAGATACTGTAATCTCATGATTTTATTCCTCTACTTCTGTCTGGATAATTATAGATATTGACATTAGCCCCTGAAAGCTTATTTCGGGTCACCTTAAAGGGGTCAAACAACAAATACCATTTATCACCTATCCACACGTCTGACCGCTGGGACTAGGGATGGTCCAAACCTGGTTCGGGTCGGGTTAGTACGAACCCGAACCCTGGGAAATAATTTCCGCTGCCTGCCCTCTCCGTGGAGAGGGTGGATACAGCGGGAGGACCGCCTGGAAAACTGGGATACAGCCATAACCATAGGCTGTATCCCAGTTTTTCAGGCGGTCCTCCCGCTGTATTCACCCGCTGCATGGAGCGGCCAGACAGCGGGAATCTGATGCCGAGCGTTCGGGTTCATACGAACCCGAACCTCGGCAGATTTGGACCATCCCTAGCTGGGACCCATAACAATAAAGGGGAAGGAGGGTCTTGCAGCATTTGGAAGGGATGTACTGCAGGTTCAGCATGCATACAGGTGTTCCATTTACTGTCCAAGAAACTGAATGAGATAGCCTGATACAGTTCTTGTCTATATCTGTCAGTCCTATAAACACAGAATAGAATGGCAGCATGCATACTTGTTTACTGCTTTATTCAAATGGTAGACTATTTTTATAATCAGTGGGGCTCCCAGCAGTCAGACCCCTAATGATCATACATTTAACTCTATTCTGCACAGGATTATTTTACATAACTGTATCTGTGCTGTGTCACCACCCCTGGTAAATTACTGCCTTCAAGTGCACTAGGTAAACAAAGGGCTCTGGAGCCCATATGGCTTGAAATACTTGCTTTATAGTTAGGGGTCCTCCAGAAATTTTTGTTTGTTTGTTTCGAATCAACTGGTGTCAGAAAGTTATATGGATTTGTAATTTACTTCTATTTAAAAATTTCAAGTCTTACAGTACTTAACAGCTTCTGAAGGTTGAAAGCCTCTGTGGTGGGCAATGGAAGAGTAATGCTGCATACCTGGACAGTAGCGGCTACTCCCCTCTCTAGACCCCTGCATTGCCCTGGCTGTAAAATGCCTGTTTTCACCATATACTCATCAATGAGATGAGCAGCGGAAGGGCCTAGAATGGACTGTGCACCTGTAACCACGCAATCACACCATACTCTCTATGACTGGATATTCTGATTAAGGAGCAATCTGCCCGATCATTGAGAGAACTAAGAGGAAAATCAGTTTTGGTGTAGTAATGTGGGTGGGCAGTGTCGGACTGGCCCACCAGAGGACTGGAGGATCCTCTGGTGGGCCCACGGCTTAAGAACCTGCACAAACACTGACTGACAAGTCATTACTCACAGTTTTTTTTTATTGGTGGACCCCCAGGATCATTCCCTCTGGTGGGCCCCAGATACCCCAGTCCAACACTGTGGGTGGGGCTTGAGTAGGGACCAGCCTGGCTTAGAGGCTTGGTATCAATAGTCACCTTTGTAACCCCTATAGCTATAGTGCCAGCTATACATGCAACAAAATGGCTTCCTGAATGTTGATTTATGAGTTGTGACATGTGAAAACTGAAAAAGTAAACTGTGCTGTTGCTATACACTAAAGAATAAGCAAAAATGACCTGGAGCTAAGCAGCTTACATAAAGTTACTTAGTTCATGATTAGGATGCATGAGCGCAGTGTATGACTAATCCCTGAGTTATAATCTTCATGCAAATGACGGCAACTTAACCAGCCAAGCAATGTATATTTCTATCAAATATCTAGTATAGGGATAAACCCTGGGTTGCGACCGTGGCATTTAATTGTAAGTGACAGGAGCAACTCCTGTCACCTACCGATCAGGACCCCCACAGTGGGCCTGTCCTGTGGGCAGGCCTGAC
This sequence comes from Dendropsophus ebraccatus, assembly GCF_027789765.1. Lineage (NCBI taxonomy): Eukaryota > Metazoa > Chordata > Amphibia > Anura > Hylidae > Dendropsophus > Dendropsophus ebraccatus. The sequence continues at coordinate 111,650,340 of NC_091459.1, read as the reverse complement.
TGTCGGGGGTCCCTTACCTTCCTCCGTGCAGTCAGGTCTTTAGAAGATCGCCAATAAAGGGATCAGTGTATGTATTGCAATGTATGTATGTATGTATGTATGTATGTATGTATGTAAGAGTCCTAGTATGCAATAGTCCTAGGGGGACTTCAAAAGCTTAAAAAAAATTGAATAAATGTCTTTAAAAGTGTACCATAGCCCCTCCCCCAATAAAAGTTGAAATGACCCCCCCTTCCCATTTTATAAATAAAAAACATAAAAATAATAAAATTAATAAACATATTATATGTCGTAATGTGCGTAATCGTCCAATCTATTAAAATAAAACAATATTATTGCCACACGGTTAGCGACGTGAACAAAAAAGCATAAAAAAAATGCCAGGTTTGCAGATTTATATATATATATATATATATATATATATATATATAATAACATGTCTGATCTACACAAATGTGATACTACTGAAAAGTAAAGATTGTGGCACAAAAACTGAATCCCCATACAGCCCCATAGATGAAAAAATAAAAGCGTTATAAGAGTCACAATAGGCCCATTTTAAATATACCTATCTGCAAAGTACAAGTTTTACTGTCAATAAAAACCCTAAAACATTAGAAAAGCTATGTAAACATGCATATTGCTGTATTCAGACCGACCTATAGAACAAATATATAATGTCAGTTCTAACATAAAGGGCATTACATAAACATGGACCCCCCCCCCACACACACACACACATGCACACACACACAAAATTTGCGGAATCGCATACAACCCCCCCCCCCCCCCCCCATTTCACCCCATAAGGGGGAGGGATGCAATTTTGGCCTCTGTCCTTCAGGGGTTAAAGTTGATAAAGTGCAGGGGAAGGCCCATATTAATCAAACATTGGTGACGCATTTTATGGACAGGCCATCAACTCATACCCATCAGTCTCAATGAACCTCATCATATCAACTTGAATTAGGCACAATGTTCTCTAGTCAAAGCTTTTCTTCAGTAAGGGTAAAGATTACATTCCCTGTCCTTGCCTATATTTGTATAGCCTGGCCACGGCAGAGTTTCTCTTTTGTGCAGCCCATACACCGAGCACCTGGGGCACATGCCTATGTAGCCATTTTTCCTATTTACTCTACGTCCTTGCATTGTGTTATACAGTAAACTAGTCCTTGATTTGTTTGCTGAATCGCTCGGAAATCCTTAGATGTGTTTGTCCCTGATGTTAACTACTCATTAAATGAATGCTCTTGAGTCTGGGTAGAGAAAGAAGCATCTGGAACTTAGGGTGAGAATGTGTTAGGTGGATAATAAATGTAGTATAAAACACTTCTATAAACATGAATAAGTAAAGCCATGTAGAGGTGACAGATTGTGCCAGACAGAAAGGCCTTAGCGCAATACAACGTTCTATCGGTTTCTTCCTAGGAAATATAAAAATGCTACTAGAATGTTGCTATCTCATTGCATTAAGCTTTATCATTTACTTGTTTTTCTTCATTATATAGCAGTAAGGCTAGGTTCACACTGCGTTTTCAACATCTGTTTAACGGATTTGTTTTTTGCAAAAAACGGATTGCAAAAAACGGATGCATTTGTGTGCATCCGTTTTTGGTCCGTTTTTCCATTGAGTACCATTATAAAAAAAAAACAGATCAAAACAGATGCAGTTTTTTTGATGCACAATAAAATACTGTTGACACTACTTTTTTGACCATTAAAAAACTGATCCGTTAAACGGATGCTGAAAACGCAGTGTGAACCCAGCCTAACATATTCAGTCCTTGTCCCCACTGGGGCTTACAATATAAATTCCTTACCCTCAGGCCCTCGTATATTAGGACCAATTGGACTTAACAAGCGTTCAAAAATTTGGGTTAAAGTCAAAAGAACCCAGATGGATGTTGCCTTTTTCATATCTAGAAATGTGTCTAGTAAAAAGGATGACCTGTTCCGGGCAATCAGCTCCTTCTACACATGTCAAAGTGCCACAGTACCAGTATTTCGGAGTGGGCCAGTTATGACTGGAACTGTTACAAAAGAGACTGGCATGTGCCAACTGGAGAAGCTAACCACTTGGAACTGTACTATATTTCACATTTACTTGTCAACAGATCCAGACATGATCATTATAAAAAAGAGATGAGGACATGTTCCTCATGCTGGACCAGTAATCTGATCTGAGGTTCTTCAGCCCAAGAACTGGGACATTGTTTATTACAAATCTCTTTTACTATTGCATCATTTCATTATTTGTGCAGCATTGGCATGATAAATAAATGAGATTCAATATCCACCCCCAAAATGTGTCAAGTCCCCACATGGAGGAGGAATGGACAGGGCTCATGACATCATGGTATTCCTGCTTGAGTCAATAGTTACATATGGCTTACTGAGTAACCATGCTCATTAAGCATCAGACATTTGATGAGCAATATTATTTCGCTCCATGCCCACTCTTTCTGTTTATTTTGAGTATATTGTGTATTTCTTATGGCTCTGTAGCTTAATACATATACTCCTCCGCAGGGCGTGCAGGATAGGGATATATTGTAAATCTGAACGTCCCAGAAACCTGGTCAAAATGCTTATTAGTGCTCAGATGTAGTTTAGTTATAGTAGATGAAACTATAGTAAGGGTTTTTAACAGTGCAATAACAGACCCTTATTGCTATATGTTATGGTAAGGGTGTGTTCACACGTTCTCTGCAAAATGTCTATAGCACGGACAGGGTTCTGAACAGACAGTGTTTTCTTTAGTCTGGCAGGTCTAGACACATGTGAATCTTTTACAATCTGTTTTGGATAAAATTCAGCTAATTAAATTAATCAAACTGCCAAAATTATTTTGGATTTGGATTGCCGATGATAAGTATGCATTGGAACAGGGACTCCTGTGAAAGATATGCGTCCCTGCTGCTGTATGGTACACAGCAGTATTATTATTTTTTTTTTAAGTGCCCTTAATTCCAGAGCGCTATACAATCAATAGGGGGCGACAAACAGAACATTATTAAATCTAAAACACATCACATGCTAATATCCAGGTCTTCGTGCAAACCCATGCTTAGGCAAGGGCTACTTGGCAACTTTGACCATTACTCTTAACCAAACCAAAACCAGACCCGAAATGGACCAAAGATGGACATATAGGAAAAAGTAAAACTTTTTAAAGAATCACATAATATTAAAAAAACATATATGTCACAACTAGACAATAAAAAATCACACAAAAAATGGTGGTAGCTTGATGACAACAGAATAAGGGGGAAAAAAGGTAAGGGGTCTAGGAGCAGAATGTATGTGGCACTTCAGTGTGGTAAGGAGTGAAAAATGCTTAATTTTGAACTAATGCAAACAAGAAATGTACCTAGCCTAACAAACTGAAAAACTAAATAACTGTGCATTCATGCAAAAAACTCATCATATATTGTTAAGCATTAGAGATGAGCGAACCGGGTTCGGGTTCGAGTCGATCCGAACCCGAACGTTCGGTATTTGATTAGCTGGGGCTGCTGAACTTGGATAAAGCTCTAAAGTTGTCTGGAAAACATGGATACAACCAATGACTATATCCATGATTTCCACATAGCCTTAGGGCTTTATCCAAGTTCAGCAGCCCCAGCTAAGCAAATGTCGAAAGTTTGGGTTCAGATCGACTCGAGCATGCTCCAGGTTCGCTCATCCCTATTAAGCATACTGTATGTCCATAATGGACCCTTTCATTTTAATTCTCGAACAGTGAGCAGTTAGGTGAAAAAGTTACCTGCCAAACCTGACACATACAAGTTCCTGAACACTTAGCAAGTAACAATCTGCTCAACATAGACAACCCAAACCATACCATTTGGCCATTACACGTCACATGGCCAGAGATCACAGCACTACGTATCTGTATGGAAGCTAATGAGATTCAATTTTGTTATGTTATGATGCACAAGTTGTTATGAATACAACCATTCATCTTGTGCTACGTCACAGGTTAAGGGCATATATTTTCATTTGCTGCTCTAAGGGTACTATTACATGGGCTGACTACGGCCCAATGATTTTAGTAAATGTTTACTAAACTGATCATAGTCGACCTATTAGTCAACGTAGTCGACCTATTTGGCAAGATAATCAGGCAGTAAGGGCTGCATGGACATCTGTAGTGATGTTCATACAGCCCTTGCCCAAACACCTGATATCTTACCTCTGCCCACTCCAGGTCTTCTCTCTTGTGTTCTGTAACTTCCCGGTCTTGGCTGCAGCAGCCTCCGAGCAGCCTGTCTGCTGACAGGCCAGTCAACCAATCACTGGAAGGGACCGCCACAGCGTGTGATTGTCTGAGCGGCCTGTCAGCTGACAGGATGCTCAGACGCTGCATCTGCTGGGATCGGGAAGCTGCGGAGCACAGGAGAGAAGACCGGGAGTGGGGAGAGGTAAGGTATCAAGTTTTTGGGCAATCATCAGCCGTCGGTCAGGCATCGCTATTACACTTAACAATGCGCTGTTGTCGTCTGACGATTTTTGGTCCAAACCTAAACCAACGATCAGCCAATGATCATTTCATCGGCTGATCATTGTTTCTACTACACAGAACCATATTCTGCTGAATCGGCCTCATTTGGCCAATTATCGCTCTGTGTAATACGGCCCTTACTCTAAGACCCGTGTTCTTGTGATCTGTGTTATGGTCAATGTCACCATGTGGCCCTATCCTAAATGCATGGAACCATGTTGTGTATTTACAACAAGAGAACATTTTGTAATACTAGTCATACTCTGCTTTTGGGGATATCATCTATACGCAGGGTAATTAAAGTTATAAATCCTGACTTTTAACAATGACACAATACGACCACAATTATAATGATATTTCGCAGTTTGTCAAACAACCTAAACTTTACTCTTTAAGAGGTTGGTGCTAAAATGTATCTGTTTGTGTTGCTTTCGGGAGTAGAGCCTAGCCTAGTTTGGTGTTATTAAAATTGCTTAAAGCTGATGACCTACAATCTTTTATTGGAACAATCTTGAATCTAATTAATTTGCTGTCCACAGAAAGAGTGTTTCCAATGTAAAAAATCTGTCAAGCAGACGGTGCAGAAGCTACCAAATCAGCATTCCAATAACCTGATGTGTAACACTGCTCATTAACCTCTCCTCGCTGCACCAGTTTACTAAATGCTAATAGAAGACATTTTGTGCAAGCAAAGAGCTTTAGAAATGACTTTGTCCAGCACTCTGGACAGCGGCCTCACGTAAATGAGTTAGTCTAGTTTTCGGCATTGCAGGCATATATAAATAGTCTGGGATGAGACCTGAGATACTGTAATCTCATGATTTTATTCCTCTACTTCTGTCTGGATAATTATAGATATTGACATTAGCCCCTGAAAGCTTATTTCGGGTCACCTTAAAGGGGTCAAACAACAAATACCATTTATCACCTATCCACACGTCTGACCGCTGGGACTAGGGATGGTCCAAACCTGGTTCGGGTCGGGTTAGTACGAACCCGAACCCTGGGAAATAATTTCCGCTGCCTGCCCTCTCCGTGGAGAGGGTGGATACAGCGGGAGGACCGCCTGGAAAACTGGGATACAGCCATAACCATAGGCTGTATCCCAGTTTTTCAGGCGGTCCTCCCGCTGTATTCACCCGCTGCATGGAGCGGCCAGACAGCGGGAATCTGATGCCGAGCGTTCGGGTTCATACGAACCCGAACCTCGGCAGATTTGGACCATCCCTAGCTGGGACCCATAACAATAAAGGGGAAGGAGGGTCTTGCAGCATTTGGAAGGGATGTACTGCAGGTTCAGCATGCATACAGGTGTTCCATTTACTGTCCAAGAAACTGAATGAGATAGCCTGATACAGTTCTTGTCTATATCTGTCAGTCCTATAAACACAGAATAGAATGGCAGCATGCATACTTGTTTACTGCTTTATTCAAATGGTAGACTATTTTTATAATCAGTGGGGCTCCCAGCAGTCAGACCCCTAATGATCATACATTTAACTCTATTCTGCACAGGATTATTTTACATAACTGTATCTGTGCTGTGTCACCACCCCTGGTAAATTACTGCCTTCAAGTGCACTAGGTAAACAAAGGGCTCTGGAGCCCATATGGCTTGAAATACTTGCTTTATAGTTAGGGGTCCTCCAGAAATTTTTGTTTGTTTGTTTCGAATCAACTGGTGTCAGAAAGTTATATGGATTTGTAATTTACTTCTATTTAAAAATTTCAAGTCTTACAGTACTTAACAGCTTCTGTATGTCCTGCAGAAAGTGGTATACTGTCACAGACAAAGGTAGCAGCAGAGAACATTATGTCAGACTGGAAAGAATACACCACTTTCTACAGGACATCGAGCTGAACAATGCAACAGGCAGAGAATAGACAGGGAATGAATACATCAGCTGTTGAAGACTTGCTGGCTTTGTTGAGAACCGGTCTGCTGTGTTAGGCAATGTTCTGTAGGCAGCTCTGGATGATGAAATGGCAGGAGTGAAGTGGGATGGGAGTAGGCAGGATGGGGGATCTGTGATAAAGAGCTGAGGATAAGCAATGCATTCTGGAGCTTCTGGTACTGTGCAACTGCTTAAGGCCATGTTCACATGACTTAAGACACCGGCCAGTTTTAGAGAACATCATCCCTGCTGCTTCACTGCCACTGAATTCGGATGCAGGTGCATCAGTGTTCACCGGCATCTGAATTTCCCACTGCACACAATGAATTGTGCGGCCAGAGCTGCACGCTCCATTGTGTGCACTGACAGGTTCTTTGCGGCCGCTATTCAATGAATGACATGTCCGCTAGGGATCCTGGCTGAAGTCTTTACTATGTGTATACACTCCGACCGGGATTCCCTCAGCTACAGCACAATGTAAGTTCCATAGTAATCACGGCCGTCATTGCTGATTTTCAACAACAGCCGTGATTACTACGGAACTTCAGTTGTGTGAACATAGCCTAATGGGGTAGTCTACTTAAACATAACTTTTGATATGTTGTTGCCCATGGTGAGACTAACAATTCATTTCATACTTGTTATTATCTATTCAGTCTCTTTTCCCCAGTTCTAAACTGCTGCTTTCTGCTGAAGACACAAAAATCAGTGTGTGAGTTGTTCTGTCTCCCCCTCCCTTCTGAGACAGCTTTATCTGCAACATTGTAGCTTCATTGTATCTTATTTCCAGAATTACTTTTGGGCAGAACTGTACATGATAGTTATTTCTGTAATGTTAATGTATTTTGAATTTAGTGGCAGAATAGGTTCTCGAGCGAGTGTTCACCCCGCCCTGTGCCCATGTCTTCAAGGCTCCTGTCTCTATTGGGAGACCCGTGATGGAAATCTATGGCTATCTAAGGATACGGGAGCTACAGATACAGATGGGGAAGCTCTGTCTTATAAGGTTCCATTGAAGTGTGAGAATGGCCACTTGGAAGTGTACTTTATTACTAAATAAACAGATCTCAGTGAGACCAGCCAAAAAACACTGTCAGCTGTGCTTAATACAGTGGAATCCTAGGTGCATTGCCCCCTGGGAAACATCAATGTGCAAAAAAGGCAAATAAAAAATACATTTACATAGAGAATGGACTATTGTGCTTAGTTCTGCATGATGCTTATTTCTGAACACAACACTGGAGGTACACTTCAAGCATTTAGTTGTGACAATAGTAATAATAATATTAATTTCCATTTGAGACAGCACAATTTTACAGTAGAAGCCAGAGACCTTTTATTATAACATTTCAAACCCAATAAGACTCTTGACACTTTGCACTTTCAATCCACCCTGAGGAGCGAATCCCAGAGCCCTGTCTGTTCTGTGTCATGTTTAGTGATGACGGATAACAAAGTTGTACTTAAGGCATCAACATAGTCATTATTCCGCTAAGGCCATGAAGATGTTAAATACGGCCTAATAAGGAGACTTCTACGTCTGTAACTTGAAATGCATGTCAGATTATGGTTACTTGCATATTGATCTGTTTAAGGAAAAGATTTTTAATGATTGCGTTCAGAAAATATTTTATTCTGTAAGCAAAGTGAAGGCAGTGAAATACAAGGATCGGCAGTAGCCATAGGGCTGTAGTCATTACTTCTGCAATCAGGGCACGTGTCTATGGCTGCAAAGTTTAGAGGTGGAACACAAACTGGATGACATACATTGCACTCATGTATTTCTTATATTATTCATATTATATTTTACCCTTTTGGATTCTCACTCCGCAACTCATAAAAATGGTAGAATACAAAACTAGTATGGAAAAGCGCTTATTTACTCATAGTTCCTTCATACCTAATATTATCTCTAGAACATGATCGTGCACAACTCTTTTGTTGATGACTTTAAAGGTGTTGGCCACTTTATAGTGAAGTTGTTCAGTGTACAGTATAAGGCTATGTTCACACAACGTATATTTTCATAAAACCACGGCCGTTGTATAATGGCCGTGATTATTACGAAAATATGCATTACCTTGCTGTCTATGGGATCCCAGCCTTATTGCACTCACATTACTTACTTACAGCAGCTCCCTGTGTACCCCATAGATCTAAAATTAGGCTTGCCTCCTCCAGGCTGTACTGCCCTGCTCTGTGGTGATTCTGTCCATAAGATGGCTGACATGGAGGAGCATGTGACCATGCCCCCCCCCCCCCTTGGCCTCAATAGGCATATACAGGCTCCCTACAGAGCACAGCCTGGAGGAGGGGAGTCTGATTTTAGCTCTATGGGACACATAGGGAGCTGCTGTCAGTGTATACAGTGAGTACACTTACTATTACTGTACACTGAACTACTTTAATATTAAGTGGCCAACCTTCTGAATTAGCAGTTGGAACTGTTGAGGCATGAAGCATTTCATCCTAAAATGCTGTTATTGTTATACAGTATGTAATGAACACTAAGGGGGTGGGGGGGGGGATTCTTTATTGTACCTTAAAGGTAATGTATCCTAGATTTATTTTTTTTTACTGATTAGTGCTAAATACTGGAACATTTTTTTTTCTAATCTATTTCTACTTTGTTATTTCTTTTTTATGTACATGTATATGTACTTCTTTTTTAATTATAGGGGTGCCATGTTTCCTGAACCGTTTTAATAGCATTTAAAGATATGCTTTACAGCAAACCCCATGGACATAAGCAACAATAGACAGGAACAGTCCTATTTGGATGAATGAGAAAAGCTTTTGGGCATGTTCAGTGACCAGGTCATTCTACAGGGGTACAGGGAGTTGTGAGTGACAACTATTGTGTGTAGCTCTATTCTGTATATACTGCTGTCACCTATCACTGTACTTTTGCCTGTGATGATAAGAAGGGCCCTTCTGGGAAATGATCTGTACAAAACAGCAAACCCTAGGGTTTTCTGCAGCCACAATTCACTGTTTTCTACGGCTGGAGTGGATACCATGTGTATACACTCTGCCCAGGATTTTCTCAGGCTGCAGCACTACGTAAGTGCCACAGGATACACCGCAGCACTTACGTAGTGTGAACATAGCCTAAAAGTGAAACATTGGAGATGCGGGTGACCTTCCCTGGGCCTCTGTGTTCTCTTGAATTCTTGCTACCCCACTCACCTCATCATGTCAATGTGTGATTAGTGGTATCCATCTTCCATGTTATATACACTAAGGGGGCATTTATTAAGATTGGCGTGCATGATAAAACCCCACCCATATTAACCCCGCAGTATTTATTAAGAACTAGTGAACGCCTCCTTAATCTAGTGGGATGTGTGCTTGGTGCAGGAACTGAGCTGACATGAAAGAAAGAAAAAATAAAGAGGTTAAGAGAAAATGTATGTACAGTACACTATTTAAAATAGGTTGTATGGTAGAATATAGCTAGGTCTACTGCAGAATATCCACCTAACATTGCTTCCTTCTCTCAATACTAATCAATGATAAAAAATCAAGTCAGTGACAAGAACTACAGCGGAGAGCCCCCGGCTGTAATAATGGTGCTTCTGAAATATACAGTATGTATATAATAGATGGAACTAATTCAGCTAATATTATTGTAGAAGTCCCATGAGGGAAACATCCACTTAAGGAGAAATACTGTAATTACAGGGAGAGAAAGTATTAGTAATATTTCGGAGAATTCCTTTAACATTTTGGCTGTCATATATACTGGGTCCCCTACTGGGAAATCTCAATGTGTCTATATCAAGTAAAGAGCAGATGTAATGGTCTGGACTAAAATAATTTTCTCCATATTGCGATGGACTTCATTTTCTGGTTCAATGAAAAGAAGCCTTTTACCTACAGGATATGATAACTGTACCGTACACCTAACTGAGCAAAGTGGCCGTCCAACTGGGAGAAGCACCAGATAACAGGCAGCCTGTACACAGGGCTATAAATCAAGGGTGGATATGGTGTTGAATGTCTAAAGAATATAATATGCAGATGACAGACATTAGACACATTCTGCCATTAGGGATGAGTGAGATAACATAATGACACAATTAAGCATGATACAACATACACCCACCCTGTCATCTTCCTAATGAGTTCATCCATAGAAAGGCACATTCTTCCTCATTGATAGGGAGGAACCTCTTGCCTGAGTATGGTAAACAGAATGCATTTACCCATTAAATATGGCATCTGATACAGACAGCTGAGAGATGTTTTACAAGAAAGAATTCAAGCCTTATTTAGCAATTAAAGGGATTATCCAGGAGCAGGAGGTATACTACCTTCTGTTTTTCCCTGGTGTTCCACTTCCACCTTGCTGTAGATTTCAAAGTATACATACTGCAACAATGGGGGGGGAGGGTTGTATATCGTTATAATTCCGTATGAGTACAACCATGGTGACCATTAGTCATGGATTTGCTCACATGTGATCATAATACAGTACCAGACCTTCTCATCTTGAAATTGACGTGTGTGTTTTTTTTTGGGGGGGAGGGGGGGGGGGACTTAATTCCTTTCCTGCTCCTGTATTACCTGTGTAATCCATTGCAGCGTACCCTTTTGGTAGAAAATTAATTAAACAGGGACTTTCTCCTCTCTGCGTAACCACCAAGACATTTTGCATACCCTTGTCCTCTAGGAGAAGATTCAGGTTCATCGAATAATCTCTTGTCGTATTTTAGGAGCCTTTGAAGGGAACCTGTGACATTGAACATGTAGTCCATTCTGCAGATACCATGTTATAGAGCGGGAGTTGCTGATCAGACTGATATAAAGATTCAACATAATGTGTCATTTATTCCTGTAAATATCGGCTCACTCTTGGTCCAGTGGGAGGTCCTACTCAATGATTGATAGGGAGAGAATCATCCATTTAGCCCCAAATAAACAGAGACTTACAGGAATAAATGACATTTTTTTTTTTTTAGCAATGTACTCCTGCTCTGTAATCCTTTAGGTTAGACTGATTTTTTTGATAGGTTCCCTTTAAACTGCAAAATTCTCTTACGTCTGCTACCACCAACATGTCTTGCATGCTCTCCTCTTTTCACGTAAGACTGTAGTTTAGCTAATACATTGTATTAGAAGTCTGGTCAATCAATGACTTACAGGGATACTGCCCTGATAGTAAAGCTTTGGTCTGGTGTAAGGAAGGAACTGATGTAATAATTGGGCATTATTTTTGTAATTTTTGTATAATACTACCACTACTACCTACATCCAATAGGTGGTACAAGAGTTTAAGCTCTTTTTCTTCTGGTTGAAAACTAATTTGCATATTTTGGGGAGATTTATCATCCTGCACCTTTGCACAAATTTTTTTCTGCAAATGGAGGCACAGACTCCTCTGCACCAAAATTTATTATGACTTACCATCATCTCTTTTCATTATTGCTGTATCATCCATTTTGTATTGATTGTCACCTTTGAGCACTGCAGCCCCAACTAAGCCTTCCATAATACTATTAACAATGGCTATTGCAAAGAATGAATACAGCGGCACTCACCAGTTAAGCAAACTTGTTTTATTTGATGCAAGCCGTTTCTTAGCCTCTCACCACTTCTTCTTAAAGCAGTTAAAGTGGTGAGAGGCCACCAAGCGGTCTGTACTGTTATTTTGCTGTGGTGTCCCACACTTGATTGCCCTAGGCATCTGTCGCAAAGTTATCTCTTCAGTGGTGATAAAGGTAGTAGTGTATGATTTTGCCAATTGGTGCCAGAATAAAGTTTGAACCTTGTTGGATATTGCACAGCTATAGTTCTAGGACATAGGAACTGACCAGGATAAAGCAAAACTACTGTAACAAAGGTCTATGTATTTTATCTCGCAGAGCAGGTGAAACCAGGACACCCTTGGACACTTACCTTTGCCAAGGTAACCTAGTCTGGGGCTTGTGTCACCCTGATAGGATGGGTCTCCCAACACTGCAGGGCAGTAGGTGGTTAGTGAAACATGAGTACAAGTATTCTTCTCACAAGTATTCTTTTTTCAAATATCTCTCTGTCTCAAGTTCCAACAGAGCACACTACTACTCTGGGTTGGGGCTCTCACAACAAACTCCTCTCCTCTTCACTGCTTAACACTAAGCTACGCAGCTATTCTGTATCACAAGACAACTGTCATGAATGTGCCTGTGCGGAACTCCGTGCGCCCCTTGGCTCGTGCTGCGCGCTTGAAATGGCGCTGATATTCAGTGTTTTTGTATGTTTGTGCGGTGTCCTGGGCCTTGTCTGAACACTGGCCTATTTCCTTCTGGGTTTGTTCAGCCACACCCGCCTGAGATACTCCTGGCCATTTCAGAGTTAACTCTGATGCTGGTTAGCTTGTCTGGTCAGGTTGCTCTTGCCCCAGGTGTTCTGAGGAGATTTGGGGTCTGGTCCAATCAGCTCCTGCACTGGACCTCTGGTCTCCTATATAGTGTCTGCCAGCCTGCCTCTCACTGCCGGATATTGAGCTTGTCTCAGCCTGCTTCTGCCTCTGTTTAGTTCTCTGTTTATTCTGACTATTTTTGCCTTGTATTCTGACTATCCCTGCCTGCTGCCTGCCCCCGACCATATTGCCTGTTTATTGACCTTGCTTGTTGGATTGTGTTTTTGTACTGCGCTGCCCGATTGTTGTGACCTGGACTGTCGACCATTCTTTATTGTGTTTTGTCTGTCTGTCTTGTCTTTGTGTCCCACCAAGCCAGTACAGGGACCGCCGCCCAGTTGCTGCCCTAGGGTTTAGCCTAGGGGGGCAAGTAGGTAGAGTCAGTGGGCGGGGCTGAGCTTAGGGTGCACTGTCTCTGTGTGTCTGGTGTCACCGGTTCCTGACAACAACTATCAGTTAAGCCATTTTATTTATTCTACTGGGATTCATTGATCATTGCACAAGCACCTACGCATACCGGCTACATACTCCTTGGGTTATTTTTCCCTTTCTGTGGGTGGCATTATCAACAGTCCGGGTGTGTCCTCTCCCCACTCTGGACCACTGTGACAAGAGCCCAAGGGAACCATCACAACCCGGTAGGTCACCGACCATTGGGAACAGTACCGCCAGTCACTAAACAAGGCAGGTATACCATCACATCTGTGTGCTGAACTATCACTGGAGTCACAACATTTCCATCACTGGCTGTGCAGAACACCTGCACTGAACAACCACCACAGAATTGGCATCACTGGTCGAGTAGTAGAGTACCACACTGCATGTGACCATGGCTTACATTGAATAAAAGCAGATTGTTTTATCGGTGAGTTGAATTTTATTCCCTGCAATAGCTATACTTGAATGGACTTCAGCTGAGCACCATCAGATTATATTAGCTCCACCATATGTATTTCTTGGTCATTGTTTACACCATCAGGATTTTGCTAGGAGTAGCGCCAACTGCTTTAAAGAGTCTAGTGCTATAAATATACCATCGGAGGAAGAGACCACATAACAAAGTCATGCAGCCAGTGTATGGTGCTGTTTTTTGTACAGTGTATGGATAGTGGGGTGGGGGTCATATATCTGTCAGAGTCTGTCAGGGACTGGATAGGTATGAGACAGTACAAGACAGTAAGCCCTAGTCACTAGAGCTCACCTTCTGTCCCTACCCACTTGCCACAACGTCCACTAAACGGCTGTGGACAACGGTGGTCCTTACTCTGGGTAAGTGAGACACAGAACAAGACAGACAAGCAAACACAACAAGAGAATAGTCGACAAGAATGGTCATAAAACAAACGAGCGGTGCAGTACAAAGTCAGAGGCAAACGGATGGTCAAAAGACGAAGCAAGAGGTCAGGCAACAGGTAAACAATAGCAAGGAATTAGGACGGGGATCGCAGGAATAGACAGGGGGAGCTGAGACCAGGGTATAAAGCCTAATAGCCAGCGCTAAGAAACTGGCTCAGCTTTCTTTTATGAGCATCTAGAACCCAGTCCGGATCCCCATTGGACTGGTGCTCTGATCCTCCAGGTTCGAGACAGGCAGAGAAGAACGTCAATCAAACAGATTTGCTCAGCTGCGGCAATCGAGACTAGCAGAGTCCAGTGTAACTCTTGCATTGCTGGAGGCTAAGAAGCAATCGGATGTGTCACACCAAAGCAAATACCAGGCCCAGTTCCCACCAGGCTACTGCACATTCCTTACATTATGGTCTGAGATGTTTCTGCAGTGCTTACATGCATCCATAGCCATAGAGGTTTGGTGGAAAAAAGGAAGGAAGCAGAAGTTTTTAAACAATTCAGAAAGTTGGTTTACTGTATTTGAGGTAACATGTCAACTTATGGCTAATCCAGTCTTAATAAATTTGCCCAAATCTGAACCCTTCTAAGCTCTGTTATGTCACTTGTGTATAGCCTTTGACATGGATTTTTACATTTAAAAATCCTAAATCCCCTTGAAAAGATGACATTGCTCTTCTCTTCTGCCTCCCCCACCCCTTACCCTCTTGTTTTCACTACTGCGCTGTCACAATCTGTATTCTCTATACGCAGCACAATTCCTTAGAGACAGGTTGAAAGTAAAAACTATTACGCAAGGTATCAGGTACACACAAGTGACACAACCTTGCTAAACATTGTAAATGTATATATGTCCCGGGGGAAGGACCTATCCAAAATGTTATTATTGGAAGTCTGGGGGACTAGGAATTGCTAGCTGGTAATACCATTTTACATTCAAGTCACAGCGGCGTCTCTTCTTATCTCTACTGACTGCCCTTATTCCAAGTAACTAACCAGTTATTGGTGTGCGTTATCCTCCAGCAGACATTGCTTTACACCCTCTGGGTCTGGTCACCTCTCATTGACTCTGACAGCCAAGTAATTCTGCTTTTCCTAATGCCAACGCTACATTCATAGTCCATACATATCGTAATGAGCACCGATTGCCAGTCAATTTCGACAAGCCAGCCGCTATCAAGCCAGGATATCTATGGTTAGCTGCAGGGCTGGTACTTTCCAGTTCTACAAGGTCAATGCCAGGATATCGGTTGTACATGCAAAGATACAAGCTAAATCAGAGTGTAGAGAATCAATTTACCAGCTTTAATTAAATGTACAAAGGAAATAGTGCTCATATTCTAATTTCTAATGAGTGTATCCAGAGTGTGAGATGCTATGAAAATTGATATGTAAATTGAATTCAGCACGCTTTGCTGTCTCATTACAGAGCATTGCTGTGTGAGTCGGGGAAGGCTACTATGGCGTTATATTGATGTATTGGCTCCAGAATATGGGGTGTCAGTATAAAATATGTTATATCACATAGGTCAAATTCTCTCTCCTAAATCTGAAACACATGTGCGATCCAGATAAGTTAATGTCACCTTGTTGTAGTGTAGGCAAATCATAGCAATGGTGAATGATATAAAACATTGAATATTATGATGATTAATGGGCAGTATTCTCTCTTGTGTTGTCCTATACAGCGCTTCTTTGCATCTGTTCTTTCTAATAACTTATCATATCACTCCATATAAGCACTCACTATAAATCCTACTGTATGTGCCAGAAATCTCTCGGCTGCAATGACTAGGACACTTCATCCTGCACCGCTTTAATACTTCTTCAATAAAAAGGAGATGAGTTTATTGTTATTATATCACGCTCTGTACTGGAACTTACCAAACACAAAAGGAATTCATTTTCTTATCTATAACTAAAGGCAACGCAGAGGAATACTACTTTAAAAAGAAATTAAAGGGGATATCCACTTTTCCTAGTTATTGGGCACATCCATGAATATTAAAAGACAATGAGCTTAATAATTTATCTCATTGCAGTTGGCCAACAAATGTACTGTACCTATGAAGGTGTCACCAGGATTCCCAGATAAAATTAGTCTTTTAGTTATTCACAATTTGTAGTACCCTGCTTCCCCGAAAATAAGACTTCCCCTGAAAATAAGACCTAGTTGCTAAATATTAGGCCTCCCTCAAAAGTAAGACCTAGCAAAGTTTTTGTTTGGAAGCATTCCCGCCAACAAGAACACCAGGGCATGTGATTCTTTTTAGCCTGCCGCCGTTGTCCCCTACCCTCACCGTCTGTTACAGAGCAGCTGCATGCAGGACATGAAGACTGCCAACCACGATTTTTCCTTTTGTGGCTGTCACTTGCAAATGTGCAAGCAAGGCATCAAGAGGCCTGTAGTCCCCTACTGCCAGATGTAGAGCTGCAGTCATCCTGTTGCCTGCTACCATACTGTACGCTATTACTGCAATGCTGTACAAGTGTGCTGCGCTCCCCCTGGTGGTTGGAAGCCACCATACTGTACACTCTATTCCTAGTGTGGATATGACATGTGAATTCTTCTTCATGGAAAAATAGGACATCCACTGAAAATAAAACCTAGCTCATCTTTAGTAGCAAAAAATAATATCAGACACTTTCTTATTTTGAGGGAAACATGGTAGATACCACTAAATGTTGATACAATCTATTGTGATTTGAAATATGTAATTTTTGGTAAATTATTATTAATGAAAATGAGCTTATAAATTGAAAAAATGAACCCACAACTTTACCAAAGATGATATATAGTCCTCTATCAAAGTATCATGTTAGCAGTTCTATGTTAGTGAAAAAGACTTCAGAAGAGAAGGGTTAAAGGGAAGTGATTTCTGAAAATGTCAAAATGAGTGATCAGTGGTAGGGAAACCTAATGTGATATTGGGCTGTATAGCTAGAGGTATAAGATATAAGAAAGGGGACACTATCTGAGCTTTGGTGGGTAAAGGATCAGGAGCAACACAAGAAAATATTATTTTACTTAAAGAGTAGTAAATGCTTGAAACATGGCAATTTCACAATAACTAAATATACACCCTCCTGAGGTAAACATATAGGTGCACATTTATCAAACAGACAGACACACACACACACACACACATTCGTCACAGCTTCTTCCTGATTTTTGCAATGTCAGACCAACAGGAACTGCCCCGCTCAGCCAACCAGTGACTGAAGTGGGATACTGCTGTGCCAGAGATTGGTGGAGACCAATAAAGCTTTCTGCAGGAAATCAGATAGTTGAGTATAAATAGCTTTGTTATTATTTTTAATCCACCCTCAGACATACTCTACTGCTCAAAAATGTTAGAACACCTCAATTTTTCCAGTTACTTTTGATATTAACATAGTTCTAGTACAACAGGTAACACAAAATAGCTCAGAGGTTCAGAAGTAAGTTAAAGGCATAAAAAATATAAATGTTCAACCTGAAATGCAGCAATAGTCTGAATTTTTTATTTTAACCATGGACTTTTTTTAAAACAGACATCAAGACCAGCAGCAAAAGAAGCAAATTATGGTTTGAAATAACGCTAAGAAGACTTTTGTCAGGAATATGCAGTTGACTGCTGTGAACTGGGCCTGTTTTTTTTTTGTGTGACACACCCGCTTGCTTCTCAGCTTCCTAGCTATGTATAAGTTAAACTGATCGCTGCAAGAATTATTTATACAGCTGAGTGAGTTTTTTGACCAACTGGTTTCTCTACCTGTCTGGAACCTGGAAGATCAGAGCGTCGGTCTAATGAAAGCTAAGCCAGTCTCCCAGCGCTGGCTATTAGGTTTCATATCCTGGTCCCAGCTCCCCCTGTCTATTCTGTCTGCCTATTTTTTTTGTACCTGATTTTGTACTACGTTGCCCATTTAGTTCTGACCTGGCTTGTTTGACTATCCGATATCTAGTACAGAGAACGTCTTGCTGGTTGTCCGCGGCTGCCTAGGGCCGTTGAGGCACGTAGGTAGGGACAGTTGGTGGGTTCAGTATTAGGGCTCACTGTTGTGTCTTGTTCTTACCCCGCCCCCCGTCCGTCCCTAACAACTATATTACAGCAAGACAATTAAGTAAAACATACTTCTAGATTATGTCAGAACTACCTAAGAAGACAGGAAAAAGCCAAGATGCTTCAAAACATAGAATGCCCTGCACATTCTCCAGACTTAATCCCCACTGAATTTGTCTTAGTTGAACTTGATAGAAGGTTAAGAAAAAAGTAACATACAAGTGTAACACATTTTATAAATATTTCTGAAAAAAAAATGTTTCTGGGAAAAAAAGTTCCTGCACAATATCTGAATGGTTTTGTAGAAAGAATGCCTTGATTTTTTTTTTTTTGTGTCCAATCAAGCCCTTTAAGCAAGCCATACTGTACAAAAATAACTAACCCATCAACTGCCTTTCTAAGGTGCAATGATGAACACCTGAGATTCCCACAAAGACACACTTGGAGGAAAAAAAAAAGATTGTATTGTTTCTGTTGCAGCACTTGATCATTACATCAAGATTTACACTAGATCACGCAAAAATGCATGTATACTACCAATGCCATAATATATTCCCCAGGTATCAGCCAAGCCTCAGACAATACTTAAGGCACTATTATGATTTGGCAATTTCTCGTTCATTGTAATAAAGACATGCATGAGCCAAGGAAATGATCACTGGCTGATCATTGTCTTTTAGCATGAAATTTCGATGCACGACCGATGGCACTTTTGGCCTTATAGTATAAATGTTTATACCTGATAAAAAATTTTTTATATATTTAATTTATTATTACTCACAGGGTACACAAAAAGTTTAACTCCTGCCCTTTCTTGTAAATAAAGACAACACTTTAAGAGGCTGCACATTTTCTGCCTCTTGCACCATCTCTGTTTCTGGTATTGCTATGAAATATCCTTAACATACCAATGCAAAATAACAAAGGGAAACTTTAAGGAACAGCCATTCACTCAAAATTTCTCCCACCAAGTTTTACATTCATACAAAAGCAGCGTACAAAATTCTACACTTAAAGGTATCGGCAGATGTCTGTATTCTTTTCTGGTCTGTCTTTTTGTTTGCTCCTGAAACTACAATGTTACACTGGATTGAATGGTCCTGGAGGAGTTGCGGCTTGTGAAAGCATCAGTGTTTAGCAACAATATCTGCACTACAAAATAAAATTCTCTGAATCCATTGCCTTATCGCTCAGTTTTTTCCCCCTAGAACACAAGATGTCTGTCTAATAATAGGAAGCATTTGAATCCAGTGAAATCTTCCATTGCGTGATCCAGCATCTATTGACTTCACAATGAATAGCTGGGGTCAGTAGCTATGGAATTCTTAAACACAAAGTCATTCACAGAGAAACCAGAAGGAAAATAGTAGTTTTTTTTCTTTTTAGAAGTGTTATATAGTAAGCTGCTTTGGGTGGAAGACTCAATTTAAAAGCATTGAGTCCCCTGAAGTCCTCTGCGGTTCATGAGATCCATTCATTAAGCTTCCAGCTTGTGGAGCAAAATCTAATGTGCTTCGTGGAGAAACAATTGCAACTTCTTACCATATTCATAAAGACTTGGCTGTGAAAAAAGATGGAGCTAGCTGTGAAATTGGAAGTGCTATGCGATGCAATGTTGGAAAGAAATGGAAAGAGAGAATAATTCACAGCTTTTAGTATACTTTAATGTTAAGGGAATAATTTGGGATTGCATTAAAGATTAAAAAAACGCTTTTTAAAATCAGTGTATTCGCCTTAAACAAAATCCAAAATGAAACTTAAAGTTCCTTAGAATTGCCTAAAATGAATATTATATGAAACAAGATTTTCTTTTCTGGCAGCTCACAGCCAGACCACAGTGATGTTTGGACCTCAGTGATTAATCTCCATAGCAAAAGCACATGTATACTACCAATGCTAGAATAAATTCCTCAGGTATCAGCAAAGCCTCAGTCAGCACAACACTTAAGGTCCTATTAAACAGAGCGATAACCTTCCCAATCAGGCCAATTCGGCAGATTATCGCTCATTGTAATAAAGACAATGATCAGCCAAAGAAACGATCATTGCTTGATCGATGTCTTTCAGCGTGAAATAGCAATGCCTGGCCGATGGCTAATGGATGTTTAATAAAAATAATCTACTTTATACATACCTGTCCACGCTCCTTTAAACTTCCTCTGCCCTCTACCCTCTGCCTGGAGCTGCCAGTGGAACCAATGAACTGACAGGCCGCTCAGCCAATCACTGGCCGCGGCACTGTCCCGTCACAGACATTGATTGGCTGAGCAGCCTGTCACTTCAGAGACCAGCTCAGAAGTTCCAGAAGCGGCTGCGGGCAGAAGCTAGAAGAACACCATGAAGCGGACAGAAGCATGTATAAAGGTTATTATTTTACACTTAAGGCAAGGGACATACAGACATCGCTAACTATTATTGAGCCATGTAATATGCATCTATAAGCCTGCTCTGTCCTCTTCTTGGTGCCTGACCATTGTTATGGTTCCATTAGCAAAGATGTGTGGTTTCCATTCCAGCTTTCCTGTGAATTGACCCATAATTGTTTGTTGGCTTCTGTCTCTGCCTGACCCCTACTGTAATGTATAGGCTTTGTGTTTGACCTGGTATGCTGACTATACTTGTCTTTGCCCTTGGTGCAATGCACTGGTACCATCTGGTTCACTGAGCCAGCCGATACCCACATTGGTATAATACTTGTTAAGTGACCTTGTACTCACCAGAAGCTGAAGTCCAGCTTCTGCATCCTGAATCAAGATAAAGGGTGATGACCTAGAAGGCACTTAGATTCCACCCAAAGGCAAACCGGTTATCAAGCACAGCGGGTTTACACCTATTATACAACTGCTATTACAACAGATAATTATTCAAGAGTTTTTTCCTCAAGAGACAAGCCTAAAAATCCCACTAGTTCTAAGGGCCAACATACTACTCCTTCTGCCCAGCTAAAGGTCCTATTAAGTGATGAGCGAGTACTAAAATGCTCGGGTGCTCATTACTCAAGCCAAGTATTTCCGGATACTCGAGTGCTCATTTCGAGTAACGAACCCCATTGAAGTCAATGGGAAACTCAAGCATTTTTTGTGGGGACCCAAGTTTGGTAGAGGGAAGGTTGTGTGAAAACCTGTCAACCTCAGAAATTGATGGAAACACAACGGAAATGGACAGGAAACAGCAGGGGCAGCATGTATGCATGCCTCTGAGGCTGCCTAATGGCACCATTATGCCTATTTCTGTGCAACAACCTGGTTAAAACAGAGATAGGCGTAGGGACCACCCAAAAACTTAGCCTGACACAGCATGGCAGTGAGAACACAGGGAACCATTAAAACAGAGGTAGCTTATCATGAACCACCCAAAAATTCAGCCTGACACAGCATAGCGGTGAGGACAGAGAGAACAAGGTAGAAGCGGTAGCCAGTCAGCCTTCCAGTATAGATGCCAGTAAAGGCCCAGCAGTAGTCAACAATTCTGGCAATTGTCTCACCATTACAAGTGAGTGAGGAAGCAAGTGAGGCTCCCAAAACCAGGCCAGACACTGCATGGCATTCAGCACACAGAGAGCCATTACAAGTGAGTGAGGAAGCAAGTGAGCCCACCCAAAAATTGGAGTCCAGGGGCTGGGATATGTAGTGGACATGAACCCGGGTGCTGACAGCTAACTGGCTCACTCACCATCAAGAGTACACTTGATGTCTCTCGACCGGGGGTGGTGAGGCTCCGGCCACGGCTAGACCAAAAAAATAAAATAAAACAGCAGGCTGGTTGGCAGGGGTGCGATCGGCGGGCCCCCGGCAACCAGTCCCGCTCCACCGCAGACGTAGTGTGACGTCAGAGCATGACAGTGAAGACACAGAGAACCATTAGAAGTGATACAGAAGCAATACAGTGTAGTGCCCACTAGTTTAGGGGGGGCTTGATGGTGCTATCTGGTATGGGCAACAACTGTACACATTTTGTCACCCCAATACAATGAGCAGTGAAGTAAGTTCTATGCAGGATGCACTACAAATCCCAGCTATACAGTGCAGTACAAACTAGTTTAGGGGGGGCTTGACGGTCTGGTATGGGCAACAACTGTACACACTTTGTCACCCCAATACAATGAGCAGTAAAGTAAGTTCTATTCAGGATGCACTACAAATCCCAGCTATACAGTGCAGTAAATACTAGTTTAGGAGGGGCTTGACGGTGCTATCTGGTATGGGCAACAACTGTACACACTTTCTGTCATCCCAATACAATGAGCAGTGAAGTAAGTTCTATGCACTACAACTCCCAGCTACACAGTGCAATACACACTAGTTTAGGTGGTGCTATCTGGTATGGGCAACAACTGTACACACTTTGTCACCCCAATACAATGAACAGTGAAGTAAGTTCTATGCTGGATGCACTACAACTCCCAGCTATACAGTGCAGTACACACTAGTTTAGGGGGGCTTGATGGTACTATCTGGTATGGGCAACAACTGTACACACTTTCTGTCACCCCAATACAATGAGCAGTGAAGTAAGTTCTATGCACTACAACTCCCAGCTATACAGTGCAGTACACACTAGTTTAGGTGGTGCTATCTAGTATGGGCAACAAGTGTTCACACGCTTTGTCACCCCAATACAATATGACCAGTGAAGTTCTATGCGAGATGCACTACAACTCCCAGCTATACAGTGCAGTACACCAGGACCACCAGCCTCAAAATCAAAAAGGAGTACACTGAGCACTTCTTCTAATGTCCCCTTTCTGCCAGCAGCTGGTCACCACAGTGTGCTGGTTAAATCGCGGTAGCAGCACTGCAAGTCCCAGCCAGCAGTCTGTAGTAATAGTATTAATAAAAGCTTTTAAGCCCTGAAAGGGGCTGTTTGTTTATATTGCTAGTATATACCCTGCCTACTGAAACGCTAAATCCTACACTGACAGTCTCCCTGAGAAGCAGCAGCTCTGTCCCTGATCTCTCACAGCATATGTCTGAAGCGAGCACTGCCTGCGCCGAGTTTTATATGCCAGGGTCATCTGATCTGGCCAACCAATCGCTGCTATCAACATGTATGGGTCCCACGTGATCGCAGGATGTACCAAAGAGTCTCCTGCATGTTTTTTGGCTGCGAAAAAGCGCCCAAACTTACAGGAAACGGATGATGAGATTTCCTCCAGTATCGCAAGATGCTCGTCCGAGTAACGCGTACCATCAAGTACCCTAATACTCGATCAAGTACCAAGCTCGGATGAGCATGTTCGCTCATCTCTAGTCCTATTACATGAAGTGATTATCTTTTAAAACGATCGAAAATGAGCGATTATCTATCCGTGTAATAACACCCAACAATCAAACAACAAACGAAAAATCATTTTTTTTTTTGTCTTTCAGCATGTTAAAAAATTATCATTGGCAGTTTGCAGCCTATCTTCACCTATCTGTTCATATAATAAGTCGGTCGCCGATAAAACATTTTGTGTGGGTTGTCCTTAGGAATGATTAGCGACCATATAACAATGTATACCCTGTTCTTCTGCTCTCATTCTCTATTTGTTTTACTTTTTCTATAGAGTGTTATTTTTCTTTGCATTAAAAGTATATTATTGCATAGTACCCCATGATTTCATTGTTAGGGGTGTATTAATCGCGTCTGACCAGCCTATAATTATGTATGAGTTGTCCATATCGGTATTAAGCGATTTTGGACAAGCTATATAACACTTTTACCTGAGATGTCTAGAACGCCAGTGAATATTTCATAATAAAATCTATTGTGCTGTGCAAGACCAAAACTGCCAACAAAACATTAGAACTATCCTTAATGGAGTCATTATAGTTATTGTGACTTTAGAAGAATGAAGAAAATGATTTTAGAAGAAAGCTGAAAGAGGTTTAAATGACATACAATAGGCTAAAGCTATACAAGTCTGGTGAAATTCATGAGCAAGAAATTCTCACAATCGATAGTTAGAATTGTTGAGGCCCATTCATCTTCCCACTCCCTCTGTAAAGCCTAAACACCAGACTTTCTAAAGGGGCCTCAGACAAAGAATTCCATCCATGTATGTAGACTAATATATACATGTAAAAAGTAAAACTTAGGTGCAGCTCACCAGTTCCTAGAATAAAGTAGCTGAGGTGAACTGGTGTGCCCCTCCCAATGTATAAAGAAAAATAGTAGAAAAGATACCAGTCCTCAAAGAGTAGCTAAATTCCAAGTAGGTTTAATAAAATGTCTAAAAGTACATATAAACCATTGGGCCCAGATGGCAGGATAAAATCAATTCATAAACAGAATGGGCGTAAGTATGAAAACAATCAACCCTCTATGTGTTGTAAAGAACATGAACATGAATGGCAATGAGAGTAAATGCTTATTATCAGAGTCTGATAATATATACACACACGTACATAGACCGAGATACACACTTGCCAGTCACATTAAGTACCAGCCACATTGCTTTTAACATTAGTCGAAGAGAGTGATGGAAATGTGTTCAATTTTTGCCACCTCCCCAGTAACCACCCTTGTGCACTTGAGAAAGTCCTACTGCATAATATGTTTAGATGTACAACACAATGAAAGTCTAGTTTAGAACATGCAATGACTAAACACATACAGGATCATATAGTGGCTGAAAAGAAATAAGCAGGGCGCTATAGGGTGAAATCTGGGAGACAAAGGTGAACAGGTACTTTGCTGTATATGCTCACCTTGTGATGTTGTGTTAAGAGCACAACATCTATATGCGCTATCAGTGAAGAATGAAGAGCCGGAGCTGCCGGTAGTGCGTGTTGCTGGAGGGGTCCAAAGCCATTGGGTTCCAACAGGGATATTCAGGATAAAGGTGTCCAATCACTGTGGCAGGGTGAAAGAAAGGATTTACCCCCTCTTGGCGCTGAGCGGCGGTTACTGATGGAAGCAGATGTAGGTGCTTCTGTTAAAGTACTTTTAATATCTCAAATAAAACAATGCTTTTCGGGGTACAGGGACCCCTTTATCAAGTTAAAAGAGACATGTAGAGGACCTGGGGTACATGCTGTTTAAATGTCCAACTCGACGGGAAGACATGGCTTAAGCCCCGCCCACTTGCCATGGTAAGCGTGATTAAGAACAAACATTACAGAGTAAAAAAACAATAATAATAAAAACACAAATTCGTTACATAATATTAGAAACCAAATGTTCTTAGGATGTATCATGAGATCTTTATAATGAAAGTGAGAAATGGCATTGGGAGGTGAGTCCCGATCATGTGACCTGTAACTGTATAGATGTTCCTGTATGCTAAGAATAGCAGTAAAGAGCACATCCTCCTTCGCCTGCACCAAGCAAGTGGGCGTGGCTTAAGCCGTGTCTTCCCGCCGAGTTGGACATTTAAACAGCATGTACCCCAGGTCCTCTACACGTCTTTTTTAACTTGATAAAGGGGTCCCTGTACCACGAAATGTGTTGTTTTATTCGAGATAATAAATGTACTTTAACAGAAGCACCTACATCTGCTTCCATCTGTAACCGCCGCTCAGCGCCAAGAGGGGGTAAATCCTTTCTTTCACCCTGCCAAGGTGATTGGACACCTTTATCCTAAACACATACAGGAGAATTTATTAAAGTGAATGTACAGGTATATCGCTATGTGGTTTTTTACATGAATAGACCGGCACAGGGATACCAGTATGGCCGGCACAGGGATACCAGTATGGCTGCCCTGTTCCTGCGCACGGGACCAATTTATTTCCTAAGGTGATAAAATCATATGTGGACCAAGTACATATATAAAAAGAAGAACAAATGTGATATGAGATTTTAAGTAAAATGAGTTACATCCATGTACTGTTCTTCTTCCCCATGGAACTAATCACTTCCTGGTTTTCTCTATAAAATGTGACTCTGCATTTGCCATGCAAGACTGCAGACACTTTCCAACATTGCCCTTACTTTTACATGTGATGAAGACCAACGGTCAGTTGTAATGGGACCGATCAGGGAACTGTAGTTGAACTGAGCATGAGTGACTCAAATTAAAGGAAAACTATCAGCAGGTTAGACGAATCTAACCTGCTGATATGTTCCTATTGCACAGGAAACGAGGAGGAGGGAGGTATTTCTCTTACCTTCCTCCTTTGCGACGTTCCAGTACCATTAGTAGTGTGCTTCTTGGCCTTCAAGTACTGCCCATCCCCATAGCGCCAACACCCCCTCGGCCGGCTGGCCCCTTTCTAATGAGAATGAATGGAGCGGTCCGTCGGGGGCCCTATAGGGGACGGGCAGTGCTTCTAACAGTCTCACCAGACCAAGGAGAACATGACTAACTGGAAAGGCCCCGAGGAGAAAGGTAAGAGACATACCTTAATCTTGGCATCATGTGCAATAGGGACATATCAGCAGGTTAGATTTATCTAACCTGCTGATAGTTCACCTTTAAAATATGCCCAATGGTGGGTTGTAACCAAGGGCAATACGTTATCAAATAAAGCAATCAAACAGGGCATAAGTAAGCCTGTATCTCTCAAACAGTACATTTTCAGAAACTTGGCATATGTATTATTAAACGTAATGCATTGGTTTAGATGGGTTTTTTTTTCTTTGTGACACAACCCCTTTAATAAATCAAGCAGAGCAGCAATGGGAGGAGGAGAGATTGAGATTAGGTACCCTCTAGACCTTTAGGGCATGTGCACACTATGGAATACGCGCAGAAAACTTCCAGCTGATCACGCCGCTGCCCCCCCTTGTGCTCCCGCTATAAATTCTGCTCGGCAGAATATGACATGTTAATTCTTTGAGTGGATGGCGGAATCTGGCTGAGCATAGAATGGAGTCTATAGGACGGGCAGGACTTCAAGCTGGAGCGTGCATGAAATCCGCTGAAAGTTATCCGCAGGAATTCCGTAGTGTGTACATACCCTTATAGTTCATACATAGGCAATATCAATACAGTGTTGCCCACATAGATCTAAGTGGAGCACATATAATAAAATATTGCTCAAACAGAGCCAAGTCAACAGTGGCCAGAGAGTGTCATATAGCGCTCAAATGAAATGTATAGCATCTATTTAGTGTCTGACATGGTACCGTTCCTTTCAATAATCATAAAGACAGATACAAACAGCAAGACTTGGCAACACTAAGAGGAAAAATAGAACTTTGGAAAACATTTCTTTTACTAACATGAACCTAGTACCTAAAGGGTTAATTTCTATTTACATCCCAGAAATAAACTCGGTTGGCTAAACAGGAACAATTACACCTGGTGGTCAGATTTTCTGCAATGCGGATAAGCGGCTTGTTTCTGAACTGTGGGATGTAGTTTCCTGTTCAAACATTATGAAATTAAATTAGACTCCCCGGTAATTACAGAATCCTATACGTATTCAGAGTCAATATTATCTATTAAGCCAGTGACGGTGCCCGAATGTGACTTTTACATAGACTAATCAGCTGGTAATTATTGTCAAACACGCAATCTAGGATCTCATAATGTACGATATGAAAGGCAGAAAGAAGCTCTGAAATGGAAGAGAAATACCAACTAATTCACAAAGAAGAGTTCAAGTGTTAATATGAATTTGAAATGAGCCAAGTATGAGAAAATGTGAGTCCCATCTCAATAGTATGTGGCTTAGTTTTACAGCTGGTGAGCCAAGATTTTTCTTTGTATATTTGCTGGCAGTAACTTTATCTCTATGGCTAAATGCCAAGAAAAAGACACAAGAATACAATGTCCGTATTAGGACATACTCAGGTATCAGAGTCTAGTATTATTTGTATGTAATTTTCAGACAAATGGCTTACCCTGACACCTAATTATGACACTTGAACCCTGACTCTGATCCCTGATTCTGAATCAGATTTTTAAAGGGTTTATCCAGGTTTATAAAAACATGGCTGCTTTCTTTCAGACACAGCAGCACTCTTGTCTCCAGCAGTTTGGGTGTGGTTTTGCAACTCTAATGAATGAAAAAAAAAACACATTGAAAAGCCCACCCAAACTCAAGACACGAGGGGTGCTGTTTCTGAAAGAAAGCGGCCTAATCTCAGATAACATAAGTATATTCGATTTTAGTTTTTCACATGGGTAGAACAGCGCCGGCATGGGGAAGCCTGATGGATACTAATGGAGATTCGCCATAGAGGGGCGGTGGATTCCTCCCTCTGTGGGGGGAGGGGGCGGCCAGCCTCCAGTGCTTCAGCCCAGGCCGGAGCCGGGAACAGAACGGCGCTGTACGTGGGAACTGAGCCACGATTCAAGAGATTACACAGCCTGTGGAAAGAAAATGTACATGAGCCCCATAGCATCACCTTCGCACTACACAGCAAGTTGTGATATGCAACTTCAGTGAAGACTTTTTTTTTTTTTATCAGCTTGGATCCAACCAGCTGGGATATGCCTTAAGGAAGTGAGACAGAGGGACTAGTGGCTAAACTTGGGCTAGAGCAGAAACTACAAGTCCTAGCCAAATCCTGTTTATCATCTTGTTTAAGAGTTTCTTGACTTGTGAAACACTTTGATTATCTAAAGTAAAAGGTTTGCCTTCTTCACATTATCTGAACAGCCCCTTCAACACTGTGCCAGCCTACAAATAATTTCAATGGAAGTCATTGAGCCACTGTGTCCACAGCTACATCAACCATGTCCAGCAGAGTCTATAGGTTCTATAGGTCCCAGTAATGGTTTCCCTTGAACCCCTAGATATGAATCCCCCCCCCCTTTCCCCCCAATCTGCATGCATTCACTAATGACACTTACAAGGATGAAGGATGAAAGGCTCCTTTTATCAGAATTTCAGCTAGGCTAAAATATCTTTTCCACTGGACGATTATCGTTCAGATTATCGTTGAATCGTTCGAATCTAAACGATAATCGATCAGTTGAAATGCAGTTAACGATTAATGACCGAACGAGAAATCGCTGATCGCTTTATAAGACCTGGACCTATTTTTATCGTTGCTCGTTCGCAAAACGTTCGCAAATCGTTCGCATTGAATAAGACGTCGTTCGGTCGTTCGCAGTAGATACGAACGCATTAGCGAAGAAATAGCGAAGAAAAAACTATCGCAAATACGATCAAAAGTAACGATTATTGTTCCATGGAAACGAGTGAACGTTTTCAGGTCTTGCGCATTAGCGGTCGTTTGAGATCGTTAACGATAATGCGAACGATAATCGTCCGGTGGAATAGGGCCCTAAGTCTCATGTCATAGAGTGAATGACTAATGGTGCTTTAGACGGAGCGATAATTAGACAGATCGCACGATTAACGATTTTGAATGAACAATGTGTTTTTTTATAACGATCAGCGTTTAGACGAAACGATACATCGTACGGAAAAATCGTTGTGCGATCGCTTAAGTCTATATCTCACACATAGGTTAAATCGGTGAACGACTGATTAGACAGAACGATCTGCAAATTTTTTACCAACGTCAATTTAAGAACATGTTGAAAGATTAAAATGAACGATTTCTCGCTCGTCGCTTGATCGTTCGCAGCATTTACACGTACGATTATTGTTCGAATCCGATCATTATCACGCAAATTCAAACGATAATCGCTCCGTCTAAAAGCACCATAAGAAACCCTGAGCACTATATCCATCTACCCCAGATGACCTAAAATTTAGATTTAGGGTACGTTCACACCTACAGGATCTGCAGCAGATTTGATGCTGTGTTCAGTTATTTAAATGAAATCTGCTGCAGAAAATCAGCTGCAGATCCTGTAGGTTTGAACGCTCCATCAGACATTTTCTGCCAGCTATAAATCACATACCAAACTGCTTATTATGTTAGATAGCAGTTAGGTGAAGAAGACACATAGCGCCTTCAGCAATATTCTGCAGGGAATTGATTTTGGGGATCATAAGGGGGTCCCAATGCTTGACCTCCCCCCCCCACCCCCCCCACACACACACACACCGACAATCTTTTAGTTATGCCCTATCCTGTGCCTACTCTGAGTTCCTGCCTGGTTTTGTATGCAGATATGCCTTTGGATTACTTCCATTGAATTCAGTGAAGCTTATCACGAACTATTCAGCATGGAATCCACATAAATAATGCACGTACTGTGGATTATAAACTCGCAATGCTGCCATTATTCCTTGCTGTTTTTTCAGGGTGTATGAATGGACATTTACATAAATTGCTTTTGGAATGGCGGCGTATTCTTTTCAGATATGTGAAATCTGACAGATTCTATATGCCTTTTTTATAAAATGAAATGTTATGTACGTTGCATGTATTCCAATGGAGGGTAACTGTGAAATAATGCTTGCTACTTCAATTGTTTTGAAGCAATGGGGATTTCCACATCGCAAACAATTTATTGAAACAAAAACCAACACCACTGGTGGATATATCCCCAACAAATAATGTTAATGTCTTAGTAACTCGTCATGTGCTCTTGAGCATCAATTACAGCTTGACAACAACATCTTGTTTGAGTTGTTTGCTGAGGCATGGAATCACCACTCTTCTTGAAGTGTGGCCCTCAGGTCATTGGGGTTGTACAAAGTTACACATCTCTATGGCTTAGCTGATCCCATTGGTTTTCTATGTGATTCAGGTCTGGAGAAAGTGCCGGTCACTCCATTTGAGGTCCCCCAGTCTCAAGCAGCCATTTCCTAATCATGTGACCTTAATGAGCTTTAGCATTGTCAATGAAGATGAAATTAAACTGTGTTCACACAGAGGCACAATGACATAAACATTAAGTGGAAAAGCAAAAGTGCAAAAATGAAAAATTGGCTTTGACCTTAAGGGGTTAAAGGAGAAGTCTGGGGAAAAATGTTTATTAAAGTATTGTATTGTCCCCCAAAAGTTATACAAATCACCAATATACACTTATTACAGGAAATGCTTATAAAGTGCTTTTTTCCCTGCACTTACTACTGCATCAAGGCTTCACTTCCTGTATAGAATACACCTATCAGACCACTTGAGCCCAAGAAATAAAAGCATGTGATTTCAATAAATTAGAAAGTATAACAAAACTTTATTTAATCTACCACATAAATAATTAAAACAGGACCTGGGAGGTGGGAGACCCCACTACTGGGACATAACACGTAAAGGGTGCATGTGCAAATAATGAACAACCTTTCTGTAAACTTATCAGTATAAATGCTTTATAATTAATATAGTGCAAGTGCCTCAAATGCCCATAGTACGCTGTACAGTATAATATGGGCAAAATGCAATCCAATAAGCAACATGCAAAGGATAATGTGTCCCAGTCCGCTGGCCTCCCACCTCATTTCAACGCCATTTCGCTTCCACTTCCTCAGGGAGTATCACTTCCTGGATAACATGGTGATGTCACAACCTAACTCCCAGAGCTTTGCGGGCTGTGGCTGCTGGAGAGGATGATGGCAGGACACAGCCACAGACGCACAGCTCTGGGAGTCGGGTCGTGACATCACCATTTTATCCAGGAAGTGAAGCCTTGATGTAGTAGTAAGTACAAGGAAAAAAGCACTTTATAAGCATTTCCTGTAATAAGTATATATTGGTGATTTGTATAACTTTTGGAGGGCAATACAATACTTTATTACATATTTTCTCCTTTAAGAAGTTTTGTTTCTTTTCTCTTTATCGTAACAGCCTGCAGTAGGGAAGTCTTGATGGGTACTTTAAAATGGGATTTTTTAGAGGAGGACTTATCAGAGGACTGGTAATCCCCCTTCCCTTTCTTTGGTGGTGTAATGGTGGAAGATAGGTGTGGTTCCCACTGGGGTGGGTCCCAGGGAATTGTGGTGTAGAATTCCTGCACCATTTGACAGATTGTCAGCCCCTGATTCGCTACGGTGTGGCTAGGGGAAAGTTCCGTCAATGGTACTGCTGGATGGTACCCAACCAGACCTCTCTAGATTGTATCACTTGACATGTTTATGTTATATGACGTTTTTTATATATTTATACATTTACTTAGTGTCTTCTTTGTGGAGTGCTTAGGGGAAAAGGTGTACAGGTTGGGATAATGGGGTTCCTAAAAGATGGTGCCTGAGGAAGGAGCTCAGCAATGCCTAGAGTCTAGAAGAAAATTACCCAAATCAGCAGTAATAAATAATAAAGATAACTTGCAGAATCTCTAACACGAGGAGCTGTCATTCATGTTTGCAAAGGATATTCTGCCGGACAGTTATGGAAACTCCATTAATTTCTGTAACTGCAATTGCACATTACGTGAATGGTATGTCATGTCATGTTAGGCTTCAATCACAGCGGGCGACAGTTCTGAGATGAGTCGTGTCCATTCTGTAGAATACACCGAATTAGCTACAGTGTGAAGGGTACGGTGACTATGTTTTTGTGTTTGTTGTATGTCATAATTAAATCTAACCCCTTCGCTTTTCTTATATTTGTGACTTTAAAATGACAAGACTCAGTTTTCAAGATTTTTTTTTTTTTCAAGGTTTCAGCTTAGACAATAAATTATGTAAGATTCACAGTGTTCATTGTGAAGTTTCATTAAACAGTAGAGCAAACAAAATGCACAGCAAGAGTCACACAGGCTCTTATGAGAAAGAGAAGATCCACCCTGAGGGGCCAAAAAATTTTAGCACTTGACAACCCCAATTTAGTTCCCATCCCCACTACTGATTTATTTTAAAGCTGCAGTCCACAAGACTGCAAAAAACTCATGCTATTGCTTTGGACCACTGTAACTAAATATGGAATCAGTAGTATAAACCCAAGCATTTAAACAAGTTCCCCCTGCTTAACAGAGAAGAGGGTTCCTGGTTCATCTTCAAGATATGTGTAAACAAAATGTACAGAAATTAGAACAAAAAAAGTGCAATAGGTTACTGTAAGACACATTAGAACTCTGGCGGTATGCAATCAATTGACCGCATACTGCCGGAGCTCTAATGTGTCTTTTAGTAACCCAAGCATCACAAGGTGTTTAATAGAGCATGTATGCTCAACACTTGTTAAAATTAACCAGTGGACAGGCACATATTCTGTATGGATGAAGATTGAGCCCACAGTATCTACATCCCATGTTAGCATAATTCACTTATATACAGTGCAATGTAATTTTTCTGTATTGTATGGTGCTGTCGACATTGTATAATAGTTGACAGTACTCCACATTGGAAGGCACAAACATACAATAAGGTACCATAAAGGGTCCTATTCAACATAAATGAAGCCCTGATTTTAGGATTCACTTACGGAAAGTAGATGCAACAGACACCTTTGGGTTAATGTGGGGGAGTATTTCTGGTAATAGTACAATTGTTGTGTGCCTCCATTTGGCAGGTTGAGTTGTCAGTTTGCACTGGTATAATAATATGGCTCATTATCTAAATTCCCATTGCTTATTAGTTCAACGAATACGGAAATAATGGATTCAACAAATGCTCAATCATTGCAAAAATAAATAATTTAGGATTTGCAGTATTTTGTATTATTTAATCTGCTATCATTGGAACATATGTCCGGAGCGGCGGAACATCTGTTAAGCAGAGAAAACACTGATCTAGATGAGCTGGTGTAAATTCGGCAGTGGAGCAGAGATGCGGGATTGTGCTAAGATATGGCAAGGTGCAGAAAGGAAAGTGTCTTTGTACACTGTGTTCTGAAAGACTCAGCGACTCAATTATGCCTGGCATCCCCAAGAGTCTAGTTTGTCTGCTGTTCCTGTGACACGAACGGACTGAGCGCCACGTCTGGAGCGAATGCATTATGGATTGCGTTGTTTAATGCCCACACACTTTAGCCTGTCGACAATTTAAAAACAAGTGGATCTTTTATTGTGTTTTTGCTTTGATAAAAGATGTCACATGTAATGGCTGCTGTAAGATTGAAAACTGATGATATGCCTTGTGTAGGAAAAGCCAAAAGTGAATAAGCTGCGAGAAAGGGAAAAAAATAATAAAAGGAAGAAAAAGGCATTTTCCTTCGGGCTTTCTGACAAAGGGGATTACCGGAGAAGTACAGAGCCTGTCATCCTTTCCATTTAGAGTGCTGACAGAATAACACGGACCTAGTGAAAAACCCACACAAGCTGGCAATATACAGTAAACAGCATCACTGTCAAGGAACAATGACAAGTTATGCAACATTGTCATGTACTCCGTACCTTAGCTCATTGAATGCCTCTGCTTTCTATGTATTTTGTGTGTTTATTTCTCAGACACCCAGTCTTTTTGGGTTTTACTGACATTAGAACTATGTTGCAAACCAAAGTGTGATCATAGTCATAATGCAAATAAGATTGACTATAAAAGGATGATATAGCCAAGTTCATTTTACCAGGAGACAGGCCCATTTTAGCATCTCCCTATTATCCATGTAATGCTTAAACATCTTGCAGTTCTACTGAACTGGACTAAGATCACTATAAGCTCCTAGGGTTCTGCAAAACAGGATCACATCACCTCTAAATAATGTGAGTCTATGGATCCAGACTTAGATCATCCTTGAATGCTGCGGCCCTTTTACACAGAGAGATTTATCTGACAGATTTTTTAGGCCAAAGCCAGGAATAGACTATAAACAGGGAACAGGTCATAAAGGAAAGACTGAGATTTCTGCCCTTTTCAAATCCATTCCTGGCTTTGGCTTCAAAAATCTGTCATATAAATCTCTCTGTGTAAAAGGGCCCTTAGACTACCATAAGATTATTTAGTTCTGCTGAACCATACTTAGAGCATCTCTGAATATGTTGGTTCTACAGAACGAGGCTTAGGTCACCTGTGAATCCTGTGGTCCTACTAATTATCATAATATCATGTGGTTCTACTGAGCCATCCTTAGATCACCATAATATCTGATGGTTCTGTAGAACCATCCTTAGATAATCATAAGATCCTGTGGTTTTACTGAACCATCCTGAGATCACCATAATATCCAGTAGTTGTGAAACCATCCTTAGATAACCATAAGATCCTGTGCTTTTACTGAACTGTCCTTAGATGACCATTGTATCCTGTGGTTCTGCTGAGCCACACATAGAAAACATGTAAATCCTGTGGTTCTACTGAACCAGACTGTCATGAATGTGCCTGTGCTCAGGGGCGTAGCTAATGTCTCCTGGGCCCTGGTGCGAGAGGTCAACTTGCCCCCCCCCCTTTCACAACCAAGTGATGCTACTGGTAGGTGTATGTGTGTGTATGTAAATATATATATATATATATATATATATATATATATACACACTCCAAGACAGATATTACCAATAACACCAGCATATAGGAAGTGAAAATATTATCACCATATATATTACCGCCATACTGTTACTGTATACTGAGATCAATATTGCCAATAATACAAGTATACAAGGGGCAAATATTAACGCCACACCACAACCATCACCACCATATTGTTACTGACCAGAACCAGTATACTGAGACCAATAAAACACAGAACCAGATAACAAGTAACAAATATTACCACCACATACTGACTAACACCACTGCTGCTACTGAATAAGATCCACTGTACACAGATCACTATCACCTCATAGAGTCATATAGAGGTGGAAGCAGCTCCACACAGGTTGTATACACCATATACATTACAGTGCAGTTATATCAGGTGACTCACAGGGGACGTCTTCTCTGATCAGAGTTCTTTCCTTTTCATCTTCTTCTCCATCTGCCCTGTGCCGTTATGAGAATTTCTCCGAGCCACGAATCCACAGAATCTGCCAGACAGACATATTAGTCTCCTCACACTGACACCATCCTCATCTCTATACACACTGCACATCTGTACTGTCCCCTTTACACCCTCATTTAGTAGGTATAGTATATATAGATGGCCCCCACTGCATGTTGCACCCCCCTTCCCTTATAGATGGCCCCCTTTCCCCCTCCCCTTATAGATGACCCCCTCCCCTTATAGATGACCCCCTCTACCCCCATCATAGATGCCCCCCTCCCATTATAGATGCCCCCTCTCCCCCCCCCCCATTATAGATGCCCCCCTCCCCTTATAGATGACCCCCTCTACCCCCATTATGGATGCCCCCTGCGCTTATAGATGGCCCCCACTCCCCCCCTTGAAGATGGCCCCCTCTTCTCCCCCCCTTATAGATGCCCCCTCCCCTTATAGATGGCCCCCTGTCCCCCCCTTTGAAGATGGCCCCTCTTCTCCCCCCTTATAGATGCCCCCCTCTCCCCCTATTATAGATGCCCCCCTCTCCCCCCTTGAAGATGGCCCCTCTTCTCCCCCCTTATAGATGCCCCCCTCTCCCCCCATTATAGATGCCCCCTCTTCTCTTCCCCCCTTATAGATGCCCTCCTCTCCCCCATTATAGATGCCCCCCCTCTCCCCCCATTATAGATGCCCGCCTGTTCTCTTTCCCCCATTATAGATGCCCCCCTCTCCCCCCATTATAGATGGCCCCCTCCCCCCCCTTGAAGATGGCCCCTCTTCTCCCCCCCTTATAGATGCCACCCTCTCCCCCATTATAGATGGCCCCCTCTCCCCCCCTTGAAGATGGCCCCTCTTCTCCCCCCCTTATAGATGCCCCCCTCTCCCCCCATTATAGATGCCCCCCTCTCCCCCCATTATAGATGCCCCCTCTTCTCTTCCTCCCTTATAGATGCCCCCCTCTCCCCCATTATAGATGCCCCCCTCTCCCCCCATTATAGATGCCCCCCCTGTTCTCTTTTCCCCCTTATAGATGCCCCCCTCTCCCCCATTATAGATGCCCACCCTCTCCCCCCATTATAGATGCCCCCCTGTTCTCTTCCCCCCCTTATAGATGCCCCCCTCTCCCCCCATTATAGATGCCCCCCTGTTCTCTTTCCCCCATTATAGATGCCCCCCTTCTCTTCCCCCCATTATAGATGCCTCCCCTTCTCTTCCCCCATTATAGATGCCCCCCTCTCCCCCCATTATAGATGCCTCCCCTTCTCTTCCCCCCATTATAGATGCCCCCCTCTCCCCCCATTATAGATGCCCCCCTGTTCTCTTTCCCCCATTATAGATGCCCCCCCTCTCCCCCATTATAGATGCCCCCCTTCTCTTCCCCCCATTATAAATGCCCCCCCCCCTCTCCTCTATGCTAAGCAGTATTTAAAAAAAAACAAACACACAACCTCACCTGACAACCCGCTCCCCCGGCGATCCTCTTCTTCTTCAGGCGCTGTCCCCGGCTGATGCGCGGCTGCCGGAGGTGTCCCGTCCTATCCCCGGCAGCGCGGCGCATCAGTGAGCTCCCTGTATGCCGGGGCTGGGACTTCTGACACAGGAAGCGTCTCTGACGTGCGCTTCCTGTGCCGGAAGTCAGGGCCCCAGGCAGCTCACTGATGCGCCGCGCTGCCGGGGATAGGACGGGACACCCCCGGCAGCCGTGCATCAGCCGGGGGCCCTGACGAGCATGCTCTTGTGACCGCAAGCAAATCAATGCTTGCGGTCACAAGAGTGATTTAAGGGGTGAGCAGTGCATTGGCAAGGGGGGGCCCTCGCGAGCCCCCCCTCGTAGCGGGCCGGGTCGCAGCGGCGACCGCTGCGACCCTGGTAGCTACGCCACTGCCTGTGCTGAACTCCATGCACTCCTCGGCTCGTGCTGTGTAGCCAAGATAGCGGCTGATATTCAATGTTTTGTATGTCTTGTGCTGTAACCTGAACCCTGTCTGAACACTGGCCTAATTCTAGCATGATGTTCAGCCCCACCCGTTTGCTGTGTGCTCTGTCTATTAAGGAGTTACATTGCTGCCAGTTCTCACAGGTGATTTTGTTTGGAACCAGGAACCTTTTCCAATAGGGGCTGGAACTGTCTTCTGGCTCCCTATAAGTGTTTGGCTGAGGCTCATTCTAGTGCCAGTTATTGAGCGTGTCTCAGCCTGCTTCTGCCTCTGTTATTCTCTTTGTGTTTATTTTGACCCTTTTGCTTGTATTTCTGACCATCCCTGCTAGCTGCCTGCCCCTGACCATATTGCCTGACTTTGATCTTGCTTATTGGATCATGTTTTTGTACCACTCTGCCCGAATGTTGTGACCTGAACTGTAAACTCTACTTTATTGTGTTTGTTTGTCTTGTCTTGTTTTGTGTTCCACCTAGCCAGTGCAGGGGTTGCTGCCCAGTTGCTCGCTGTCATCTAGGACAGATTGAGGCAAGTAGGCATGGACAGTGGGCGGGTTTCAGCTTAGGGTCCCCTGTCTGTGTCCGCCATCTTGTCTGTCTGAGCGACCAGACTTTCATCACCATTAGGGTACTATTACACGGAATGATTTGGCCGATTATCGCTGCGTGTAATAAATACAATGATCAGCCGATGACAACGTTCATCGGCTGATCGTTGATATAGGTTAGAACCTATATTTGTCAGGCGCCGACCTTGCATTGCTATGTGTAATACCGGTGAGACTGACGCTGATGATATACATTACCTATCCACGCTCCAGGGCTGCTCCTGCTCCTGCGGTCCGCTTCTCCCTGGGTCCCGCACACTATAGCTTCAGAGCGGCCTGTCAGCTAACAGAACACTCGCGGAGGTCCCATCCTGTGATTGGCTGAGCGGCCTGTCAGCTGTCTGAAACTAGAGCACGTGGGACCCGGTGAGAAGCGGACCGCAGAAGAAGCCCTGGAGCGCATATAGGTAAAGTATATAGTTAAAGCAAGGGCTGCAAGGACAATGGTAACTCCATTGCATGCCCAGAGCATAGGCGTATTTTATGCCATGGAGAGGCCATGTACAGTGTAGGACTGCCCATTATGAGGCCACTGTAATGTGGTGGGGTAGTTTAAACTATTTTCAAATGGTAACCAAGAGCCTCATTATTTTTGTGGAAGTTTTTTTTGTCAGTTTGGGGGCTGCTTTTAACTATTTTCATGTCTGTAGTGGGTCTGTATCTTGCCATTGCGGTGGGCTGTTGCATTTTTTTTGTGTTTTGTGTATAGGGAGGGTAATATTACCCTCACATTACACTAAGTAGCTTATCTTCTAGCAGTTTTCATTATCGTATCTGCCTATACCTGGGCAGTGTCATTCCTCGTATGGTTAAATGATGCTACACAGCTCACCGCAAACACAAGACTCCATTTATTTTACAATGGACTATTTTACAGCTATCCTGTCTATCAAGTAAAGCATTAGTGAAAGTTTACAGCTGTCAATTTTTATAAAGCATCACCAGCGTGAATGGGCTAATAATTCCGGATAGTTGTTTACTTGCAAATCTTGACCTAATGTGGCAGAAGTAAAGTTGTATATGCCACCACGTGCACCAACAAAACTAATAAATGTGTCACATCAGATTGTTTGCCTACAATTTCTCATAAATTATGTCTAGCGCTGTAAATCTATTTTTTTTTTGCATTCTGAAGTTAATTCAGCAGACGGAATATCAAAGCAACAGAGATGCAATAAAGATAGTCTATAAAATATATTAAAAAAAGAGGCAATGCATTGAATTGATTTGCTTGTAAAAGATCTAGTGAATTAGGAACAAAAAGTAACAAATCAAAGTATAAAACCCTCTAATTTGTTTAAAAAAAGAAAATGTTTTTTTCCCAACAAATTTGCAAGATGGCGAGGCCAGACTGGTGTTCAAGTGGACATATCC
This sequence comes from Dendropsophus ebraccatus, assembly GCF_027789765.1. Lineage (NCBI taxonomy): Eukaryota > Metazoa > Chordata > Amphibia > Anura > Hylidae > Dendropsophus > Dendropsophus ebraccatus. Next base: position 111,610,635 of record NC_091459.1, on the reverse strand, counting down.
ACAGGATATACCATAAAGGTCTGATGGATGACCTTTGGGACCTACTGTAGAGGGGGGTGGGGATTCGACCTCTGAGCCCCCCATGGTGCTGTCTGGGTGAGATTCCTCTCTATATACATATATGGTAATTGCCATACTCTTGTAGTCTGGTTACTTTTACCTTCAGTGACAATGTCTTCCAAAGTTATGCGTGACTGCTCTAAAATGGCGCCGGCTTCTCTATACATGTGTAGTGATTGCCATATTCTTGTAATCTGGTTACTTTTACCTCTAGTGACGGTGTCCTTCAATGCTACCAAACATGGGTGACTGCTCCAAGATGGCGCTGACTTCTCTAGATATGTATGGTGACTGCCACATTCATGTCTGGTTACTTTTACCTCTAGTGACAATGTCTTCCAATGCTGCTGCACATGCGTGACTACTCCAAAATGGCGCCGGCTTCTCTATTTATATGTAGGGGTTGCCATATTCTTGTAGTCTGGTTACTTTTACCTCTAGTGACAATGTCTTTCAATGCTACTAAACATGTGTGACTACTCCAAGATGGAGTAGACTTCTCTATATATGTATAGTGACTGCCATATTCATGTCTGGTTACCTTTACCTCTAGTGACAATGTCTTCCAATGCTACTGCACATGCGTACTGCCGCGCGGCCCCGCTCTGAACTCCCTTACCGGCATCAGGGCATAAATTTACGCCCGATGTCGTTAAGGGGTTAATGTAGAGCAGTATTTGGGGTGTTGTCTCCCTCATTTTACTACTCCTCTATATTCATATTTTTATGTGGTATTTTTGTATCCATGTCAGTGTTATAGTAAAGATTTTTGTGATGTGCTATCATTTTTTGTGCATATGCTTTTTTTTTTTTTTTCTTTTGAGAGGAGGATGTACTACTTATATGCATTGGTTTAGCGCTCCGTATTATTAGTGGTGCCCACTAGCTTTATATATATATAATGGTTACCGTCTATGGCTGTATCCATGTTCTCAAGGCCTCCCTAGGACTGCATTCAACTTTGTCAGCCACCAATATTCAAATTCTGAATGAGCTCACTCGACCATGCTTGTCTCACGATCTGGCTGCAGGCCAGAGCAATCTATTGCCGAGCCGGAATCAGTGTCAGTGCAACGTTGAGGCCCGGCCTGGGCAGAAGAACGGATCTCCCCACTAGACACCAGGAAGATTATGTATAAAGCATTTCAATGCAGCTGTCTGCAAAAAAAGTTTGACAGCTGCATTAAAATGCATAACCCTTAGAGGACCGGGCCAATTTCAATTTTTGCATTTTCGTTTTTTCCTCCTTGTGCTTAAAAGGCCATAGCACTTGCATTTTTTCACCTAGAAACCCACATGAGCCTTTATTTTTAGCATCACTAATTGTACTTTGCAATGACACGCTGATTTTTTTTTCATAAAGTACACTGCGAAACCAGAGAAAAATTCAATGTGTGGTGAAATTGAAAAAAAACAACAACACATTTCTTTTATTTGGAGGGTATTTTCTTTTGCGCCATTCACCCTGGGGTAACACTGACATGTTATATATGTTCCTCAAGTCGTTACGATTACGATATGTAACATGTATAACTTTTATATTATGTCATGGCTTGTAAAAAATTCAAACCATTGTTAACAAATATATGTTCCTTAAAATCGCTCTATTCCCAGGTTTATAACGCTTTTATGATTAAGTCTATGGGGCTGTGTGAGGTGTCATTTTTTGCGCCATCATGTGTTATTTCTGTCAGTACCTTGTTTGCGCATATACGGCTTTTTGATCACTTTTTATTACAATTTTTCTGGATTTGAAGTGACAAAAAATGCGCAATTTTGCACTTCTGGATTTGTTTGCGCTTGTACCGTTTACCGTGCGAGATCAAGAATGTGATAAATTAATAGTTCAGGTGATTACCCACGCAGCGATACCAAACATGATTATTTATTTATTTGTATTTATAACCTGGGAAAATGGGGGTGATTCACACTTTTATTAGGGGAGGAGGCTTTTTATTGATAACACTTTTTTTTTTTTTTACTTTTACCCTTATACTAGAAGCCCCCCTGGGGGAATTCTAGTGTAAGTTCACTGATCTCTCATTAACATCTATGCTGTATGGATATACAGCATAGATCGATGAGATAGGCACTCGATTGCAGCAGCTGGAAGCAACCCAATGCCGAGCCGGGATCAGCGCTATTATGGCGCAGACCCCGGCCGGGGCAAGACACGGGGATCGCTCCTCCGGGACATCGTCCCAGGGGGGCGATCTCCGCCACTAGACACCAGGGAACGGCTGCATCAGGTAATCGGATGCAGCTGTCATCTTTGACAGCTGCATCCGATTATCTAATTAGCAGGCACGGCGATCGGACCGTGCCCGCTAATCGCCATGGCCCCAGGCTACATGCGGCACCCGGGACCGGAGCATCTCACAGCACGGCCGCCGTGCGGTTCCGCTCTGGACACCTGTGGGCGGCCCTGGACATAGGGTACGTCCAGGGTCGCCTAAGAGTTAATTAGCCATCGCAGCAACAGGACCCTCGCTGTCTAATAGAGGCGCTCCCCGGCTACAGATAGCGGGACCCCTCTCTGAACTCCCCCCATGTCACCATGACGTACCAGATACGTCATGGGACGCTAAGGGGTTAGAAAATCTCAAGTCTTCCCATACTTATCAGCTACTGTACGTCCTACAGAAAATGTTTTCTTTTCAATTTGACACAGTGCTCTCTGCTGCCACCTCTGTCCAAGAATGTAACTGTCCAGAACAGGAAAGGTTTTCAATAGGAATTTGCTGCTGCTCTGGACAGTTCCTTTCTCGGACGGAGGTGGCAGCAGAGAGCACTGTGTCAAACTGAAAAGAAAGCAACATTTCCTGCAGGACATACAGCAGCTAATAAATATGGGAAGATTTTAGATTTTTAAATAGACGTAAATTACAAATCTCTATAACTTTCTGAAACCAGTTGACTTGCATGAAAAAAGATTTTCACTGGATAACCCCTTTAACTCATAACTCGTAATGTTTAGACCCTGTTTTATCATATGTGATTGATTGCTAGGGGCAAATTTTGCCAGTTTTTGTTTTACACAGGTTGAAATATCTGCACATTTTTACATACACCTGAAATCTTCATGTTTATTTCATATTCCCGTGAGACGGAAGCCCAATACTATTAGATCCCTCTTTAACCCCATTGTTTTAGTTGTCGTCCCACACTCTGCATTGCTCACCCTGTTGCACGTCCCACGCAGAATACAATGTTTGCAGTCATTCTATCTTTGAAGTGTAAATGTCTATGACTGACCTGGTGGAGAAGACGTGCGCCCTACTTTATTATATTACACGTACATGACAACTACTTTATTTTCACTCCGGCCTACTGCTTAAGACCTAATCCCTAAATCCAGAACCATTGTACTGACAATCAGGATGAGGGACTGAACTAATTGCACTAATTTTCATCTCACTCCATGTTTTCCCTAATCTCCTCCGTATACAGTCGTTCTCCCGCTCTCTCCGGTTATCTCGCTCTGCTATTCTAATATGACATTTCAAGCTAGCTTGGCTTTCTAAACTCTTGGCAGTCTTAAATGCTGGCTCCCACATATTCCCCTACTGCAGCAAGGTGCCATTATTCCAAATTAACTGTATCCAGAGTACAGGTCAATGAGGCAGATATTAGTGTTTGATTTCTTTGGGGTTTACCTGTAGCTGGAAAACTGCAGATGGTTGGAACTGTTTTATCTGTTTCTTTCCAGCTGCCTGACATTTTCCCAAAGGCAATACATGAGTGAAAACCATTTAGGTGAAGCTTAAACAGGAATATATCCTCTGGCACATCCTTCGCAGCAGTTCCCCCTTATGGGATGTTTTTGTGTTGACTCTAGAAGCTGAGTTTATGTTTCTTCATGATTTCTCCAAGGTTTATTGGGTCTTCTGTCTTCTTTAAATACTTTCGCTACATAGTAGTGCTTACAAAATTGGGGTGGTTGGTATAATTTCCATCATGGCACAACACCTTACTGCTGAAGCTACAGTACACTATAATGAATTAGTGTCAGAATAACGATAGATATGGTATAGATTCTCAGCACTTGGCACATAGGCCCACACAGCATCTGAAGAGAGATTGTATGCTCTCCTATATACATTATTTAAGGGGAAGCTGTCAATACTTTCATACTGTATGAACCATAAATCATTGGGGAGGTCCTCTTTACCTTTTTCCTGTCCAACCAGCCTTGATAGAGAGAGCTCATCAGATCGATCAATCAAGGCCAGCAAGGTAGAGTGACTTGTTGTTTAGGCAGCATAAAAGTGATGATTTTTATATTGCTTTTGCCATAGTTAATTTCCAAATTCATCCATTAAATCCAGTTCCGAAGGATGGTCACTTCCCTTAAAGCTTTTATATGGCCAACACTCCTTTGTCCAAAGACAGGCATTTTCTAATTGTAAAGTAAAAGGCCATCTTTCCCTCATTAAGCATGACTGTAGAAATCGTCACCGTAGGGTACAGGACAGCTGCACAATCTACATTAACCCCTTAGTGACCGCCAATACAGCTTTCTACAGCGGTTACTACTGGCCTTTATTCTGGTTAAGGTGGCTTTTTGCATACGTTTGTATACTCACCTGAGTGACGTGGTCTGGCTTCTCATTGGTCTCCATGGCAGTCCCGGGGGCCTCCTGAAGACCCAAGCTATAAAACTATACCATTTCTTATACCACACAGTGCACCAGATTTGCTATTTTTTGGCATTGTGTCAAAACGTCATCCAAGAGATCAGAGAGTCATATAAATGTAAAATTTGGTATCAATAAAAACTATGTATCTTTCCATTAAAAAAGAGCCCAAAACCAGCTGTGTCACATGAAATATAACACTATGAGCGCAGGACCAAATTTGGTAACTGCAGTGACCCAGAGAATACATTTAGAGATGAGCGAACCTGGAGCATGCTCGAGTCCATCCAAACCCGAACTTTCGGCATTTGATTAGCGGTGGCTGCTGAAGTTGGATAAAGCCCTAAGGCTATGTGGAAAATGGATATAGTCATTGGCTGTATCCATGTTTTCGAGACAACCTTAGAGCTTTATCCAAGTTCAGCAGCCCCCGCTAATCAAATGCCGAATGATCGGGTTCGGATGGACTCGAACCCGAACCCGGTTCGCTAATCCCTTAATACATTATGTTTTTTTACCGCTTGCTGAATAGCATAAGTTTATTATTAAATAATGAAAAATAAATGATGATTTTTGATATTTTTATGAAACGAAATGCATTCTCAGAATCTCTAACATACGTTAAAGGATCACAGAGTTAGAACCACATAAAGTGAGACTGGTCAGATTTTGAAAAATTAGCTTGGTCATTAAGGCCCAAACTAGCTGCAGCACGGGGTTAAAAGAGAATTGTATTTACGGATTAGCGCCTGATATTGAAACATGTTCTTTTAGCCACATTGCCTAGGGGCTCTTTTACATAAGCCAATTATTGGCAATGAGCGTTCCGAGAAATGCTCATTTGGCCGATAATGGCCCCATGTAAAAGTGTCAGCAAACAGCCAACGAGAAGGAAAAGGCACACTCATCGTCTGATTGCATTCTTTTGTGCAGTGGTAAAAAAAATTTATCAGCCGCACATCTGTGTGATCAGGAGACAAGCGGGTTATAAGAATGAATGTTTATGGCCTGATGGAACGATACAGCATTGTATTGTATAAAGGTACTGCAAATAAGCACCAATGTAGCTGATCAGCGCTGGTTTGCGGCAATGCATGGCTCCTTAGCAGGCTTTTTAAAAACACCTTAAGGGTACATTTACGCTTACCGGATCCGCAGCTTATTTTCTGCAGCAGATCCGCAGCAGATTTCATTTAAATAACTGAACACAGCATCAAATCTTCACCATCAAATCTGCTGCGGATCCTGTAGGTGTGAACGCACCCTAAGGCTATGTTCACACTACGTATATGTCCGGCCGCATATTTTAGCGGCCGGACATATACGTGTAAAACTCTGGCCGGGATTTACGCAAGTTGCAGCCGTCTACGTACGGTCCGCGAACTTACGCCCGTAAACTACGTACGCTTCCCGAGCGGCGTACGTAGCGATCTGACAGCGGTCTTTTACTTGGATATCTTCGGCTAGCCCCGGACACCCCACAGAACATTTTGGATCGGCAAATCAAAGTGTAAAAATTAAAAAATCACCACTCCGTGTGGGGCTGCATGTTACGCTACGGGCGTAAGTTACAGCATTTCCGTCCCGAAACAATGGTCTGGTTCATTTTTTACGGCGCCGCATACGATCCGGGCGTAAGTTCTTACGTAATGTGAACTGTGCAGCCGTAGATCCTATACTTTCCATCGTACGCAAACTACGTAAATCTTCGGCTGCTTATTCACGGAGCGCGCTACGGCCGGAAACTTACATAGTGTGAACATAGCCCTAGGGTGTATACACACCTACAGGATCCGCAGCAGATCTGCAGCAGATTTGATGGTGCAGATTTGATGCTGTGTTCAGTTATTTAAATGAAATCAGCTGCGGATCCGGTAAGTGTGAACGTACCCTAATGGTGCCTTCACACCTACCGTATCGCAGTAGAAAATCCGCTGCGGATCCGCAGCAGATTTAACTAAATGAATGAACACAGCATTAAATACGCACTGTCAAATCTGCTGCAGATCCGCAGCAGATTTGTAAGTGCGGATTTAATGCTGTGTTCATTCATTTAGTTAAATCCGCTGCGGATCCGCAGCGGATTTTCTACTGCGATACGGTAGGTGTGAAGGCACCCTCAAGGATATTGTGAGCTGCCAAACTTGCCCCTTTTCATGCTCCTGACCTGCTTGCACTTCCTGCATCGGGTGGAGGGTGGACACCTTCACAGTCATTGGCTGTTCTTGCCAGCAGAACTGTCTCCCTCTGCTCTGCACTCTTCCGTCCTGTTCATCTTTGCAATTCTAGGTCCATCCTGATAGCTCCATTGGGCTGGGATTCATCAATGTGAAGATGGATTACTGCAGATAAGGTGGCCGGACAGGAGAGTCACGCTCAGCTATACTGAGCATTGCGGGAGTGAGTCACCAGTCCGGCCACCCCTCATAACACAGAGAGGTGATTTTTCTTTTTTTTTTTTTTTACTTTTAATGATCTACCGTTTTAGATATAGTTGTTTTGATGAGAATACCCCTTTATAACTCTTCATTGCTATAATAACAGCATTTATAGAGATGTTCACAGTATCCATATAGATATAAGCACAATAATCCGCTGACTCATTGACTCCTATGGATGATTTTTCTAGGTATGTGCTACATGAGTTGAGGTTATTGTTGAGGGACATTGGGCACCATGACCTACTGTCAAAGGTAGGAGGACCCAAACCCTGACACCCGACATGCGGTGTCCCCTGCAGCAGATGGGCTGAAGAAGCGGGGGCAGAGGTGGCTATAGTATGGGTCGCCTCCACAGTGGTAACAGTCATTTAACAAGTTGACTTAGACCTTTAAGCTATCATTTAACATGCTTTGCAGGAGATGGCTGTTATATTAAGCTATGTTCTACTGTGTTTTTGGTCTCAATCTGTCCTTTGTTCTAATGCATATAGGGTGGTCTCTATGTTGTTTAATATTTGTTAAAACAGTTATTTTTGTGCTCAAACAACATGAAGGAAAATTCTCGTATAGCCCGGAAATCCCGTCTGCCAACTTAGACCTACTGCACATGTTGGATTAGTTAGCGGTTACTTCTAATAAGCAAGAATTTGCAATACCAACCTGTATAGCAGGGGTACTATTATTAGCTACAGTAGTGTACCCAACCCCAAACTTTACTTCAAAGTTCGTCGAACCTGCTAACCCTAACTTTTGAAAAGTTTGCTCATCTCTATTGTACTTGTCACCTCTTGCAGTGACATCTAAGCCCTGGTTAATGTATTGTTTCAGCCGCACATGAAGAAAGAAGGCCTTCTTGAGCGTAACTCTCTCAGCAAGATCCTTGGGTTTACTGGTTAACACCTTAAAGAAACAAGTATTGCAGCCATAGCAAAAGAAAGAGGTTTCATAAATCCCAAATCCTTTGAGATCCCAGAACAAGTAAACACACAAATGTTCAGTCCTGGATGAAAGTTCTGTAGTGTTAGTAACAGTGATCTGCTGAAAAGCAGGCGAACATCATGATTCAAAAGGGCAGAGTGGCATTTGCAGGCCGCCTTGGCAAGAACATTTGACATCCCACTGTTCAGGAGATGATGGCTCTGTGTCATGCCAGCTGCCCCCCACAAACCACGTGCTGCACGGCACCTCCGCTCTTTGTCAAGGAGACTGGCAGATCTAGGACCAGGCATCAAGCCACTAGAACAGATGGATCTGAGCTCAGTCAGCCAGGAGTCCATGTATGTGCACTAAATATGAATGCGAAGGGCAGGAATCCCAGCTCCTCTCCATGTTCACTGTTCTGACTTCCAGGTGCTTGTCATTGCTCATTCTTGGCCAAATTTATTTTCAGTCCACTCAAATATATCACAGCATACACATTTTGTCGCCCCCGAGTGTGTGTTAATGTACAGTGCTCAGTTGTGTGTCCCTGGATGCTGCTCATGATAGATTCTAGTCACTGTGAGGCATAATGCGTAATTCTGTTCCACCATGTATTAACTCTGTAGTCAGAATTCAGCTGCCTGCATGAAAGTAGCTGGTGCACATAACAATCTATATTGTGTCAGATTATATATAAGAAATCATTGCCATTTTGCGATGTAATTGTATTATTGTACTCAGCCCAAACATTTTTACACATATTTTTACTACTGTAGACTAACTATGTAAAGTCATCATAAATGATTTGGATTTTTCCCCCCCCATACTTTGTAAGTTTAGGGTGCTCAATATTTTAGTAAAGAGTACTGATTCTCTTGTTTTCCCCATACACATATTGTTCTCTGGGGATAGGTTGGGGTCACTAAAAGGGATCCATAAAAGTGGGGAAGAAGAAGTGGAGCATCAGTTCCCGTCAGACCAGCAACAGTCCATGTTACAGCACCGTGACTTTTTTGGTAGCCAGGTGGGAGTTTTTTCTGTTCTTCTTATGCCATGACAGCCTGTGGGAGGGAGGTGTTGCAGGGCACTTAAAAGTGTTATATGTGGAAATGGGGCCCATAAAAGAGGGGGTGTGGGTGCCCCATCACCTTTTTGTTTTTAAAGGATTTGGTGAATATGCTTGTTCCTCCTGGGATAGGTCCTGGTGAACGGTGATGTGGTAAGCATTGGCAGTGCCATTGCCAGTGCCAGTCGGCATTGTGCAGCAGGGGGAAAGGTTCGGTTCTGGTGCTGTTGGGTGGTCCCCTGACATACCTCCCTAGATTTATGTTATTTGAAACTTTTCATCTGATGCATTTTTATTTATAAGTTAATTTATTTGTTAATTTATAGTTCAAGCAATTGTAATAAAGAAGCTGTTAAAGTCATTTATTCCATTTCTAACCTGAGTGTTTTTCTGATTTGCGGGTTAGTTGGGTTGAGAGGGGGATACAGTGAGAAAAGAGGACAAAGGTGTGATGTTATGTTTATTAGGGGATTGAGTTATAGCTGTAGAGAACTCAGCAATACCCAAATACCCAGCCCTTTGAGGAAAGAGTTTGGACTTACTTTGAAGAGATTGTTTCTCACCTGGAAAGAGGTTGAGATACTCCTCCCTCAGAACACACATCACCTTAAAGCTGCCTGTTGGAGCGTCACATAACTACTAGAGATAAGCGAGCCAAGTCTACCGAACCCAAATTCATTCCGAACTTTGCAGAAAATTTATTGCACTACTGAACCAAACTTTTTGCAAAGTTTGGTACAAGTTTGACAAGATGGCGGGTGCACATTAAAAAAAAAAAAAAAAAAAAAAAGTTTAGTGATTGGCTGAGCAGGCTGTCATACTTGTCTCTACAGTGACAGCCCACTCAGCCAATCGCTGACCTGTCATATCCAAGTCAGCTAGTGATTGGCTGAGCAGGGAGAGTGACAGCATGCTCAGCCAATCACCGGCTGACTTGGATGGACAGCACTGTGGACAGTGACATCCTGCTCAGCCAATCCCTGTTCATGGTGATGACTCGTTGAAGTCAGCCAGTGACTGGCTAAGGGGACTCTCACTCCTGAGACAAGAGTGAAAGCCCACTTAGCCAATCCCTGGCTGACTTTGGGGGATCGGGGGAAGATAAGTGAAATGAATCCGAAGTTTACAATATACTTCAGCGAACTTGGCTAACTGAAGTTCACTGATCTCTAGTGACCACTAAATACCCAGCAGTTTTAACCTTTAACCCATGCACTTGCTTGCCTGTCACATGTAGTATATTGCAGTGTAGCAAGCAAATTGGCAATACATTTGATAAATGGCAATGACAAAAAAAAAAGTTCCCAGACACAATTTACCATACTTAACAAGAAATTCCTCAGCTACATGACAACTTAACATATAATGTAGCTGGAATATGAGTACTGTGACACTCCACATACACTTTATACTAAAGATATATAATAAAAACATAATAATTAATAAATCAGCTTAAAACCTTGGATCTGCAATGACCTAATGATAAAAGGTGGAGCGTTACTTAGTCCAACTTTTGTGCCTTTGCTTTGAAAACTCTGTAGGTCTTATGGGAAAAATATATTCCAAGTTCTTCATAAGACAACTACTTCTGCATTCCAAAACAGTGATTCAGCCTTGTGTGGTAGCCCTTGTGGGTTCCTTCGGTACCTAACCTTTCATGTGTATGACAGCCGGTCTGTAATGACATTATTTCTTATTCATTAATTCATCTTGTATAAATAAATCTCCAGTATCAGATTTAGAGAGCACTGACACATTTCATCTGGCAGGCAGGATACTGGTGAGGGGGCTGTGTATGGCTCAGAGCCTTGCTCTAGGACAACTTGGTCTTATGATCCCCTCCTTATAAAAAAAAGAAAAAAAAAAAAAAGAAAACCTCATATAAGGGCTGACACTAAGAAAAAGCTGAATGTCCTATTATAAGTTACTGTACATGATAACAATCAGCATGTGGAATATAATGTACAATAAGAGCATAAACCTTAAAAAAAATTGAATTTGAGTGCAGGCACATTATAGCAGCAGTGTGTATAGCTGACTGTAGGTGCAGGCACATTATAACCAGAATAGAGAGGATGAGAAACACAAGGGCTGACAGACTGCAGAGAGCAGGACATATGTGGGCACATACATGCAGGACTCTCTGTCCAGGGAGAGAGGGGTTACAGCTATGAAGAGATTACCTCCACAGTCCTGTCCCCTGATGTAAGCCCTAGCCTCAAGTGTCTCTGCTATGATTTGGAAGGTGAAAGAGACTTCCTGGGTCAGAGTACAGTGCTGTAGACCCCCGCTGTGCAGACCATGCACCTCCCTCACTCCCCCTCCCACCCAGCAAAGGGAGCTCTTAAACCAAAGCAATGCTCTTAAACCAAGTTACAATTTTGAAAAACTTTGAGCTCATCTTGCAAAGCACTCTCAATACAATTTACTATTAAACTAAGGTAGCACTGTATTTATGCCAGAACTTTTAGCAACATCATTGATAACTTTGGATACGGTTATTGAATGTCTGCAGCGCTAGACACAATAGATATGTATTGTGAGAATGTGAATAAGTAGCCCTAAATGATTCCTATCTGGCAGTGTAACCCCAGTCTTCACCCTCACACACCGTAAGCGGCGTCTCCGTGTTTAATTTCATCCCATAGCTCTTCTCTCTTTTGTATTTGTGGCTGTGTGTGTAATTATAGATCGGGAGAGATAGGCTGAGAAATAATGTTTCCTCATTTACAATGTGCTTGCAATCCATAATGTATATAATGCAATCACAATAGCACTCTGCTTCAAAAGCCGCGTACTGAACATTGCAAAGTGTAAAACATCAAAGCCTTGCCATGGAACTTAATCTTGGAAAATAAATAGCAGGTTTTTTTGTAACTGCAATCAGACCTAAAAGTATCTCCCATTATTGTCAGCAGAAGAATCTCAAATCAGAAATGTAAGTGTGTGTGTAAGCTATTGTGCAGGAAACAAAGCCAATGAATTTTCAAAGAATGACAAGGATTTATTTATTTATCTTTATTAGACTTATTTCTCTAACAATAGAGACCATTAAGTTACAAGCATAACTTTTAGTTAAAGGGGTACTCTAATGAAAATGTATTTTTTTTTTTCAAATCAACTGGTGTTAGAAAGTGCTAGGGATTTGGAATTTACTTCTATTACTAAAACTCCAGTTTCCCAGAACTTATCAGCTGCTGTATGTCCTGCAGGAAGTGGTGTATTCTTTCCAGTCTGGAAAACAGTAGAGGTGGATTTTATACTGCTTTTGACAGCTCCTGTCACCGACAGAGGTGGGAGCAGAGAGAACTGTGTCAGACTGAAAAGAATAGACCACTCCGAGCAGGACATACAGCAGCTTGGAAGACTTGAGATTTCTTAATAGAAGTAAATTACAAATCTCTGCCACTTTTTAACACCAGTTGATATGAAAGAAAAAGTTTTTTTCCCCGGAGTACCCCTTTAAATCCATTGTAGCTAGCGGGGAAAAAAACTCGACCAACTCAGGGTCTGTATGTAGTTTAAAAATCAGCTCAGTTTCATCCCTTCCTATTACGATCCTGAAGGTCACTGTGAGATCAAATTACAGCTGGCAGTGCAAGTCTATGGGACAGAGAGAGAGAGAGAGAGAGAGAGAGAGAGACCTAAAAGACAATGCCTAAAGACAAAGAAGTTCAGGATCTCCTCCTCTTCTCCGTTTCTAGCTTCACAATTGTTTCAGCTGAGGCAGAACAGTGCTGAAGCCAGAGATCTGATTGGCTAAGTGGAGATAGTGAAGCTAGACGATAAAAGACAACAGTGATAAGTATAATTTTACCCCCCCACCACCATGGGTTTAAGGCTGTGAAAATGCATTATGTGTTTCCACAGCCTTGAAGTGTCACTGTCGTTATAACTTTCAATATTTTGTTATCATTCTGTAAAACAAAGCTGAACTTACTAGAAATCCAGGTCCAGTCTCCTGAAGGCAGATTTTCTGACTTGTGCTGGTTGAAAAAAAAAAAAAAAACAGACTAAATACAGGAATTCCAGCCAGTATAGAGGGTCATGGCTCAATGTGTCCGACAATCACATGACTGCCTTCTCTCTGAAGAGCTAAAGAGGAGTTGTTTGTGCTGCACTCTGGCACGCCTCACCACTTCGTCCTTCTCCCTCCTCTTCATGAATTATCAATGTTGCCTGACCTCCTGCTCGCTCAGCTGTCAGCCAGTGTCTTTGATCCATTATTTTGAAATATTGCCCGTTTTTTGGGCAAAAAGTGACGCCCATCCACTCAATTTCAACAGTGTGTGAACAATGCATTTCTGTGTTTTCAATCCACTCCTGACCAAAATATTAAGCAAAAATACAGGCTTAAAAATTAAACAATGAGGAAAAAAATGAAGATCTATATTTAATTTCCAACAGAGGATTTGAACTGCTACTGCTGCCAGGTCTCTGAACAGGCGAGTTACCCCTAGACCACAGCTCCATCACATTTGAGTTTAGAGATTCCACTATATCTGAATGTTTCATTCAAACTTAAACTGCCTACAGAGGACTGATCTGCAATCAGAGACACTGGCTGACAGCCAAGGGAGCAGGAGGCTGGGCAGCATTGATTATTCATGAAGAGGGAGGAGGAAGGAGTGGTGAGGCATGCCAGAGTATCACACAAACAACTCTTTGACACTTTATTACAGTAGGAGACATACACAGAATTGCACAGAAAAATTAAAAGGCACCATGCTCACAAGGGGACTGCCAGCTACAGCACACTCTCATTACTTTAGATAGGGCCCAGGAGCTGATAGGGAGCTAATAGCCTTTAAAGCTACCTGCCTGGAGAGAGAAACCCCAAACCTGGTTATTCCTTTTCTTTTGCTATTGCCATTCTGTCATGGTTGGTAATATTAGGCATCACAAAAGGGGACCCACTTTAATCTTTGCCATGGGATCTCCTAAATTCTGTGTACGCTCCTGCTACACAACTAGTAAATCAGACTAGAAAGCACATTAGCTGTTATTAAGTTGAATTCTGGTTTTATTGAGTGGAGCTTATTGATTGCGTAATAAAATGTTATGTTGTTTCCTAATATATTTCCGGTATCAATTCCTCATGGCATTTCAGATCTCTGTTATTGAGTGAGAACCTTTAATGTCTGCTGAATATTTGTACGCTTAGCATAGGAATAGTAATTGTTCTATTTCTGCATATACAATTAGACGACACAGATGACAAATGGCATTCGATGTATGGAACACATTCGACCATTGTGCACAGTTTATGGGTTTACAAATGGTTATGATTCATTTGGGGGGAAACAGTTTATGAATCTATTTGACTTTATAATACTCAGTTATTGGGATCTAAACAGCTCATGGCTATTCTTGGTGTGCAATTTTAGGAAATGTGGCCATTTGACAATGAACACACAGATAATTATAGTCTAATAGTTCAGTCATATCTTCAAAATATTCTATTAATACGGCTGTCAAGAGACAAACTAGACTTGATGGCACTTAGCCATAATACGAATGCTGTCATAAACATCCATGGTGCTAGACTGTAACCTCAATCACTTACATTGTGGTCAGTTTAAGAAAATGTGATTTTGGATTGACGAGAAGTTATACAATTACCAATATACGTTATCATGTCTTCACAATAGTCAAGTTCACTGCTTTCTGTCAATCAATAGGAACTATAGAGGAGGAAAGCAAATCTGATTAATTCCGATTCGCAGCAAATTGGGCAATAAATTCGCCAGATTCACTTTGCAAATTCACTAAACATGGTGACCGCACATGTTAGCTTACAGAATTGTCTTTTGGCGGGAGCAAGGGATTATCCATAATCCCTTGCGCCCATCCAATCAGCTGCAAACCTCAGTGTGATGTCAGCGCCTCCCCCTCACCAACTATATAAGGTGACTGGCTTCCTGAAGGCGGCCAGTCGGCTGTGTATAGTGGAGAGCAAGTTTTAGAAGTCAGTTAGAGCAGGGAGAGAAATACAGAGAGATAGGGACAAAGATGAGAGGAGGGAGGATTGTGGGTGATTTTCTGTGGGAGCAGTGAAGCCATTGTCCAGTATACCAAGTAACTGGGTGACTGTTGTTCATTATACCAAGTCACTGGGTGCTGGGTGTGCATTATGGGAAGTCACAATGAGCACAGCGTCCATCTTATTACCTCACTGGGGGCTCATTTACCAATGTCCACTGCTGTCCTGAGAGAAAATTGATATTACAGTGTTGATCCACTAACGTCTACTACTGTCCATGGTGGAAATTGAATGATTGACAGGCTGATTGACTGAGTGATTCGCTCATCTCTAATAGGAACCATCATTGTTTACTTATAGTGGATGAAAATCCATCCTAGTCATAGTGACCTTAGCTGTGATAACATTCTGTTCACATCCCAATCCAGAGCCTTTGTTGGAGTGTCCATTGCAATTTTAGGAATTTTTAATGGAAAGAATAACAAACGTACAGTAAAGGCAGCACAGGCATATTAAAGGATGCAAGGTTGATCAGTCCAGGTCCCTTTCCAGATTTAATTACTCTAGAACATCAACACCACATATTGACCCAGAGGCTCCACTATCTGTCAGTCCCATATAGATTAATTGGAGAGGTGGTGTGCATGCCGGAGTTTCTTGTACTGTAAATCTGTCTGTATTCACATTTACTTACCTAAATATGTCAGAAGCAGTGTACAAAAATGTTGTCTGTTTAAACTATTGGATAATATTTGTTCATGTCCATGATGGCTCTCTGGCGTTCACTGATTCTTAAAGGGGTTGTCCACTTTTAATGCTTTTCTCTAATATTAAAAAGAAAAGAAAAGATATTTATTAAAAAATTTTCTTTTCTTATACCCGTGTAGTAACCTGTAGATGTACCTGTAGTGACTAAGTGACATCCAGTACAGGGCTCAGTACTGGAAACTAGGGATGGTCCGAACCCGCCGAGGTTCGGCTGAACCCGGACGCTTGGCATCGGATTCCCACTGTCTGCCCGCTCCGTGCAGTGGGCGGATACAGCAGGAGGAATGCCTGGAAAACTGGGGTACAGCCTATGGCTATGGCTGTATCCCAGTTTTCCAGGCGTTCCTCCCGTTGGATCCGCCCGCTGCACAGAGCGGGCAGATAACGGTAATCATTGCGGAGGATTCGGGTTCGTACGAACCCCGTCCGAACCAGGTTCGGACCATCCCTACTGGAATCCAAGCAGGAAGGGGTTGTAGAGGAAAGAGGTATACATGCACTTATTACTCTTGAAAGGAAAACACAGTATTATAAATTAGCAAACAGCCATCAATTAAGAAACAGGTATCATTAGTGTTATTTCCCCATCAGCTACCTACCCATGTCTGCAGCTTTGAGCATTAGATAGAGGTGTTATAAGCAATAGCAGGTAAAGGGGTTGGCAATTGTTAGGAAACCTCGTAAGGGAAAAAGATACACTGTCACTTTTTTTTTTTCCTTCCAAGAGATCAGCAGGGGTTGTGACAGTAAGCAGCTTTACAACTTACTCTGTTTACGACATGGAGAGATAGGAGCTGTTGCATGTTGCTTTGCGGGGTTAGCGGTCGCTAACTGACACAGTGTGGAGTTAGTGTAGGGACTCATGTGGGCCAGGGGACCTGCACGCGGTAGATGGGGCAATATGGATTGATCAAATTTATATACCAACATCCTGGCGTTGGTCTTTAATTGTAGCCGAGAGGCATTAGTGTCAGCCATAGGTGTGAGGTGCAGCGCTCTTTTCTCTCCATGTGGTATGTAACTTACTCTCTTTATTTTTAAGTTCTCCATGTTTAAATCAATGTTATACATATGGCCACTTGGTGTTTCCCTTCACTCTGCATGTGTACAGCTACTGCATAGGAGAGAAACCTGGGGGTGCTTGTATTGTATGGTCAGCTCTCCTGTCTCACAGCACTAAAACCTCTGTAACCACACAGTGACATTATACTGACTGAATAGTTGCATAAAAGCATTGGCTCCTGGTAAGAATGAAGAGCTGACAGTTATATAAAATAATTAGCCCAAAATGAGCTTATGGACCAGACCAATTTTCAATTTTGCGTTTTCGTTTTTTCCTCCTCACCTTCTAAGAGCCATTACTTTTTTTATTTTTCCACCTACAAGACCATGGGAGGTCTTGTTTTTTTTCAGGAACAGGTGTACTTTGTAATCTATCATAAAATGAATGACAGAATCCCCAAAATATCATTAATGGGGTGAAAATTTTCTTTTTTTGGGGGAGGGGGGGGGGATCAATTCTGCAAATTTGGGGAGGAGGGTGTGTGTGTTTATGTAATGCATTTTATGGTAAAACTGACATTTTATCTTTATTCTATAGGTCGGTCTTAATGCAGCAACATGCATGTTTAGACAGCTTTTCTAATGTTTTACTGTTTTTATTAACAGTAAAACTTTTTTTTTTTTTTTTTTGCAAACAGGTATATTTAAAATGGCCCTATTGTGACTCTTATATTGCTTTGATTTTTTCACCTACCAGGCTGTATGGGGCGTCATTTTTTGCCACAATCTCTAGTTTTTATTGATACCCCATTTGTGTACATGGGATTTAGTGATCACTTTTTATTAGTTTTTAATATATAAGATGTAATTTAAAAAATCTGCAACCCTGGCATTTTTTACTGCTTCATGTTCATGCCGTTCATTGTATGGGAATAATATTGTTTTATTTTAATAGATGGGACGATTATACATGTTACTATATATTATATGTTTATTTATTTTTTATAATATTTATGTGTATTGTTTATAAAATGGAAAGGGTAAGTGATTTCAACTTTTATTTGGGAAGAACATTTTATTTGGGAAGATCAGACTGTACGGAGGTAAGCTATATAGCCTTAGCAATCAGGCATTGCGATTGGGACTCCCACAGACACGTTCTACTTCTTGGTGGTCTACCAAATGTATGGGTAAAAATCAGAACTATAAACAGCACCAGTCTGCATAGAGTTTGTTGTTTGCTAACATGGAATTAATATGGTATATATTGGAGCTATAGATTAATGTAGTAATTATAAAAAGTTGATTATACCCCTCAAACTATTGGTTGCTGAGGTGGACATTACAGATGAGCAGAACTCGAGGATGCTCTGGTATCAGTCGGCAGAACGATTGGACTTGAGCATGCCGGAGTTGCACTCATCTCTAATGGACATACGTTTGAGACTTGTCAATAAATCCTCAGGTGATGTCACTTCTTGCTCTCCTTGTGTCTGTATATTGGCGTAGTCATGAGATCAGCTGTCTTACATGTATCTCATAAAACTTAGCCCACAATGAGTTATTTTACAAATATTAACATAAAGTAGACCTGTACTGACAACCCTGCGAGCTTCCTTCACTTCTGACATGATTTGTTTTGTTACACTCTGGTTCACTGTTTGGAAAAAGTAATTGGCAATTATTCACTTACCTATAAAAGAAAGTGGAGAAGCCTGACAGGTAATTGTCACAAGCTGGAATGTGTCAGATGCAGATTACAACTAATATTAACTTCCACATACAGAAACTTTCAATGTCTATTTTAGAAATCAGAGTTGGTTTTATAGACACATTCACGTCCCGAGCGCAGAAAGTTATGGTACAAAGTTATCTCCATGGTATATTTGAAACAAAACTCAATGCAGGGAGTTTCCCAGTGTCAACTTTCCTATCAACTCTTCAAACTGATAATAGCTAATGCCATAGCTTGTGAGTGGAGAAGACTTTGCCTTTAAGTGTCCGAATACTTCAAAAGTTTAGTCAACTTGTAGTATTATTCCTCCCCATATTACTCTCCAATCTCTAGATATAACAAGGAGAAGCGCGGCTGAGCTCTTTTCTCCAAGGGTCTCCCTGCAGTAGACAAGCTCCATTATAAAGAATGTGTTTCATGCAACAAGATGGAGATGTAGAGAGACAGAAAATGAACTACGTAAGCATGCACTTTTCCAGCTACTGTATATAGATGGCAATAGGGTCTGAACACTCAGATGCCAACCAATCAAAAAAGTGTGACATGCCTATGAGACATATAGGAAGTCCAACGCCATCAGGTGGTGTTATTGGAAGTTTCTTATGTTTATTGTGCACCAAGTAGAATACAATGTTACGGCCACGAATGACCTAGATATCAAGTTTACAAAAACCAAAAACCATAGCAAAGTGATAGTATATGGCAACATAGGATATCATAGTATAAGTATAGTGGAATACATCTAGATCAGGGGTTTCAAACTTGCGGCCCTCCAGCTGTTGCCAAACTACAATTTTCATCATGCCTGGACAGCCAAAGCTTTAGCTTGATATCATATGTTGCCATATGTGTGGGTTCCTTATCAGATCCTGTGTTTGATTACCATGTGACAATATGATGTCATGACATTGTTCTGTTCTGATTGGTCAGCCTTTTCCCTTGCTTGCATATATACTACTATGCTATTTGCTATGATTTATGTATACTTTGCTATGATTTATGTATACTTATCCACGGCCTCCTGTGGCCAAAACGTTGTATGCTACCGGGTGCACAATAAATGATTGAAACTTCTAAAACCAACGCCTTTTGGACTTCTGTTACTTGGGCAAACTTTAAGGATTGTTGGCCTCTAACGTGCATCTACTATTGTGCGTTACAGTGGAACTAAGGTGCTGTTGTACTCTTACTATTTTGTGATGGCTATAAGACATGTCAAAAGTTTTTTTTTTTTACAATGATAGTGACATTTTAACCCCCTTACAACTATAACTAGAGGTACTGTACTGAATATTTTCCCCACACTCTGAAATCAAGTCCATCAGCAGCTAATTTCCAACCTTAGATTTTATCCTTCTACCAAAAATACAGATCCCCATAGAAAGCTGTTTTCAGGAAATATGTAAAAGATACATGAAAGACTCTGCTTTATTGTGGTGCTATCTTAGTGGGTCTTAGTGGGCTAAATTGAATTGGTTTATTTTATAACTACTAACAGTAACTTGTTCTGCACCTGTGGTCGCCAACTTACACATCACCAACTGTTAAACTTTAACCCTTTAAGGACATGGCCCATTTTCGTTTTTACGTTTTCGGTTTTTCCTCCTTGTGTTTAAAAGGTCATAGCACTTGCATTTTTCCACCTAGAAACCCACATGACCCCTTATTTTTTGCGTCATTAATTGTACTTTGCAATTATAGGCTGAATTTTTGCATAAAGTACACTGCGAAACCAGAAAAAATTCGAAGTGTGGTGAAATTGAAAAAAAAACGCATTTCTTTTATTTGGGGGAAATGTGTTTTTACGCCATTCGCCCTGGGGTAAAACTGACTTGTTATGCATGTTCCTCAAGTTGTTACGATTAAAACGATATATAACATGTATAACTTATATTGTATCTGATGGCCTGTAAAAAATTCAAACCGTTGTTAACCAATATACGTTCCTTAAAATCGCTCCATTCCCAGGCTTATAGCGCTTTTATCCTTTGGTCTATGGGGCTGTGCGAGGTGTAATTTTTTGCGCCATGATGTGATCTTTCTATCGGTACCTTGATTGCCCATATACGTCTTTTTGATCGCTTTTTATTACATTTTTTCTGGATATGATGCGACCAAAAATGCGCAATTTTGCACTTTGGGATTTTTTTGCGCTGACGCCGTTTACCGTACGAGATCAGGAATGTGATTAATTAATAGTTCGGGCGATTACGCACGCGGCGATACCAAACATGTTTATTTATTTATTTGTTTACTTTTATTTAAAACCTGGGAAAAGGGGGGTGATTCAGACTTTTATTAGGGGAGGGGGCTTTTTACTATAAACAACACTTTATTTTTTTTTTTTTACACATATACTAGAAGCCCCCCTGGGGGACTTCTAGTATATACACTTGGATCTCTCATTGAGATCTCTGCAGCATAGATATGCTGCAGAGATCCATGAGATCGGCACTCGTTTGCTTTCGGCTGCTGCAGCCGAAAACGAACGAGTGCCGAGCCGAGGACGGCGCCATCTTGGACGCGTCCCCGGCCGGCATCAGTAACGGAGATCGCTCCTCCGGGACAAGGTCCCGGAGGAGTGATCTCCCCCACTAGACACCAGGGAAACGTTGCCTCCGGTAATCGGAGGCAGCTGTCAACTTTGACAGCTGCCTCCGATTAGCTAATTAGCGGGCACGGCGATCAGACCGTGCCCGCTAATAGCAGCGGTCCCGGGCTACTCGCGGCACCCGGGATCGCGGCACTTCAAAGCGGGGCCGACGCGCGGCCCCGCTTTGAAGTGCAAGTGCGGACATATGACGTACCGGTACGTCATATGTCCTTAAGAGGTTAAAGGACAGCTTTGCTTTTTAATCTAATATGCTTCAATCACCTATCTGCCCCCATTCCCTATCTCTCCCCACCCCCCAACCCCCCACAAGGAAGTGAATTAAACTCATTCTTACCTAATGACTGTTGACCCCAGGCTTTTCTGTGGCAGCCATTTTGTGACAATGACATCATCAAGAGGGAAGCGGGTCTAAGCTCTGTTAGGCCAGCCTCTTTGTCGGATGACTCAGGTTGCTCAACTCTGATTGGCTGAACAAGCTGTATGCCATCTAACATTCAGTTAGACATCACAGGAGACAAAGTGCATTATGGGAAAGCCCAAACCAGAAAGTAAATAAAAAAGACACCAACTGGAGCAAAGGGTTGGAGACCACTTACTTTGCATAGCCTAATAAGTATGGGACCTTAGTACTTTAATGAATTATAAACGTATATAGAGGACGAGACTTCTAGGTACCCTTGTACTTAGTTTTCAAAGAAACTCCACAGAGAGGTTGTTCCAAATATCACAGAGAACTAATCACAGGGCTCTTTGGGGGCCGTATCATCACTTGCTGTAACAGATGCCTCCTCAGATGGGGGGTTTCTTACTTTGCAGCATTTTTTAAAAAATTTTGCACAGTGCTCAATATAACGTGCAGGGTCTGGATTTATTTACTGGTCTGGGGTCTGAATTTACTTTGGTTTCTGATCTGAGATGTCAATTGATTATTATTACTAATCTGAGATCTTAATTTCATTAATTTGTGGTCTAAATTAATTTTTTAGGGTGCCTTCACACACACCGGATCCGCAGCGGATTTCACGCTGCGGATTCGCAGCAAAATCCGCTGTGGATCCAGTGTCAGTGCATCCCTATAAGAATACATACTCGTAGCAGGATTGACAAATGTAAGTAACCCCCCCCCCCCCCCCCCCCGGCGGCTGGAGCATACACCACCTCCTCCCTGCTCCGGCTTGCTTCGGGGGTTCCCGGCGTCGGCTCATGCCGCTCAGCTAATCAGTGTGCTGCCCCCCCCCCAAAGCAAGCCGGAGTGGGGAGGAGGTGATGTATACTCTGGCCGCCAGGGGGGTTAACTTACATACACGTAACTGGATGTCAATCTCCCACTGTATGTATTCTCATAGGTATGCATTGACACTGGATCCGCAGCAGAATTCGCTGTAGTTTCGGTGTGTGTGAGAAGGTACCCTTAGAGGGGTACTCCAGCGTGGGGGCTCCAATGCTGGAGTACCCCTTTAATGTGAATCTATTTATTATACTGAATTTCAGTACCAATGTTCATCAATACCATTTATTTAAATACCTGCCATTGAACCCACTTAAGCTCTTCTATACCTAAACTATAGTATGGATCTTTAACCCCTTAAGGACAGAGCCTGAAATGGCCTTAATGACAGAGACAAATTTTATGAATATGACCAGTGTCACTTTAGTCATTAATACCTTCGGGATGCTTTTACCTATCCGGCTGATTCTGAGATTGTTTTCTCGTGACATATTGTACTTTACATTTCTGGTAAATTGGAGTCGATACTCATAACAAATCTTTATGAAAAAAAACCAAATAATGTGAAAAAATGTGAAAAAATGCATTTTTCCAACTTTGAAACTTTTTTGCGTATACAGAAAGTGGTTATACCACATAAATTATATATTAAATAGCATTAGCAACATGTCTACTTTATGTTGGCGGCATTTATTAAACTATCTTTCATTTTTTTTAGACGATAGGAAGCTTAAAACATTAGCAGCAAATTTCCAAATTTTCAGTAAAATTTCAAAATCAGATATTTTTAGGGACCTGTTCAGGTTTAAAGTGTATTTGAGGGGCCTGTATGTTAGAAAGCCCCACAAAGCACCCCATTTCAGAAACTGCACCCCCCAAACTCTGCAAAAGCACATCCAGAAAGTGTTTTAACCCTTTAGGGGAGTCACAGAAATAAAAGCGAAGTGTGTAAGGAATTTGAAAATTTTAATTTTCTGTGCAGAGATTTTATTGTAATCCAATATTTTTCATAATTATAAACCTATTACCAGAGAAATGCACCCCAATAATTATTGCCCCGTTTCTGCAGTTTATAGAAATACCCCATATGTGACCCTATTGCGCTATTTGACGCAACCACAAGCCTCAGATATAAGGGAGCGCCTAGTGAATTTCAACGCCTCCGTTATATTTGGTCATTTTTGACTGTACCACTTCAGGTTGGCAGAGGCTCTGGGGTGTCAAAACCTAAAAAACACCCCTAAAGGGACACCATTTAGAAAACTACACCCCTCAAGGAATGTAACAAGGGGTGCGGTGAGCATCTGGACCCCACAGGTGCTTCACAGATTTTCCGAACAATATGGCGTGAAAAAAGAAAAATTTATTTTTTACACTAAAACGTTGTTCTAGCCTTCAATTTTTCATTTTCTTAAAGGGATAAGAGGCAAAAAAAGACAAAAAATGTGTAGCGCAGTTTCTCCCGAGTACAGAAATACCCCACATGTGGCGATAAAGTGCCAAGGGGGCGCAGGACGAGCCTCCAAAGGGAAGGAGCGCCAATTGGCTTTTGGAAGCTGAATTTCACTGAAAAGGATTTCAAGGGCCATGTCGCATTTACAGAGCCCTCGTGCTGCCAAGACACTGGAAACCCCCCACAAGTGATTCCATTCTGGAAACTACACCCCTCAAGGAATCTAACAAGGGGTTCAGTGAGCATATGGACCCCACTGGTGACGGGCACAAATGTGGAACAATGTGACGTGAAAGGGAAAAATTTCATTTTTTCACTTTCATGGCACAAATGTGCCCGTCATCAAGGGGTTCATATCCTCACTGCACCCCTTGTTAGATTCCTTGAGGGGTGCAGTTTCCATAATGGGGTCACTTGTGGGGGGTTTCCACTGTCCTGGCAGCACGAGGGCTCTGTAAATGCGACATGGCGTTCATCATCCATTCTAGCCAAATCCAACCTCCAAAATCCAAATGGCGCTCCTTCCCTTCGGAGGCTTGCCCTGCGCCCGCATGGCGCTTTATGTCCACATGTGGGGTATTTACGGACTCGGGGGAAATTGCGCTACACATTTTGTTTTTTTTCTCCTCTTTTAACCCCTTGTGAAAATGATATATTCAAGGCTAAACCAACATTATAGTGTAAAAAATGTAATATTTCATTTTCACGCCACATTGTTCCACATTTGTGTCCGTCACCAGTGGGGTCCATATGCTCACTACACCACTTGTTACATTCCTTGAGGGGTGCAGTTTCCATAATGGGGTCACTTGTGGGGGGTTTCAACTGTCTTGGCAACACAGGGGCCTTTTGAATGCAACATGGCCCCTCGAAATCCATTCCATCCAAATCCAGCCTTCAAAAACCAAATGGCGCTTCTTCCCTTCGGAGGCTTACCCTGCACCCGCATGGCGCTTTATGTCCACATGTGGGGTATTTCCGTACTCAGGGGAAATTGCTCTACACATTAAATGTTTTTTTTTATCTTTTAACCCCTTTTGAAAATGAAAAAACATGACAAGATTAATAATTTAGAGTAAAAATTTTACAAAAATTACACTAAATGTTGGTCTAGCCTTGATTTTTTTCCATTTCCACAAGGGGTTAAAAAAGAAAATGAACACAAAACGTGTAGGGTAGTGTCCCCTGAGTACGAAAATACCCCACATGTGGGCATAATGTGCCATATGGGCACAGGGCAAGTCACCAAAGGGACAGAGCGCCATTTAGAGGCTGGAATGGAGGATGGAGGCCATGTCGCAATTACAAAGCTCCTGTGCTGCCAGGACAGTAGAAACCCCCGACAAGTGACCCTATTCTGGAAACTACACCCCATAAGGAATCTAACAAGGGGTGCAGTGAGCATATGGACCCCACTGGTGACGGGCACTTACGTAGAACATGTGCCGAGAAAATAAAAAATACAATTTTTTTCATTTTCACGTCCCAAATGTGGCCGTCACCAGGGGGCCATATCCCCGCTGCCCCCCTTCTTAGATTCCTTATGGGGTGTAGTTTCCAGAATGGGGTCACTTGTGGGGGGTTTCTACTGTCCTGGCCGCACAGAGGCTTTGTAATTGCATCATGGCATCCTCTAATGGGAATGGCGGCCATACCTACTTAGCTGGGGAAAAGGGACAATTCTAATTTATTTGGGGGTATTAGGCCAATTATTAGTTTATAAGGTTGGAAATGACAGGTGTCCATCAAATTCAACCTGTGTTGATCCAGAGGAAGGCAAAAAACCCTCGTGAGGCAGATGACAGTAGCCTCATCACAGGGGAAAAATTCCTTCCTGACTCCATAATGGCGATCAGAATAATCCCCGGACCAACGTGACCCCTGAAATAGGAATAAGGGACAGAATTTAGATAATGTAGAACCCCAATGACGTGTGGTGCGCCTTGAAGCGATCCAGTATGCAGAGGCCGGGGGGATCAGGACAGGTGTCACACGGGAAAATGTTGTCCTTCCTGATCCCCCTGTTACCCCACACTCTGCACTTCTTCTGGGGTCTCCCTTTCTCCAGTGTGGGGGACGTCACCTGGAAAATGTTGTCCTGGTGCGATACGGGGTCCTTCATATCCAGAAGCGCTGGGTCCGCTCCATGGCTGCTAAATATTAGGGCGCTATTACTACTTCTGATATTTTCGGATCGTGCCGCAAGCTACAGGGCAGCGAGGGACTGGAAGAGGGGGGCGCTGGTATAAAAGTTATCCCCGTACAGGTGGTGACCTTTATCCAGCTGTGGGAAGATCAGTTCCCGGACGATCTCCCCACTAACCCCACGGAGGGGGGGGACGGGGGCATCTGGGGGCTGGATTCGGGTGTCCCTTCCTACATACACTCTAAGGGTACGTGCACACTGCGGAATCGCGACAGATAACCCTTCGTGCATTCCACAGCTGGCACCCACCGGCGGACTGATGCAGGCGCACGTCTCCACACGTGTCATAGACTCCATTCTATGCACGGGCGGATTCCGCTCTCCGTCCAACGTGTTCATTCTTTGGATGGACGACGGATTCCGCCCATGCATAGAATGGAGTCTATGACACGGGTGGAGACATGCGCCCGCATCAGTCCGCCGGTGGGTGCCAGCTGCGGAATGCACAAAGGGTTATCCTTCGCCATTCCGCAGTTTGCACGTACCCGAAATCTGTAAGTGTACCCTGAGGTACTGTCACAGAGTGTGTAGAATTTCACACCATGCCGTCATCTCTTATTGGGACGGTACTGGCAGAAAAGACGTGTCTGGGGGGCAGCGTACGCTACGCTACTCCCAGACACGTCACTGGATGATGAGGATGAATGGAGGAAAGAAGGATCCCCCCATTCATCCTCACTGGCTGTTTCGGTGTCGGAGGCAATAACGTATCCCTCTGACGCCGAAAACACCCTGGGGGCCATCTTTATACGGGGATTGGTATATGGGGCATGAGTGGTGTAGTGTCAAACTTTATTCAATGTAGTGTGGTGTAATGTAGTGTTTTTTACGTGTTTTTTTTTTACAGTAAGTATAAAAAAAAAACCTACGCCAACAAAGGAGTTGCTGATAAATGCCGCAATGTGCGGCACTTATAAGCAGACCGTGGCAGTAGAATATAGAAAAAAAACACCCTACGCCAAAAAGGAGGAGTTGCTGATTAGCAGCGCACTTTCGTGCGATGCTGATCAACACTCAGCGGCGATAGGGTGCGGAAAATAGAAAAAAAAAATTTGGGAAAAAAAAATATTTTTTTTTTATATTCTGAATATCCCTGTAGCTGCTGATAAGTGTATTACACATATCAGCCGCTAGGGGGCAGCAGAGCGCAAAATCCGGAAAATGACGAGGCTGGAGCCGAAAATAGCCGAAAGAAGACGACGAGGACCGCCGGAAAGACCCGAAGACCGAACGGAATGACGGAGGACGCCGCAAACCCGGAAGACGCCGATCAGGAGCCCGGGACAGGTGAGTAATGTACAAATACCTGCTCTGGACCCCTCGGCTACCTAGCTGAGGGGTCCAGGGCAGGTATTTACTATTTTGTGGGACTTTGATCGCCGTGCCACCGGCCCGATCGCCGTGAACGGTGGCACGGCGATCAACATTACTTTTTACAGTAATGGCGGTCGGTGCCGTCCTCGGACAGCACCGACCGCCATTTTTTTTCCGGGTCATCGGGTCACCGATGACCCGGAAAGGTTCCGATCGCCGCTATTGGCTGATCTGAATTGATCAGCCTATAGCAGCGATCGTAAGCACGGGGGGTGTTAACCACCCCCCGTGCCGAGAAGCTATGATGGCCTGCTATGATTTATAGCAGGCCATCTTCCCCGACCGCTGTGTGTGAACACGCAGCGATCGGGGAAACATCGGGCGTAAATTTACGCCCTGATGCGCTAAGTACCATGGCGCCAGGGCGTAAGTTTACGCCCGATGTCGTTAAGGGGTTAAAAAATAAATAAATAAACAAGATGATACATTTGCATTAAGAGAAACTGACAGCACCCATACTGATATCTGTGCTGCCAGTTTTCTACAAAGTTGGCATCCTGTAGATATTTTTAGTTGTGTCTTCTGTCCCATATCTTCTGAAAAAATGATCTTTATTTTGTGCAAACAGTGTCACAGAGATGGGACTGTGATACTTTCTGCACTCCCCTGCTCTCCAGGCCACCTCTGCCTCCTTTGCCAATGACCGGAGGAGACAAGGGCGGTGGCCAGAGACAGACAGTGGTGAGTCACAGACCCTCCTCTGTGACAGTGTCAGCGCAAAATGAAGATGTTTTTGTCCGAAGATGCTAGATCACAAAAATAAGCCAAAGGCACCTATGGGATGTCCGCTTTTTTGATAACTGAAAATTGACATCATAGATATAAGCATATCCAGTGTCAGTTTTCCTTTAAAAATAATGAAAGATGGTGTGCTACGGACGATTGGACCTCAATATATTCTATTCTTCTTGTATATAGACTCACAATAGACTGGAAAGACAAGCAAAGAAGACACAAATATTAGTTTATAGCTGTTATATGACATTACGTATAATATAACATTCTATCTTTTTGGCTGCGAAAATTGAGCTGATGCGGTTGACGTTTACATTTGCAACAAATCATATTATACATAAAAAAAGAATTGTCTGCAGTTTTTTGCAGGATCAGCAAAGCTCAGAGTACAATTTCATATCAGAAACACAACTTAAAACATTCTCTTACTTTCCAATTCTGAAAATGCACAACAGTTCTTTAAAGCCTGATTCCATTAATAAGGGAAACTTAATTGCTTTGCTCTGTCACTAAGGGTTAAACAACTTCCAGCCGCACGCAGATTAAGCAGCGTATTAAAGTGATGAAACAAGCTGTAAAGTTAAAAGGGTTTTTAATCTCTTTGCCAACACACAGAGACATCATATTCCAGGGGTGTTATGGAAAAAAAAGAAAATCCTGCAGAGATTTCTGTTGCACATTTAAGTACACAGGATAATCAATGCAGAATATTAGGACTGTGCTCTATTCTTCACCCCGGCCAATGTTTGTCAACTAAATAAAACCCACTGTCACCACTGGAGTCGTAGACCCACTGTACTGTCGCTAGCAATGGCATAAGCCGCACCCGGTAGCGGAGTTTAAGCAGCCAATGGTTTTTATCAGTGCCCACCGCAAGGCGGGATGGACTTTCTGCAACAGCCGACCCCCCAGGTCACTACCCCTGGCTTAGTTCGCTAGTAGCGATGGGCAAGGTGCAGCTGGAGACACGTAGGCAGGCAGGAGCGCAGCAGAACTCATGGCTGGAACCGCAGGTGGCAGGAATCACAGGCGAGCTGGGACCACACACTTAAGTGAACCAAGCAGAGGTTCGAACAGGGTATATCATAACAGGTGTTTATTTATAGAGAAGGTGATTGGTGCAACTTGCAATTAGGGATGACCTGTCTCTTTAAATCACTGTGAGCCAGTCTGCGCGAGTCCTAGAAGAAGGGGAAACGGGCGCCAGCACAGAGGAGACCGGGCAGGTGCATGAAGACTTAAGGCACCCTGCGGGGCAGAAGTGACAGAGGCACCAGGCCCCTGTACGTGTGTTCCAGTATCTGCTGGGACCGGAGTATGGGACGCCACTGCAGCCGAGACACCTGTCAATCGAATGTACTGTATATTATAACACTGACAACAATTGTGTCAGGGCGCTATGTTAAGTCAATTAGAAATTTGAGTTAAATGCGTCATGTGATCAAGTTATCACAGGCTACATCTGTTCATATAATATATATTGGATTGCCAAGTGTCTAAGGTGGGTTAGGTGAAAAGTATCTATACTATGCATTGGGTAACCTAGACAAGCAATCTGATGCCCTGATTTAAATGCTGCTTTTATTGTGTTATACTACTACCGTAATTAAAATAAGGTTTATCCTCATCTATGAGGTAGGAAGAAAAAACAAAAAATTATATATATATAATCTTACAATAGCCTAGCTCTATTAGATAAAATTATCATGTCCACTTGTTTTAAAAGAATCGTGATTATTTTGCACAATACGTCATTGCTGTCCTTCCTGCCAGTAGAGCAGTTAGCCAGGTCTTTGCATATGGGAAGATCAGAGGAAGCAGGAGCAGGTCATTGATTTGAATGGGTCAGGCCAGGCTGGTATTCTGCCTGCTACAAGGCTGCCTGCCAAGCCTCTATCACTTACCTGTGGGTATTCACCTTGTGTTCACCTTGATTTCTCTCTCTGTCATTTCTACAGACTGCATGTAAGCTGTTATGCAGAATCTCTTTGGATGTCTTTTTGGGGCAGACATTTTATAATCCTGCATTGAAAGATTTATTATATGTTTACTCTCAATAAAAAGTTATATTATTTCAGGTTGGAATTTAGATATTACGTAGTGCAGGGAAAATAAAGGCCCTATTTCACGGGTCGTTTAGAAGAGCAAACGAGCGCTCTCAGTGCTTGTTTGCTCCTCGTTCCCCGCTTGCTGCCGCCGTTATTCAACGCGGCAGCAGCGAGCGGGTGAGTGCAGGAGGGGCGTCGGGGAGCTGCGGGGGGGGGGGGGGGCTGTCCGGGTGATCACTGATCCTCCGGGCAGCCCATAGGATACAGCAGCGTCTGCTGACGATGCTCCTATTCAACGGAGCGATGGCAGAAGATCGTTGCTGTATCAGTCGCTTGTTTTTCAACATGTTGAAAAACAAGCAACAGCAACGATCAGCCGACATGAACGGTGCGGACGATAATCGTTCCGTGGAATATGGCCTTAAATAAAGCTAAAAAGGGACTTTTGGAGTAATCTAGACAGGTTTTTATTGTCCTTAATGACTCTTAATTAGGGATGGTCCGAACCTGCCAAGGTTCGGGTTCGTAGGAGCCCGGACTCTCGGCAATGATTCCTGCTGTCCTAAACCTCAGTGCAGAGGGTGGATACAGCGGGAAGACCGCCTGGAAAACTGGGATACAGCCTATGGCTGTTATTTTTGTCATGGGGTCATTAAAGGGATTATCAAGGATTAGAAAAACATGACTGCTTTTTTTCAGAATTAGCATGACTCTTGTATCCAGTTTGGGAGTGATTTTGCAACTCCGTTTCATTCAACTGAATGGGGCTTAATTGTAAACCACAGCCAAACGGGAGACAAGAGTCATGCTGTTTCTGGAGTACAGATGATCGGGCAGCGCTGATGTTCAGGTTCGTACAAACTGGAACCATCGGTATTTGACTCCCGCAGTCTTCCTGTTCCGTGAAGAAGGTGGAGACGGCCCAAGTCTCGTCTGGAAAACAGGAATACAACCTATGGCCCAGGCTCTATTCCTGTCTCCACCTACCCCATGGAACGGGAAGACTGCGGGAGTCAAATACCGATGGTTCGAGTTCGTACGAACCTGAACATCAGCGCTGTTCGATTATTTCTATTTTGGAGGAGTGCAGCCATGATTTTCTAATCCTGGATAACCTCTTAGAGTGGGCATGAAGAGAGCTTGGGATTCTAGCCCTAGTTATTGATATGACCTGTATCATCACAGATCCACTTTTAGAAAAGAAAAAAAAAGTTAGGATTCGAAAAAGGCAATATTAGAAGTTTCCCAGGACTTGTTCCAGCTTTTCCCAGCACCTGGGGATGAGTGTCAGGGAGCCGAACAGAGTTGACAGGAAGGTGGCTCATAAGCCACTTGCCGATTAAGCTAAGTAATTTGCTTTGTTTAGACTGGCGATTCGCTCATCTCTTGTTCTAAATGATCTGAGCGAGAATTAAAACCTTTAAGGTGCTTACTTGGTTTTTAATAATGAAGAACATTTGAAGAAAACCAATCACCTCCCTGATAAAGTGGGATTTGACCCCAGTACCTTACAGCTGTTGGGCACAGCTCTCCCACTCTGTGCGGGGCAGACTCCAGCAGAGCAGTCATTTTAAAATATTGATCCTTAATCCTCTGTCCCAGCGCCTGGTAACTAGGCATGGGGATGGAGCCGCAGCAGCAAGTAGTCACACCGTCTCTGCACTCTTCCCAGCCCCTGAAGCTTGACTGGCAGCCTAAACGTTGTGAACTTAAGGCAAAGGCTAGCCCTCCGGCTGCCAAGATTGCTCTCTTGAAATTGCCGCCCAATAGAGTCTGCAAGGCACAACATCGAAGAGCTGTGCCCAGCAGCTGTAAGGTACTAAGACCAAATCACACTCCCTTAGAGAATTGGTTCCCTTTAAAGGCATTATCCAGTGCTACAAAAACATGGCCACTTTTCCCCCTCTCTTGTCTTCAGTTTAGGTGTGGTTTGCAATTAAGCTCCATTTACTTCAATGGAACTAAGGTTGAAACCCCACCCAATCTGAAGACAAGAGAGGGGGAAAAGTGGCCATGTTTTTGTAGCGCTGGATAACCCCTTTAAATAAAACCCAGGGTGTAACAGATGTATTATCTTACAACTGAGGATTTCTTTATTCCTAATACTGTAAACCTGAACAAACTTCCCCAGAGCCGCGTTTACAGGATGACAATTTCTGATGAAGTCATATTAAACCTAAAGTCAACTTTACAAACAATTATCTGGGAAAATGGAAATCATCTTTCACTCCGTCCTCGTGTATGTCCTAAACCTGTCACCAACGAAAGGATTTTGTTTTCCATCCCAATTCTAAATAGTGGGAGCTGTCCAGTGCTTGCCAAGGAGCAGAGTGGAAATGGAGAGGAGAGAATGGTTTTCAGTCTGTTGGCAGTAATTAGGTTGCATTCTGAGAGATAATTATCTTGCAATCTCTAAGCAAACACCCGGGAGGAAATTGCATACTTACAGCCAGCTTAGCATTAAAAATAAATTATCATATTAATGGCAGTGAGAACATGCACACTGCTGGCTGCTCGCTCTCACTGCCTCCTATCCCTTACTTCCTTCTACCACAGTGTTTGTTTTATGGTACGAGGTATGGAGACAGATATGGATGGTGTATGTTGATGTACTTAGTATACCGCATGCTTCAGTAATCTATCCCTATCTATGTGACCTATCCATATACTCTACTTAATATCCATAGATAGAGAGAAATAACCTCGTAGTTTTATGTTCACCAATGACCTTGTCCATTAAAGTATTGAGTCAAACTTTACTGAAATTGGAATCTTTATTTAAAGGATACTTATCATTTTTACAATTTACTAACATGCCACTGTGAAAATAAAAATTCTTAAATCTGAATTGGGGATAAAATGTACTTTATGGGAAAACACTTTTAAACAATGACTAGTAATAAGCATATTGATTTGGACTTAAATTCCAATTTAATTTTTTTTTTTAAATTAAGTGACAAAATAGTGACTGCTCCCTCAGCCAATCAGTGAATGACTGAAAAGGGACAGCACCACATCAAATGATTGGCTGAGCAGGCTGTCACTCTCAGAAGGAACAATGCGAACTCATGAATATAGTGTGTATTAGTGTTTCCTGTTCATAGGGTTATACCATCTACACCACTTGTAATCATGTTTTTATATCTCATTTCTTATGATAATAAAGTTGAATTGAATTGGTAAATTATGCCCATTCTTTCTTTGGTGTACATGTATATGGTGGCACGGGGACACAGAAGAGGACATCAGGGGAATGTGGAAAGGTAAGTTGTGCACCAAAACAGCTAAACAATTCTTATAGGAGAAGTCCGGCGAAAAATTTTATTAAAGTATTGTATTGCCCCCAAAAGTTATACAAATTCCCAATATGCACTTATTACGGGAAATGCACATAAAGTGTTTTTTTCCCTGCACTTGCTACTGCATCAAGGCTTCACTTCCTGGATAAATTGGTAATGTCACGAAGCGACTCAAAGAGCTGTGCGGGCTGAGGGACACAGGGCACTGGAGGGACACTGAGCATCCCCCTGCCATCATACTCTCCAGCAGCCACAGCCCGCACAGCTATGGGAGTCGCTTCGTGACATCACCATGTTATCCAGGAAGTGAAGCCTTGATGCAGTAGTAAGTGCAGGGAAAAAGCACTTTATGTGCATTTCTTGTAATAAGTGTATATTGGTGATTTGTATAACTTTTGGGGGGTAATACAATACGTTAATAAAAAAATTTGCCGGACTTCTCCTTTAACCCCTTCCCCCAATATGACGTCCAGGGACGTCATGAAAAGCAGTGGCAGAATGCATCATGACGTCCCTGGACGTCATGCTTTCCCTGCCTCCCCCCTCTGTCCCTGGGTGAGATCGGGCAGCAGGAGGAGGCTGTGTCACACAGCATCCTCCTGCTGCCACTGCCCGGAGGGGAGCCGCGCTCCCCCCCCGGGCAGTTAACCCCATAAACGCTGCGGTCAATGCGACCGTAGCGTGTATGGGGAGATTCAGTGTCCCCCGCCGATCGGGCGGCGGGGGGAGGCTGCAGAACGCTGCCTCCCCCCACCGCCACTAACAGTGTGTCCCCCGGCCCACCTCCCCTCGTCCTCCGATACCGGCGGATCGCCGCTACTACCTCTTTAGCGGCGATCCGCCGGTACCGGGCATTACCGGCGCCGCCGATAGCTTTCATCTCCCCCCACCGTGAATCCACGGTGGGGGGAGATGAAAAATGTCCCCTCAGACCCCAGATCAGCCCCCCGATCAGACCCCAGATCCCCGTACCCGGGCGGCCATCAGATCCAAGATGGCCGCCCCCATCCCTGCGATGTTTGTTCGCAGGGATGGATATAAAATAATGATCAAAGCCCCATGCTCTCCGCCACCGGAGGTAGCGGAGAGCATGGGGCAGTGATCGGGGACCCCCCCGTGTGGTCCCGGAGCAGGCGATCGGCGGTATATACTATATACCGCCGATCGCCTGTTCCCAGTGCTGCCGGCCCTTTTTATCCCCTGTCACCATAAATCATTGGTGACAGGGGATAAAAAGTGTCACCGTGCCCCCCCCCCCCAAGTCGCCCCCCCCCACCCCCCCAGTCACCCCCGTCCCCCAGTCACCCCCCCCTTCCCCACATACGTTACCTGATCCACGGAGCTCCGTCCTCCTCGACGTCCAGGCTGATTCTGAAGTGCGCATGCGCTCCAGAAGCAGTTAGCTCTGAAAATTTAAAGTGACAGAGACCAATTTGGTCTCTGTCACTGAACTATGATTACTGTGATAGAAAATATCACAGTAACCATAGTAATACAGTGATAATTAATGTATAAAGTACAAAAAGTGAAAAACATACAAAAAAATAAAACACACACTTTTTATTATAGTAATAATTGCAGTTTACTCCCAGATTACCCCTAACCACCGCACGTTGCCCATAACCACCGCACATTGCCCATAACCACCGCACGTTGCCACTGACCACCGCACGTTGCCACTGACCACCGCACGTTGCCACTGACCACCGCACGTTGCCACTGACCACCGCACGTTGCCTCTGACCACCCCACGTTGCCCCCGACCACCCCACGTTGCCCCCGACCACCGCACGTTGCCCCCGACCACCGCACGTTGCCCCCGACCACCGCACGTTGCCCCCGACCACCGCACGTTGCCCCCGACCACCGCACGTTGCCCCCGACCACCGCACGTTGCCCCCGACCACCGCACGTTGCCCCCGACCACCGCACGTTGCCCCCGACCACCGCACGTTGCCCCCGACCACCGCACGTTGCCCCCGACCACCGCACGTTGCCCCCGACCACCGCACGTTACAGGTTCCCATCCCAGATTACCTATAAGCACTTCAGTTTATCAGTAACCACCCCACGTTGCCCGTTACCACCCCTCGTTGCCCGTAACCACCGCAGGTTGCCCGTAACCACCGCAGGTTATCCGTAACCACCCCACATTACCTGTAATCTCATTTTTTTTTTTGTATTTTAGTAACTGCGCTATTCTAATAACCATTACTAGCTGCGGTTTTGCTCCAGCAAATTGGCGCTCCCTTCCTTCTGAGCCCCGCTGTGTGCCCATACAGTGGTTTATGCCCACATATGGGGTACCGTTGTACTCAGGAGAACCTGCGTTACAGATTTTGGGGTACATTTTTTCTCCCATTCCTCGTGAAATTGAGAAATTTTTAACTAAACGAACATATATTGGAAAAATTCGAGTTTTTTATTTTTACTGTCTTATGTTGAATACTTTCCTCTAATACCTGTGCGGTCAAACCGCTCACTGCACCCCAAGATGAATTCTTTGAGGGGTGTACTTTCCTAAATGGGGTGACTTTTGGGGGGGTTCTCTTCTGCGGACACTACAGGGGCTTAGCAAACGCACCTGGCGCTCAGAAACTTCTTCGGAAAAATCTGCACTGAAAATGCTAATTGGCGCTCCTTCCCTTCTGAGCCCGGCTGGGTGCCCATACAGTGGTTTATGCCCACATATGGGGTACCGTTCTACTCAGGGGAACCTGCGTTACAGACTTGGGCATGCAGCTTCTCCCCTGTTCCTAGTGAAATTGAGAAATTTCAAACTAAACAAACATATTATTGGAAAAATTCAAGTTTTTCAATTTTACTGTCTTATTTTGAATACTTTCCTCTAATACCTGTGGGGTCAAAATGGTCACCACACCCCAAGATGAATTCTTTGAGGGGTGCACTTTCCAAAATGGGGTGACTTATGGGGGGGTTCTCTTCTGCGGACACTACAGGGGCACTACAAACGCACCTGGCGCTCAGAAACTTCTTCAGCAAAATCTGAACTGAAAATGCTAATTGGCGCTCCCTTCCTTCTGAGCCCTCCTGTGTGCCCATACAGTGGTTTATGCCCCCATATGGGGTACCGTTGTACTCAGGAGAACCTGCGTTACAAATTTTGGGGTGCGGATTCTCTCATGTTCCTTGTGAAATTGAGAAATTTTAAACTAAACGAACATATTATTGGAAAAATTCGAGTTTTTCATTTTTACTGTCTAATTTTAAATACTTTCCTCTAATACCTGTGGGGTCAAAATGGTCACCACACCCCAAGATGAATTCTTTGAGGGGTGCACTTTCCAAAATGGGGTGACTTATGGGGGGGTTCTCTTCTGCGGGCACTACAGGGGCACTACAAACGCACCTGGCGCTCAGAAACTTCTTCAGCAAAATCTGAACTGAAAATGCTAATTGGCGCTCCCTTCCTTCTGAGCCCTCCTGTGTGCCCATACAGTGGTTTATGCCCCCATATGGGGTACCGTTGTACTCAGGAGAACCTGCTTTACAAATTTTGGGGTGCGGATTCTCTCATGTTCCTTGTGAAATTGAGAAATTTTAAACTAAACGAACATATTATTGGAAAAATTCGAGTTTTTCATTTTTACTGTCTAATTTTAAATACTTTCCTCTAATACCTGTGGGGTCAAAATGGTCACCACACCCCAAGATGAATTCTTTGAGGGGTGTACTTTCCAAAATGGGGTGACTTTTGGGGGGGTTCTCTTCTACGGGCACTACAGGGGCGCTGCAAACGCACCTGGCGCTCAGAAACTTCTTCAGCAAAATCTGCACTGAAAATGCTAATTGGCGCTCCTTCCCTTCTGAGCCCTGCTGTGTGCCCATACAGTGGTTTACGCCCACATATGAGGTACCGTTGTACTCAAGAGAACCTGTGTTACAAATTGTGGGGTGCAGATTCTCTCATGTTCCTTTTGGAAAGGAGAAACTTTAATCTAAACATATATATTATTGGAAAATTAAAATTTTCGATTTCTTTAAGGCCTAATTGTGAATACTTTCCTCCAGCCCCTGTAGGGTTAAAATGCTCATTATACCCCTAGATTAATTCTTTAAGGTGTCTAGTTTCCAAAATGGGGTCACTTATGGGGTTTTACAGCATACAAGCCTCCTAAATCAACTTAAAAAAAGAACTGGTTCCTAAAAAAAAATCAGTTTTGGAAACTTTCACAAAATGTGATAATTTGCTAATAAATTTCTAAGCCCCATAACAGCCTAAAAAAGTAAAATATGTTTCCCAAATTATGCCAGAATAAAGAGGACATATTGGTAATGTGATTTAGTAACTAATTTATGTGCTATGACTTCCTTTTTTAGAAGCAGAGGATTTCAGAAGTTCATAAAATGCAAAATTTTCAAATTTTTCATGATATTTTGATGTTTTTCACAAAAAACACACAAAGTAGTGACCAAATTTTGCCACTAATATAAAGTGCCATATGTGACAAAAAAACAATCTCAGAATCGCTAGCATACGTTAAAGCATCACTGAGCTATAAGAGCATAAAGTGAGACAGGTCAGATTTTGAAAAATGAGCCTGGTCATTAAGGCCAAAACAGGCTGCGGAGGCAAGGGGTTAAAGTTTGGTTCAAACTGGAAAATTTTTACACCAAAAATTTGTGAACTGAATTTTTTAAAACTTTGCTCATCTCTCATTATTGAGTATGATCTACAGAAAAGTGGTTTCAATATTGCTACAAGAAGTCCAGCCTTTTCTCAGACCTATATTAATTTCAGTGAAATTGATGAAAATCTCAAGA
Source organism: Dendropsophus ebraccatus (assembly GCF_027789765.1). Taxonomy (NCBI): domain Eukaryota; kingdom Metazoa; phylum Chordata; class Amphibia; order Anura; family Hylidae; genus Dendropsophus; species Dendropsophus ebraccatus. Next base: position 111,572,280 of record NC_091459.1, on the reverse strand, counting down.
GGGGATTTAATAACGTAAAAAGTTCAATTTTTTAACGTAAAACGGGCAGATGCAAATGAATTTATTCGCAAACTCCTATTTTGCGAATAAAAATTTGACAGTAGCCCAGTTTACGCCACTTGCGCTATGGGGGTGGGGAACGGGAGGGGGAATGGACTCTTGGTCCTCTGAATTTCTACATTTTTCGCAGAGAAATCCTACGCTAGCTTAGAGCTGGCATAAGTTTCTCTCCATGTGCACAGGATATATGTAGAGGCAGTGCGCCTCTACATAAATCTGCATACTGTCTGCTTTGCGAGGACATTTTTAAACCCAGCTTAAAAAACTTCGGACTTAATAAATGTCGCCCTTAATCTCTCCCACACTACTATTGATGGAAAATTCCTCATCTTGACGTTTATAGTCCCAGCAGTGAGACAGAGCTTATCACTACTTTTTTTTTTTTTCTTTTTTTTTAAATCAGAAAGAGCTTTTCCAACGTGGCCAACCAGTTTACCTTCCAGAGGATATTTAGTGGAAGCCAATCGGTCTACTTGTCAAGATAAGAGGAACACATTAAGGGTTTTAGGACTAGATATCTGCAGACTTGCTTATAGTAATGTAGAACCTGGTCACCATTCTGATAGATTAGCCATGTATCTTATACAGAATTAGGTATGATCATCTTTCATTCTGGTCCCTTGTTTCAAGGTCTTACTCTTAACATATTCCACTGTGAGTGTAAAGCAAAACATAGGACAGATCAATCACTGGACATTGGCTACAAAGTTGACTGACTTGCTATATATTTACAATTGTAGCATATGGCACGTTGTCACTTGGTGCATGCTTTTATCCAGGGAGCATCGCTCTGTCATGCTCCGTCACAGAACAACACAACATGAAGCTCAGTGAAAGTCAATTACCAAAGAACCGCATTGGCTTTTAATTATCTCCCAGCAGTCGACACATCATTAAATAGGGATCACTGAAAAAGTTATTGTCAGTTCGTATAGCCAATGAGGTCTAGCCTCTTACCCTATTCCCACCAGGAAAGCGTTAATGGACTACTTCCTACTGTAAGTATGCGTTACGAGATGAAGTGTAAATGCAATGACTGTAATGACACATACTGCTAAATGAAGAAAGATAAAATAGCAATAAAAAGGAATAAATAGAATAAAACTGGCTTAGTTGCCCCTAGCAACCAATCAGATTCCACTTTTCGATCCTCACAGACTCTTTGAAAAATAAAAGGTGGAATCTGATTGGTTGCTAGGGGCAACTGAGCCAGTTTCACTTTATACCTTGTTTGATAACTCTCCCCCTGGATGTCCAATTGGTGTGTGTCCCATCTGTATCTGCCTATATCTCTCTCCATAGAGCTTTATGTGATTTATGGAAACTATTTAAAAAGTAGTACCATCACTCTATTAATTTAAATGGCTGATTTAGTTGAAGAAGAGCCCCTCTGACACTTCACCCTACACCTCCCAATAAGTGTAATTTCCAATACATTCTTAATCACATTTTTCCCGTGCATATTTGTCTCTTACCTATAGCCTTAGTTCATTTATACGATACCAAATACTCTATTTATCACCATATATACAAGAGTTATCTAGAGACACCATATATAATGCTTTAATTAAATCGCACAAGAAAACCTAATTGAAATAGCACTGATCCATTTATTGTGTGAACTTTCTCTTTTTCCCTTTCAGAAAATATTCTGTAACCATTAATGGGAAAGGACGTAATAGCTCTACATTATAATGAGCTCCTCGGCACACTCGTAACTCCATAAGGATTGGGATCTACAGTCATTTGGAATCACATCCTTGATTAAATTCCAATACCCTGTAGCCTCTGACTTGCTATTTATTCAGTTACAGAGCAGCAGTTGTTTTGATACAAAAATGACGCAGTTGCCCTCCCCCCCTCCTCCTCGTCCTCTTCTTCCTTCTCTTCTTTAGGCGATTGCTTTGCAGAATCAGGAGCCGAGCACTGGGAAATCCAACCTGGAGGATTCATACGCACGTCCCTGAAGTGGAAAATCATGCTGGAATCCAATTTAGACAGAAAGCCCCGGCTATGGCCTAGTTAAGCCTGTAATTCTGATCTATATTCATGGTCTTGTCAGCTCTAAAAAGGCATTTGTTATAAACCCTCCAAATCTGAGAACTGTCCGAGCTACCTGGGACGGCGGATAACCCTTCGTGTTCCCTTGGCCAGCTCCGTTCACGTATTTCCATACGTGCGATGTCCGCAGCGCTTCCTCATTCAAATGAAGGTTTAACAAACCATAATATTCAGCTTACTACCGGGAAGGTGAAACGCGTCGTCTCCTACATCTCTAATCAATGCAACCTCAGCGATTCGTCTCTCCTCTAAGCATCTAGTTTCTCACCATTAAAAAACCTCTAGCAAGCCCATTAAGAGTTACTGAGGTGGAAAATAGTCTTGGGCTTAATCCTTTTCACTGGGGTCCTAACTGATGTAAGAAATTTGACAGTGTCTCCCATGCTGAGACTGTTAACTGCACCTCGTGTGAAGCATGCGGCGAGCTCAGTAACATCCATTGACAGGGAGCTCAGAGAGGGGTGTGTGGTACATGACTTTTAATACACCATTCTGTCTTCTTTTCTTCCCTTACCTCCTTCTCCCTTCAGTTTGTAATTTCGTTCTTTCTTCCTTTGTGCCCTGCTTACACGGAGGTGTCCTAGTAACTCCATGATCAGCCGTTGTCTTGAGACAATGCTTTATTTTCTGCTTGCGGCTCCATTGTCCATGACAAAGAGTTTCCGCACAGTGACTGTTAGTGGGGAGCTCTATTCGCCATTCTCATTATAAGAAGAGGGAAATCAATGACACACTAAGGGGGTTTCGGATGAAAGCGGTAGAGTGCTGTACTTTGCGCTGTTTCTTTCTTTTTCTCAAATTGCAATTTTCCCTCCTTCATGAAAAGGAATGTTTCATTCTGGGAGATTATGGGAGGAGGCGCGAATACTGAAAATGGAACTTGTTGAAATGTATCCTGAGCATTTAAAATTCTCATTTTCACATTTCCATTTCTTAATTTTCACGCAAAGAAGCCAGTGACACTCCAAAGTTCTTTGAATGCGTTGTGAATGTTTTTGCATTGCACTTCTTGCTTATTTTCTTAAACGGTATTCAGTGTATTTCTTATTAAAGTTTTATTTACTAGAAAATGAAACCCTCAGACGGCCAGTGGTATACTGTATCTCAATAGAACCTTATTCCGATGCTTTCATCATGAGTGGGAGTGTTGTTAAGCTGTATCGTTATGTAGAATTGTACTGCTTGTCTTTGAAGATACGGCTTTGTAAATGATATGTACTATTATGCAGTATTATCTTAATACATGGACATAGCAGTTACCTAAGCGGTTACATAGTAAAAACCCTCAAATCCACTGCTCAGTCTTTATTAAAATCAAATAAGCACAGAGTTTTAGATCTATCTAAACCAGGGATGCGGAACCTTCGGCTCTCCAGCTGTTGCAAAACTACAATTTCCTCTTTGGCATGGCATGATGAGGCGGGGCATGATGAGGCCTGTAGCTTTTTAAAAGCTAGAGGGCCGAAGGCTCCCCATCCCTGATTTAACCCCTCAAGGACCACGGGCATACATTTACGACCCTGCTGCCTGGGCCTTAAAGGAGAAGTCCGGTGAAAATTTTTATAAAAGTATTGTACTGCCCCCCAAAAGTTATACAAATCACCAATATACACTTATTACGGAAAAATGCTTATAAAGTGCTTTTTTCACTTCCTGGATAAAATGGTGATATCACAACCCGACTCTTAAGAGCTGTGCGGGCTGTGGCTGCTGGAGAGGATGATGGCAGAGGGACACAGGGCACTGGAGGGACACTGAGCATCCCCCTGCCATCATCCTCTCCAGCAGCCACAGCTCTGAGAGTCGGGTCGTGATATCACCATTTTATCCAGGAAGTGAAGATTTCACCGGACTTCTCCTTTAAGACAGGAGGGCGTAAATATACGCCCTGCCACAGTCCCGGGCTATGGAGCGGGCTCAGGAGCTGAGCTCGCCCCATAGCAGGTGAGGACTGGATGCTATCTGCAGCCAGGTCCTCACCCTCAACGGCAGGCGACCGCGATCTTGCAGCCGCCTGCCATTAACCTCTTAAACATTTGAGTGTAAGTGACCAGAGCATCTCTGGTCACTTACCGATCGGGGCCCCCGCAGCGCGTCTGTGGAGGTCCCAATTGCACTGCCTGACTGCCAGAGGTCTAATCCTTACCTCCGTGCAGTACAATCTCCTGGTGGAGTCTGCCACAGGCAGGCTATATCAGAAGATCGCAGATTACACTGATCCCTGCTATGTATACAATCTAATGTAATGTTATGTAAATGTAATGTAAAAGTCCCCTAAGGGGACTTAAAGTAAAAAAAAGTCCCAAAGCCCCTCCCCCAATAAAAGTGAAAATCACCCCCCACCCTTCTCAAGTTAATTAACATATAATATATGGTAGTATGCGTAATCGCCCGATCTATTAAAATAAAACATTATTATTCCCGCACGGTGAATGGCGTGAATAAAAAGCGGTAAAAACAAAACAAAACAGGGTCTGCTTTTTTTATGACCTTTTATGTATAAAAAAATTAATAAAAAGTGATCAATACGTCTCATCTAGAAAAAAATGTTACTAGAAAAACTAGAGATCATGGCGCAAAAAATGACACCCCATATGACCCTCTAGGTGAAAAACTAAAAGTGCTATAGGAGTAACAATAGGGCCATTTTAAATATACCTATTTGCAAAAAAAAAAAAAAAAAATAGTTTTACTGCTAATAAAAATAGTAAAACATTAGAAAACCTAGTAAACCTGCATATCTCTGTGTTCAGACTAACCTATAGAATAAAGAAAAAATGCCAATTTTACCATAAAGTGCATTACGTAAACATGGAAGCCCCCCAAAATTTGCGGAAACGCATTTTTTGACCCAAATTCACCCCATAAATGATATTTTGGGGATTGCGTTATTCATTCTATGGCAGATTGAAGAAATAAAAGAGTTATGGGTCTTAGGCCCCGTTCCCACTGAGGAAAGGTAGCGGAATTCCGCGACGGAATTGTCCGCCGCGGAAAGCCGTTAGCCTCCCGCTCATAATGCGAGTCTATGGGAGGCGCGCGCTCCTGCCCTGTCCGCGCTGAAGAATGAACATGTTCATTCTTCAGCGCGTACAGAGCAGGAGCGCGCGCCTCCCATAGACTCCCATTATGAGCGGGAGGCTAACGGCATTCCGCGGCGGACAATTCCGTTGCGGAATTCCGCTACCTTTCCTCAGTGGGAACGGGGCCTTAGAAGGCGAGGAGGAAAGAGCGAAACCGCAAAAGTGACAATTGGCCCGGTCCTTAAGGCTATTTCAGGCTCTGTACTTAAGGAGTTAAAGTGTAAATAATAATAATATTATTATAATCATTATTAACAACTAGGTTTGCATTTCCAGGGAAATACATAGTGCTTGAAAAGAGCGCCCCTTTACCAGTGACTTCCTTTTAAGAGAAACTTTAACCCTGGGTCCAGTCGCTTTAAGAGCGACATGGGTCCCTTTAAGAGCAACATGCATTCTGTCCCTTTAAGAGCAACTTGGGTCCCTTTAAGCAGGGCTGTGGAGTCGGAGTCAGAGTCATGGATTGGGAGCTAGCTTTGGCTGGAGTGGGAGCCGGAAAAAAGTGTACCGACTCAGACTCCAGCTTTAAAAAAAATCTTAAAAAAATGTAGAATTGAATATATATTATGAGCAACATTCTAATAGGACACTGGCCCTATTACATAAGGGGGGTCGGGAATATATCAGTAATAGGACACTGGCCCTATTACATAAGGGTGGTCGGGGAAAAGTTGTCGGTCACTATTTGGCAGTTTGTTTCTGAGCTGGAAGAGTCCATTGTGTGGGGGGAGATCTGTGCTGTTCTCTTCCTGGATGCTGGATGACTGTATATGAGCAGCAGTGTAATATAAAGATATCCTGTGTAATATAGAGGAGGATGAGAAGCCATAAGTAGTGTAGCTGTAACCTCTGTCCTCAGTGTGGAGTTTTCTCTCTGGGAGAAGATTGTGTGTTTTTCTTCAGTGTGCTATGGCTGCAGCAGTGTGTGTGTGTGCTCAGTGTGAACCGGCCCTAAAGCCAGTATAATAGAGGTCACCCAGCTTTCCCAGTATCCAAAAGCCAGTATAATAGAGGTCACCCAGCTTTCCCAGCATCTTTTACTAAGTATAATGGAGGTCACTATCATCCTTGTGCTGCCTAATAGATATTAGACAGATATGTCATAGAAGGTAGATAACAGGGCCGGACAGGGACTTAAAATCAGCCCTGGCACAGAAGCCCCAGCAGCTCATATGCCATGGATAGCTGTAACTATACTATACAATTTTCAGTGCATAATACTCAGGGGCGGGCTGGGCAGGGGGGCAGGGTGGCATCTGCCCCCCGGGCCGGCCTTCCCCAGTACATTACAGGGCCGCGCTGAGGCTGCTTACCGCCCCAGCGCTCTCCTCTCTGCCTGTGCTGCAGGGCCGGTCTGTGATGCCAGTTGCAGCTGAAGCTGCTCCCCGCCCCCGTTAAGCCCCGCCCCCTGTGTACCGTCCCATGTTCCTCCTGGCCCGGGACTTCCTGTATTACACAGTGTGGAGAGGAGGAGGCTGAGCTGGCTGCTAACCTCCAGCTACACAGCGTTCCTCCAGCTCCAGGCTCCTGCTCCCTGACCATCCCCCTCCTGTCCTGCTCTGTGCTCAGCAGCTATAAATGCAGGTACTTCGGGTTGTAGACAGGAGGGAGGTCGGGACAGAGAGGAGAGGGCTGTCTGCTGAGCTGGGCTGACAGAGGCAAACACACACACACTAGCATCTGTTCCCCCAACCCCCTGTAGCTGCTGCCCTTTACCCCCTATAGCTGCACCCTCTTCCACAGGCTGCATTGCCCCTCTGCACCTGTAGTTGATATGTACCTCCTAAGGCTGCTGTGTGAGCCTTCCCCCCAGACTGCTGTGTTCTCCCCTTCAGGCTGCTTTGCCTCTCCCCCCCCCCCTTTCAGGCTGCTGTGCCCCCCCCCCCCACACACACACTTCAGACTGCTGTGCCCCCCCGTCAGGCTGCTGTGCCCCCCCCCCTTCAGGCTGCGGTCCCCCCCCCCCTTTTCAGGCTGCTTTGCCCCCCCCCCCCCCCACACACACACACACATTTCCCCACACACAGAATGATACACACTCATAGAGAACAATATACGGTCATACAGAACCATACAGAACAAAACGCACCCATATAGAACAATACGCACCCATAGGGTACAAACACACACGGCTTATCGCTGCGTATTTACTGCTGCGATACGCAGCAGATACGCAGCAGATTAGATCTAAATAACTGAACACAGTATCAAATCTGCTGCGTATCTGCTGCGTATCTGCTGTGTGTGTTTGTACCCATACAGAACAATACGCACCCATACAGGACAATACGCACCCATACAGAACAATATACACCCATACAGAACAATATACACCCATACAGAACAATACGCACTCATACAGAACAATATACACCCATACAGAACAATATACACCTATACAGAACAATATACACCCATACAGAACAATATACACCCATACAGAACAATATACACCCATACAGAACAATTTACACTCATACAGAACCATACAGAACCATATACACCCATACAGAACATACAGTACAATATACACCCATACAGAACAATATACACCTGTACAGAACAAAACGCACCCATACAGAACAAAACGCACCCATACAGAACAATATACACCCATACAGAACAATATACACCCATACAGAACAATACGCACTCATACATAACAATATACACCCATACATAACAATACGCACTCATACAGAACCATACAGAACAATATACACCCATACAGAACAATATACACCTATACAGAACAATATACACCCATACAGAACAATATACACCTATACAGAACAATATACACCTGTACAGAACCATACAGCACAATATACACCCATACAGAACAATATACACCTATACAGAACATTATACACCCATAGAGAACAATATACACCCATACAGAACAATTTACACTCATACAGAACCATACACACCCATACAGAACATTATACACCTGTACAGAACCATACAGAACAATATACACCCATACAGAACAATATACATCTATACAGAACAATATACACCTATACAGAACCATACAGTACAATACACACCTATACAGAACAATATACACCCATACAGAACAATATACACCCATACAGAACAATATACACCTGTACAGAACCATACAGAACAATATACACCCATACAGAACAATATACACCTATACAGAACAATTTACACTCATACAGAACAATATACACCCATACAGAACAATACGCACCCATACAGAACAATATACACCCATACAGAATATACACCCATAAAGAACCATGCAGAACAATTTACACCCATGCAGAACAATATACACCCATACAGAACCATACAGTACAATATACACCCATACAGAACCATACAGTACAATACACACCCATACAGAACCATATAGTACAATACACACCCATACAGAACCATACAGTACAATATACACCCATACAGAACCATACAGTACAATACACACCCATACAGAACAATACGCACTCATACAGAACCATACAGTACAATATACACCCATACAGAACCATACAGTACAATATACACCCATACAGAGCAATATACACCCATACAGAACAATATACACCCATACAGAACAATATACACCCATACAGAACAATACGCACTCATACAGAACAATACGCACTCATACAGAACAATATACACCCATACAGAACAATATACACCAATACAGAACCATACAGTACCATATACACCCATACAGAACCATACAGTACAATATACACTCATACAGAACAATATACACCTGTACAGAACAATTTTTTACTCAAACAGAACCATACAGAACAATATAGACCCATACAGAACAATATACACCAATACAGAACAATATACACCCATACAGAACCATACAGTGCAATATACACCCATACAGTACAATATACACACATACAGAACAATACTCACCCATACAGAACAATATACACCCATACAGAACCATACAGAACAATATACACTCATACAGAACAATATACACCAATACAGAACAATATACACCCATACAGAACAATTTACACTCATACAGAACCATACAGCACAATATACACCCATACAGCACAATATACACCCATACAGAACAATATACACCTATACAGAACATTATACACCCATACAGAACAATATACACCCATACAGAACAATTTACACTCATACAGAACCATACAGAACTATATACACCCATACAGAACATACAGTACAATATACACCCATACAGAACAATATACACCTGTACAGAACCATACAGAACAATATACACCCATACAGAACAATATACACATATACAGAACAATATACACCTGTACAGAACCATACAGAACAATATACACCTATACAGAACAATATACACCTGTACAGAACCATACAGAACAATATACACCCATACAGAACAATATACACCTATACAGAACAATATACACCCATACAGAACAATATACACCTATACAGAACAATATACACCTGTACAGAACCATACAGCACAATATACACCCATACAGAAAAATATACACCCATACAGAACAATTTACACTCGTACAGAACCATACACACCCATACAGAACATTATACACCTGTACAGAACCATACAGAACAATATACACCCATACAGAACAATATACATCTATACAGAACAATATACACCTGTACAGAACCATACAGAACAATAAACACCTATACAGAACAATATACACCCATACAGAACAATATACACCCATACAGAACAATATACACCTGTACAGAACCATACAGAACAATATACACCCATACAGAACAATATACACCTATACAGAACAATATACACCTATACAGAACAATTTACACTCATACAGAACAATATACACCCATACAGAACAATACGCACCCATACAGAACAATATACACCCATACAGAATATACACCCATAAAGAACCATGCAGAACAATTTACACCCATGCAGAACAATATACACCCATACAGAACCATACAGTACAATATACACCCATACAGAACCATACAGTACAATACACACCCATACAGAACCATACAGTACAATACACACCCATACAGAACCATACAGTACAATATACACCCATACAGAACCATACAGTACAATACACACCCATACAGAACAATACGCACTCATACAGAACCATACAGTACAATATACACCCATACAGAACCATACAGTACAATATACACCCATACAGAGCAATATACACCCATACAGAGCAATATACACCCATACAGAACAATATACACCCATACAGAACAATATACACCCATACAGAACAATACGCACTCATACAGAACAATACGCACTCATACAGAACAATATACACCCATACAGAACAATATACACCAATACAGAACCATACAGTACCATATACACCCATACAGAACCATACAGTACAATATACACTCATACAGAACAATATACACCCATACAGAACAATTTTTTACTCAAACAGAACCATACAGAACAATATACACCCATACAGAACAATATACACCAATACAGAACAATATACACCCATACAGAACCATACAGTGCAATATACACCCATACAGTACAATATACACACATACAGAACAATACTCACCCATACAGAACAATATACACCCATACAGAACCATACAGAACAATATACACCCATACAGAACAATTTACACTCATACAGAACCATACAGAACAATATACACCCATACAGCACAATATACACCCATACAGAACAATATACACCTATACAGAACATTATACACCCATACAGAACAATGTACACCCATACAGAACAATTTACACTCATACAGAACCATACAGAACTATATACACCCATACAGAACATACAGTACAATATACACCCATACAGAACAATATACACCTGTACAGAACCATACAGAACAATATACACCCATACAGAACAATATACACCTATACAGAACAATATACACCCATACAGAACAATTTACACCCATACAGAACAATATACACCCATACAGAATAAACACCCATAAAGAACCATGCAGAACAATTTACACCCATGCAGAACAATATACACCCATACAGAACCATACAGTACAATATACACCCATACAGAACCATACAGTACAATACACACCCATACAGAACCATACAGTACAATATACACCCATACAGAACCATACAGTACAATACACACCCATACAGAACAATACGCACTCATACACACCATACAGTACAATATACACCCATACAGAACCATACAGAGCAATATACACCCATACAGTACAATATACACACATACAGAACAATACTCACCCATACAGAACCATACAGAACAATATACACCCATACAGAACAATATACACCCATACAGAACAATATACACCAATACAGAACAATATACACCCATACAGAACAATATACACCAATACAGAACAATATACACCCATACAGAACAATTTACACTCATACAGAACCATACAGTACTATATACACCCATACAGAACATACAGTACAATATACACCCATACAGAACCATACAGTGCAATATACACCCATACATAACCATACAGTGCAATATACACCCATACAGAACCATATACACCCATACAGAACCATACAGAACAATATACACCTATACAGAACAATATACACCCATACAGAACCATACAGTACAATATACACCCACACAGAACATACAGTACAATATACACCCATACAGAACATACAGTACAATATACACCCATACAGTACAATATACACCCATACAGAACATACAGTACAATATACACCCATACAGAACCATACAGTACAATATACACTCATACAATACAATATACACCCATACAGAGCCATACAGTACAATATACACCCATACAGAACCATACAGTACGATATACACCCATACAGAGCCATACAGTACAATATACACCCATACAGAACAATACGCACTCATACAGAACCATACAGTGCAATATACACCCATACAGAACCATACAGTACAATATACACCCATACAGTACAATATACACACATACAGAACAATACTCACCCATACAGAACCATACAGAACAATATACACTCATACAGAACAATATATACCAATACAGAACAATATACACCCATACAGAACAATTTACACTCATACAGAACCATACAGTACAATATACACCCATACAGAACAATACGCACCCATACAGAACCATACAGAACAATATACACCCATACAGAACAATATACACCAATACAGAACAATATACACCTATACAAAACCATACAGAACAATATACAGTACACCTATACAGAACCATACAGTACAATATACACCCATACAGAACAATATACACCTATACAGAACAATATACACCCGTACAGAACCATACAGTACAATATACACCCATACAGAACCATACAGTACAATACACACCCATACAGAACCATACAGTACAATATACACCCATACAGAACAATACGCACTCATACAGAACAATATGCACCCATACAGAACCATACAGTGCCATATACACCCATACAAAACTATACGCACTCATACAGAACAATATGCACCCATACAGAACAATATATACCCATACAGAACAATATACACCCATACAGAACCATACAGTACAATATACACCCATACAGAACCATACAGTGCAATATACACCCATACAGAACCATATACACCCATACAGAACAATATACACCCATACAGAACCATACAGAACAATATACACCCATATAGAACCATACAGTGCAATATACACCCATACAGAACAATACGCACTCATACAGAACAATATACACATTTTGTAGGGTATTTTGGAGCATATTATATAGTAGTCAGTATGTTGGAGGTCACCCAGCTTTCCCAGCATCTTGTAGTCAGTAAAATGGAGGTCACCCAGCTTCCCCAATATCTTTCACTCAGTATAATATGGTCATCCAGCTTTCCCACCATTTTATACTCAGTATATTATGGTCACCCAGCTTTCCCACAATCTTATACTCAGTAAGATGGAGGTCACCCAGCTTTCCCAGCATCTTATACTCAGTGGCTGGTAGCCTCGGGGAGCTGCATAGTATATCTATACTGTGCAGCTGAAAACCATATCACCACAATTGTGCTAATTGGTTCCTTTTAAGGAGCACTCCAGCCCTTACCTATTATTACCCTCCCCACATCAGTGCAGGGACGGTAGATGGCACCCCGGGCCTGTACTTCTGCCAGCGGCGATGTTCCAACAATTCGGGTAACGTCTCCTTCCCTTCTGGTCATTTGTGACAGGGAATTCCTACTGCTCTGTGTGAAGGGGCCAGAAGTCACCTTGTCAATGTAAGTCTATGGGATGGTTCTGTGTCAGCGCTGAGCCGTCCCATATACTTATACAGTAAAGAGATCCCCGACCCCGTCACAGCGAGCAGTAGGAATTCCCTGTTTACAAATGACTGGAAGGGCTGAATGTGTTATCCGAAGTGTGAGAACATTGCCGCTGGAGGAAGTATTGGAGTGGGTGGCATCTACCTTCCCTGCACTGATGTGGGGAGTGTAATAAGTGAGGGCCTAGAGTGGTCCTTGAAGGATGGGCCGCTAGCCGGCTACTCATGGGCCAGTGCTGTGTGCTTGCCCCCCAGGCTAAAATTTGCCAGCCAGCCCCTGATAATACTGTATCTCTAAATAATTGTCATAGCTACAAAATAACACAGTATACAGAAAGCAAATATCACCGTACGTGTTACCGCCAAACTGTTACTGAGCAAACTCAGAATATAGAGACTGATACTACTAGTATACAAGTAACTAGATCTCCACACCATGACCATTTCATAGTAACCAACGCCACTATACAGTCACTGAATACAATCCACTATATAAACACAAATATTATCAATAATACCAGTGTATATATAGGACAAATAATACCACCACACCATGAGCACTACCATCACCATACAGTGACTGGATAATACCTCTATACTGTCACTGAATAATATCCACTATAAAAAGACCATTACTCTCCCTAAGCAGTGACTGTATAGAGCAATGCTTCTCAATTCCAGTCCTTAGGCCTCACCAACAGGTCATGTTTTGAGGATTTCCCATACAAAGGACACCTGTGCTAATACCTGATGCACTGAGTATAACTATATCACCTGTGAAATACAAAGGAAATCCTCAAAACATGACCTGTTGGTGAGGCCCGAGGACTGGAATTGAGAAGTACTGGTATAGAGGTAGATCCTGCAGACTTATATCTAACTATAGCTCACTGACTCACACAGGGCAGCTTCTCTGTAAGAACTGCAAGTGACGTTCTTCACTGTCAAAGTTGTTCGCTTTTTCTTCTCTTCTCCATCTGTCTCCAACCGTCATGAAGACTTCTCCGGCCATAACTCCACAGGATCTGCCAGACAGACATTTTAGGCTCCTTGCTCCACAATCATCCTCATCTCTATACAAAGTCCCCATGTATTGCCCCACAAAGTAACAGTGCTCCCTCTGTGCCCCCATATAAGCAGCTATGTCCAATATGTGCCCACAAATAGTAGTCGCTCTGTGCTCCATAGGATAAACAAGCCTCCTTTGTGCCCCAATGCAGTCCAACTTTAGTAACCCCCTCCCCATATGCAGTCCCACTATAGTAATCCCCCCCATATGATATCTCACTGTAGTAATCACCCTAGGGCTGCCATCAGGACTTTTGGGGCCCCATACAGCTGGAGTGTCTGGGCCCCCACCTATCTTACATTGTATCACATATCTGCAGTAGCGGTCTTTGGGCCCCCACGCCCTGCTCTTGTGCTCAAGACCGCTGGACAGGGCCACTGCCCCGCTCTCTGCTGCGATCTGGACTGTAACTATGAGCACTCGTAATGAGCGCTCATAGTTACATGCAGCAGCACTGAAAGGGCTCCCGTCCTGTCAGTTACTCTTGTGGCCGCAGAAAGTGTTTTTCCTGCGGTCACAAGTGGCCGCTTTGTCCTTGTGGTGCCGGCGCTCCAGTTTGATAAATCTCCCCCTATGCGTATATATACAGTATATCATTAGTGATGTGTGTGCAATCCTTGCTGTATATAGTAAACAATAAAGATATATACTACCTGATCACGTTCCCCGGTGTCCTCAGGCCTTGTCTGTGATATATACTACCTGATCATGTTCCCCAGTGTCCTCACAGAGCGATATAGTCCTGATTCGGACAATTTTCGCTCCATGTATTAGGGCCCTTACTCAGTTCAGAAGGTTACATGCCGGGACTGCCGATATGCCGGGACTGCCGCTACATGCCGGGACTGCCGCTACATGCCGGGACTGCCGCTACATGCCGGGACTGCCGCTACATGCCGGGACTGTCGCTACATGCCGGGACTGTCGCTACATGCCGGGACTGCCCCTACATGCCGGGACTGCCCCTACATGCCGGGACTGCCCCTACATGCCGGGACTGCCCCTACATGCCGGGACTGCCCCTAGTGGTGTAAACACAAGAACTATTTATATGAATTGCTTTAACCCTTAGGGGAAACAGCCAGTTTTCATTTTTGCGTTTTCGTTTTTCCCTCCTCGTGTATATAAGGCCATAGCGCCTGCATTTTTCCACCTAGAGACCCAAATGAGCCCTTATTTTTTGCGCAACTAATTGTACTTTGCTATGGCAGATGTAATTTTTGCCTAAAATGTGCCGGGAAACCAGAAAAAAATTATATGTGTGGTGAAATTGAAAAAAAAAATGTTTTTTTTTTTATTTGGGGGGGGGGTTGTTTTTACTATGTTCGCCCTGGGGTAAAACTGACTCGTTATATATGTTCCTTAAGTTGTTACGATTACAACGATATGTAACATGTATAACTTTTATTTGATTTGATGGCTTGTAAAAAATTAAAACCTTTTAAAGAAAATATATGTTCTTTAAAATCGCTCCATTCCCAGGCTTATAGCGCTTTTATCCTTTGGTGTATGGGGATGTGTGAGGTGTCATTTTTTGCGCCATGATGTGTTCTTTCTATCGGTACCTTGATTGCGCATATATGACTTTTTGATCGCTTTTTATTACAATTATTCTGGATTTGATGCGACCAAAAATGCGCAATTTTGCACTTTGGGATTTTTTTGCGCTGACGCCGTTTACCGTGTGAGATCAGGAATGTGATTAATTAATAGTTCGGGCGATTACGCACGCGGTGATAGCAAACATGTTTGTTTATTAATTAATTTATTTATTTTTATTTATAAAATGGGGAAAGGGGGGTGATTCAGACTTTTATTAGGGGAGGGGATTTTGTGTTATTAAAAATACATTTTTCTTTTACTTTATACATATACTAGAAGCCCCGCTGGGGTTAGGGTTATTTCCCCTGGGGTTAGGGTTATTCCCCATGGGGGACTTCTAGTATATGCACTCTGATCTCTCGTAGAGATCCATGCAGTATAGTTATACTGCATGAATCCATGAGATCGGTGTTCTATTACTTTTGGCTGCTGCAGCCAAAAGCAATAGAATGCCGAGGCGGGATCAGCGCCATTACGGAGCAGACCCCGGCCCGGGATGGATGCGGGGATGCGGGGATCTCCCCCCCGCAATCGCGCCGCAGGGGGGCGATCCCCCCACTAGACCACCAGGGATGCATATCAGCAAGTATTTGGAAGCAGCTGTCAACTTTGACAGCTGCTTCTAAGTACTTAATTAGCGGGCACGGTGATCGTACCGTGCCCGCTAATAGCCGCGATCCCGGGCTACATGCGGCACCCGGGATCGCGGCAGTTCATATACAGACCAATATTACCGCCATAGACTGACCACCACATAATAACTCTATATACACACTATATACAGACCAATATTACGGCCATAGACTGACCACTGTATAATGACTCTATATACACTGTATGCAGACCAATATTATGTGGCGATATACAGACCAATATTACCGTCATAGATTGACCACCACATAATAACTCTATATACACACTATATACAGACCAATATTACTGCAATAGATTGACCACTGCATAATGACTCTGTATCCAGACCAATATTATGTGGCGATCACTCTATGGTTGTACTATTGGTCTGTATATAGAGTCATTATGTGGTGGTCACTGTATGGCGGTAATATTGGTCTGTATATAGTGTTATTATGTGGTAATCAATCTATGGCAGTAATGACTCTATATACGCTATATACAGACCAATATTAATGCCAAAGAGTGACCACTGCATAATGACACTATATACAGACCAATATTACCGCCATACCGTGACCACTGCATAATGACACTATATACAGACCAATATTACCGCCATACCGTGACCACCACCTAAGGACTGAATACCACCTTATTTTTTTCTCAATAAAATACACCGTATTGCCTTATATACATAGGAGCTGCAGCCAGTCAGCGGCCTCAGTGGTCACCTGCAGCAATTACATAGGACACACACACACTCACACATCCATGAAAACACATTATACAGATACAAACCATCCAGCCCACACACTACACACATGACATGTAACACACACTACATTCATCCATTATACACTTACATTCATACACATTACACACTACATGTACACAGGGGCGCCGCAATCATGAGGCGACCTGAGTCGTCTGCCTCAGGCGGCGCCACCAGCTGTCTTCATGGGGGCGGCATTCCAGGGCCGCTTTAACCAGAGGGCACATGGTGCACGTGCACCGGGCCCACTGGTTAAAGGGGCCCCCCCGAGCAGGCCGGCCGTTGCTATGTGCGACCAATGCGGTCGCACAGGGCTCCGGCCACCAGCCTGTCAGGGGGGAGCGCCATGGATGGGTAATCTACTTACCCCTCCATGGCGCCCCCTGCAGGGCCCCCCCGTCCGCCGCTGCCCCCGCCCGCCCGCTGCTGCTGCGGCGCGTCAGCGCTGCAGCAGCAGCGACACTGACAGAGAGAGAGCCATTGGCTCCCTCCCTGTCAGTCACTCACTCTTGTGGCCGCACTTCCTGCGGTCACAAGAGGCCGCACTCTCCCTCTAGCGCCCGACGTCACTAGAGCGTCGGCGCGAGGGTAAGGGGAGTGCAGCCTCTTGTGTCCGCAGGAAGTGCGGCCACAAGAGGGAAGAGAAGAGGAACGCGTGGATCCAGGTGAGTAACAGTGTTTGTTTTTTTCAATGTTATATGGGAGGAGGAGCTATATACTATTGGGGAGCACAGGGGGCTATATACTATGGGGGGCAGAGGGGGCTATATACTATGGGGGAGAACGGGGGCTATATACTATGGGGGAGAACGGGGGCTATATACTATTGGGGAGCACAGGGGGCTATATACTATGGGGGAGCATAGGGGACTATATACTACTGGGGAGCACAGGGGTCTATATACTATGGGGAGCACAGGGAAGCTATATACTATGGGGGAGCACAGGGGGCTATATAGTACTGGGGAGCACAGGGGGCTATATACTACTGGGGAGCACAGGGAAGCTATATACTATGGGGGAGCACAGGGGGCTATATACTACTGGGGAGCACAGGGGTCTATATACTATGGGGAGCACAGGGAAGCTATATACTATGGGGGAGCACAGGGGGCTATATACTATGGGGGAGAACAGGGGGCTATATACTATGGGGGAGCACAGGGAGCTATATACTATGGGGGAGGACAGGGGGCTATATACTATGGGGGAGGACAGGGGGCTATATACTATGGGGGAGCACAGGGGAGCTATATACTATGGGGGAGCACAGGGGGCTATATACTATGGGGGAGGACAGGGGGCTATATACTATTGGGGAGAGCACAGGGGGGCTATATACTATTGGGGGGAAAGCACAGGGGGGCTATATAATATTGGGGGGAGAGCACAGGGGGGCTATATACTATGGGGGAGCACAGGGGAGCTATATACTATGGGGGAGCACAGGGGGCTATATACTATGGGGGAGCACAAGGGGCTATATACTATGGGGGAGCACAGGGGAGCTATATACTATGGGGGAGCACAGGGGAGCTATATACTATGGGGGAGCACAGGGGGCTATATACTATGGGGGAGCACAGGGGGCTATATACTATGGGGGAGCACAGGGAGCTATATACTATGGGGGAGCACAGGGGAGCTATATACTATGGGGGAGCACAGGGGGCTATATACTATGGGGGAGGACAGGGGGCTATATACTATTGGGGAGCACAGGGGAGCTATATACTATGGGGGAGCACAGGGGACTATATACTACTGGGGAGCACAGGGGTCTATATACTATGGGGAGCACAGGGGGTCTATATACTATGGGGAGCACAGGGGAGCTATATACTATGGGGGAGCACAGGGGAGCTATATACTACTTGGGAGCACAGGGGACTATATACTACTGGGGAGCACAGGGGTCTATATACTATGGGGAGCACAGGGAAGCTATATACTATGGGGGAGCACAGGGGAGCTATATACTACTGGGGAGCACAGGGGAGCTATATACTACTGGGGAGCACAGGGGGCTATATACTACTGGGGAGCACAGGGGGCTATATACTATGGGGGAGCACAGGGGGCTATATACTATGGGGGAGCACAGGGGAGCTATATACTATGGGGGAGCACAGGGGACTATATACTACTGGGGAGCACAGGGGTCTATATACTATGGGGAGCACAGGGAAGCTATATACTATGGGGGAGCACAGGGGAGCTATATATTACTGGGGAGCACAGGGGAGCTATATACTACTGGGGAGCACAGGGGGCTATATACTACTGGGGAGCACAGGGGAGCTATATACTATGGGGGAGCACAGGGGGCTATATACTATGGGGGAGCACAGGGGGCTATATACTATGGGGGAGCACAGGGGGCTATATACTATGGGGGAGCACAGGGGAGCTATATACTATTGTGGGAGAGCACAGGGGGGGCTATATACTACTGGGGAGAGTGCACAGGGGGGCTATATACTAATGGGGGAGCGCACAGGAGGGCTGTATATAACTGGAGGAGCACATGAGGGGCTATATACTACAGGGACACCTTAAAACTATGGAGGCACAGAGGGGTGTAACTATGTAGGAGTACAGAGGGGTGTAACTACTGTATAGAGGTACAAGGGACCTAACTACTGTATGTGTTGGAGCCTAAAATATTTGTCTGGCAGATTCTGGAGAGAAGATTCACAGCCAGGAGAAGACTTCAAGGTGGCCCAGGCTGGATGGAGAGAAAAAGAAAAGGTGACAGACTCTGATCGGAGAAGACGCCCCCGGTGAGTCACTGGATGTAACTGCACTCTGTTATAGGATTGTAGTGTTAGGGGTCATGATGTGGCGGTTTTATGTAATGGTATCATTGGTGATATCTTTCTGTTTTGTTTAGTGCAGTTTTTATGTAATATATAATCACTGTATGGTGGAAATAGTGTTATAAGGTAACTACTGTATGTATTGGGGCTCTTGATACAGTGTGGGGGCAAATTCAGTACATTATACAATGTGCCGAAAGGGAAGGGGGGGCCCACTCTTGAGGGCTGTGCACTGGGCCCACCAATGTATTAAAACGGCCCTGCGGCATTCAGTGGCAGACTATAATATGAGCGGTTCGGGCGGCCGCCCACATTATAATCCGCCACTGATTGTACCATGTACCGGAGTCCCCCTGTGCCCGGACAGCATCTGTAATGAGATGCTGTGAGCGGGGGAGACTGTATTCATAAGCGCCGCGCTGTAATAAATCAGCCGCGCGGTGCTGTTACTACAGCGCGGCGCTTATGAATACAGTCTCCCCCGCTCACAGCATCTCATTACAGATGCTGTCCGGGCGCGGGGGGACTCCGGTAAATGCATTCCACGTCCGTGATCCGTCAGGATCACGGAACGTGGGAATGCAGCCTTAGTCCCCCGGCTGATGTGCGGCTGCCGGAGGTGTCCCATCCTGTCCCCGGCAGCGCACGCATCAGAGAGATCCCCGTGCGCCGGAAGTCACAGCCACAGGCACACGGGGAGCTCTCTGATGCGCGCGCTGCCGGGGACAGGACGGGACACCCCGGGCAGCCGCACATCAGCCGGGACCAGACCAGAGAGGCTCGACGGGGGAACGGAGGGCAGGTGAGTTGTGTGCTGTTTTTTGTTTTTGTTTTATCTGCTGTGCAGGGGGGGGGGGGGGAGAGGGGGACCATATATAAGGTAGGGGGGGAAGAGGGGGACCATCTATAAGGTAGGGGGGGAAGAGGGGGACCATCTATAAGGGAGGGGGGAAAGAGGGGGACCATCTATAAGGTAGGGGGGGAAGAGGGGGACGATCTATAAGGGGGGACCATCTATAAGGGAGGGGGAGAGGGAAGAGGGGGACCATCTATAGGGGGGGGAAGGGGACCATCTATAAGGGAGGGGGGAAAGAGGGGGACCATCTATAAGGGGGGGACCATCTATAAGGGGGGGGAAAGAGGGGGGCCATCTATAAGGGAGGGGCGGGAGGGGGACTGTCTATAAGGGGGGGGGAGAGGGGGACCATCTATAGGGGGGGGAAGGGGACCATCTATAAGGGAGGGGGGAAAGAGGGGGACCATCTATAAGGGGGGGCCATCTATAAGGGAGGGGGGAAAGAGGGGGACCATCTATAAGGGGGGGACCATCTATAAGGGAGGGGCGGGAGGGGGACTGTCTATAAGGGGGGGGGAAGAGGGGGACCATCTATAAGGGGGGGGGGGAAGAGGGGGACCATCTATAAGGGGGCATCTATAAGGGAGGGGGGAGAGGGGGACCATGTATAAGGGGGGGAGGGGGACCATCTTTAAGGGAGAGGGGACCATCTATAAGGGAGGGAGAGGGGGACCATCTATAAGGGAGAGGGGACCATCTATAAGGGGGGGGAAGAGGGGGACCATCTATAAGGGGGGGGGAGAGGGGGACCATCTATAAGGGGGGGAGAGAGGGAAGAGGGGGACCATCTATAAGGGGGGGGAGAGGGGGACCATCTATAAGGGGGGGGGAGAGAGGGAAGAGGGGGACCATCTATAAGGGGGGGGGAAGAGGGGGACCATCTATAAGGGGGAAAGAGGGGAGAGGGGGACCATCTATAAGGGGGAAAGAGGGGGGAGGGGGACCATCTATAAGGGAGGGGAAAGAGGGGGACCATCTATAAGGGAGGGGGGAGAGGGGGACCATCTATAAGGGAGGGGGGAGAGGGGGACCATCTATAAGGGAGGGGGGAGAGGGGGACTATCTATAAGGGGGGGGGGGAGAGGGGGACCATCTATAAGGGGGGGGGGACCATCTATAAGGGGGGGAAGAGGGGGACCATCTATAAGGGGGGAGGAGGGGGACCATCTCCTAAAAGATCAGCACCCTCCTCTCCTGACATTCTCTGTGCTGCTGTGACCTGTCCTAAAAGATCAGCACCCTCCTCTCCTGACATCCTCTGTGCTGCTGGGACTTCTCCTATAGGATTAGCACCCTCCTCTCCTGACATCCTCTGTGCTGCTGGGACCTCTCCTATAGGATTAGCACCCTCATCTCCTGACATCCTCTGTGCTGCTGGGACCTCTCCTATAGGATTAGCCCCCTCCTCTCCTGACATCCTCTGTGCTGCTGGGACCTCTCCTATAGGATTAGCCCCCTCCTCTCCTGACATCCTCTGTGCAGAAAGGGACCAAACATTATGTTTATTGGGGACAGCAGTGGGGGGGGGGCAGTAGTGGATTATAATGTGGGCGGATTGACGGGGGGGGGGGGGGGGGGGGGGGGGGGCGTCATTCTATAGTTCGCCTCGGGCAGCAGAGAGGCTAGAATCACCCCTGCATGTACAGTATACTTACTCCCTCTAGCATGCTGGGTGTAGTGGTGATTCCCCCTCATGTACCATGCAGCAGGCTGTCATCCTCTCCTCCATCGTCCCGACAGCTCCACACCAAAGGAGGAAGTCACGTGCAGTAAGAGGAGCTGGGGGGAGGGGGAGCAGACACCGAGCAGCGTCCTGCAGCCTCTGCGTGACCGCTGATAGCAGCAGCCAGGGATCATTCCCAGACGCTGCAGGACCCTGTCTGTGCTCTCCTCTCCTACTGGAACTGCGGTAGGGGGCCCCTGGGGGATGGGGGCCCTGGGCATTTGCCCTGCTTGCCCCCCCCCCCCCCCCTAACGCCGGCCCTGTGCATAGGCATTATATACAGATACTACATCACATACTGCACACACTTACCTATCTCTATAGCAACCTGGACATAGATGTAGACTACCTATCCATGTAACCCTGGAGGGCAGCTGAAGGGGTGAGCAGGGGGCAGCCTCTCCTGTGTGTCCTGTTCTCTGTCTGCAGACTGCCTCCCCCTCCCATCTCTGTTCCTCCGACTGCTCAGCAATGTCGGCAGCAAATCACAGTTACCAAAGAAGCCCTGACTGCTGGTAAGAAGCAGAGAGCAGCACACACAGTCAGTCAGCTATGGTGCAGCACTGTGGAGGAACTACAGCAGTCTCACTCTGCAGGGGGCCGTGGCTGGTGGCTGGGCCTGACCCTACTTACAGCACAAATAGTGGGGATTACAGCAGGAGGAGCCTGGCAGAAGATAGCCTGATCCTCCAGGGGCCAATCTCCCACAGCTCAGCTCCCTGCACACTGCTCCTCTCTAGCTGACACAGACAGCCCGGCCTCTACAGTATATGGCACAACACTGTGCAGAGCAATCTGCCATTAGCCCTAATACAATGTGTGTACCCTGGCTGCACAGTGCAGAGTATCAGGAGATAGCTTTTCAGTTGCAGCATACATACTGTACCTTGTTCTCTTGCATCACGTCTCCATCTTCCTCCTGATCGTCCAGCCGACATCACTGTGAGTGGGCTGCAGCTCCTCATGCACTGAGGAGACAGCCTGGGAGAGAGCGGCCTCTTGTGGCCAGAGGTATAATTGCTACCTCCGGTGACAAGAGTGACTGACAGGGCGGGAGCCAATGGCTATGGGCCGGGGGCAGAGTGAATTGCGCGCAGATGGCCGGTGCGGATCTGCAGCGGCCGGACTGTCAGCCCACCGGGCATTTGCCCGGCATGCCAGATTACCAATCCGGGCGTGATAGATAATTAATTGATAGATAGTCGCCTGCTGAGGTTCTTGCTCACACTTGCTTGCTCCCCCCTAGGGTGAACCCCTAGCTGCTGCCCTGGGTCTGGTGTAAGATTGCCCTGATCCCACTGTCATACCGCTACATGTGTGCAGCCATTATTCTCAGCCATCACTATGCAGCCATCGTTGTAGTGATGTGCACACATCCCTGCATGTCTTGTAGAATTGTATCTGTCATAGTGACTGACTATACCAGTGTTCCTACAAATCCCATCACATCTTGCCATATGAAGGCTGTAGTTATGGAGAGGCATAGGTTGGAGAACCCTGGAGTATATAAAGAAGTCATCCCAGCTAGTAGTCATCACAGATCACGCCCACTGATTCATAGTAGAGCTAGCTGTGATGTGAGGGAGAAGCCACGCCTACTTTCTCTCAGCCAGGAGAAAAATTCATTTATTAGTTTGAGCCGAACAACTGGGGATATCTCAGCAACCGCACAAGATATCCACACAAGGTAACACGTGGGCTTTTTATTTGTGGAATTTCATTTTTTTGGTCACTTTAATTATAGTTGCGCTTTCAGTGGCAGGCGAGTAGATGATTTTATGGATCTCATCTACATGATGGTTCATATTAAGTCATAGACTTAGAGGCAAATCTGTAGCAAAATCTCCACCTGCCATACAGGGGCACTCCAGCTAAAATCTTTTTCTTTCAAATCAACTGGTTTCAGAAAGTTATATAGATTTGAGATTTTTAAATAGAAGCAAATTACAAGTCTTCCCATACTTATCAGCTGCTGTATGTCATGCAGGAAATGTGGTTTTCTTAGCAGTCTGGCACAGTGCTCTCTGCTGCCACATCTGTCCATGTCAGGAACTGTCCAGAGCAGCAGCAAATTCCCATAGAAAACCCCTCCTGCTCTGGACAGTTCCTGACATGGACAGAGGTGGCAGCAGAGAGCGCTGTGTCAGACTGGAAAGAATACACCACTTCCTGCAGGACATAAAGCAGTTGATTTTAAAGAAAAAGATTGCTTGTTATGTATGTACCACTCTGACGTGTGTGTGTGTGTGTGTGTGTGTGTGTGTGTGTGTGTGTGTGTGTGTGTGTGTGTGTGTGTGTGTGTGAGTGCTTTGTTGACATAGCTGCCTCCATATTCAATTTTTTTTTTCAATTCCTTTTAGAATCAAAACAAGAAACGGTGAAGTCCATCAGCTTTGATAAACCAGCTGAAGCAGCGAATGATAATTACGACTTTAATGCAGATTTTAACTAAAACGTCGGACGTTTTTAAGTTTGTGAAAAGACTTGGACATCAGTGGTCGCTGTCATATCCAATGGCATTTTGTGATGTGGATTCTGTGAATCTCTTGTCGTTATGTAGAGTGATATGTGGAGGATACGGCTACATGTAATAAATATTCTGTATCCGAGCTGAGTGTGTTCTTGAATAAAATAGAGCACAGGCTTCTCCCAGAAATGGGGACAGTGTTGATTTTGTAAAGTAATTTATTTAATTCTATTTATTTTTAAAGCAAATGTACCAATTTGTTTAGTTATTTTTTTCTTTTTTTACCTTATCAAGATCTTGGTGGCATGGTCCATTTTCCAAAACTCCAGTCTACGCACTGGAGGTGGGCCCAGCGCCCCCAGTGTAACAATATCTTCTCCCCTATGACGCCCCTCCATCAGAATCAAGTCTGACCGGATCACCGAAAGGAGGGGATATCATTACACTGGGGTGCTGGGGGGGATAGACCGTCCAAAGTGTACATGAAAAAACCGGCGCCAATCACAGAAACCAGGCAACATTTTAAAAATGGGACCAATTAGTACAATATACAAGATATCCATACTACAATGTACAATAATGGACCAATTCTTCATTGTGGAGTCTTCAGTACATTACTTAGGCATCACATCGGGCAGGGAGAGAGGAAAGGGAAGTAGCTGCAGTAACGTGGACTACAGCCGTGTCACAGGCATTTCCAGCTTCACCTGGCCACTAGCAGTTACATATATGTAGAGGCCTCAAAAACAGAACAAGGTTGTGACTAAGTGCACAGTGTGTATAAGAGCAACAGAAACAGCACTGTATTAGGGCCAGTTCACACAGAGTAAAACACAGAATTCTGCAACAGAATCCCACCAAACTCAGTGTAAGACAGACTGTCTATGGGAGGGCTCGCATGCCCCCTCTCCCCGCTCAGAAGAATTGATATTTCAATTCTTCCGAACAGAGAGAGAGAGGAGGCGCTCGAGCCCTCCCATAGACAGTCTGTATGAAACTGAGTTTGGTGGGAGTTTCACTCCATGTGAACTGGCCCTTTGGCAGGAATGAGTTAATGCAGTGAGAAGCTCCAGCAGTAAGTCCTGGTCTCCCTTACATCAAGTAAGTAGTGGAGCTGCTGATACAAACAGGTAAAGTAGAGGAGACACAGTGTTACTATAAACATTCTGTACATTATAACAATGTGTATAGCAGCAAGCCCTCCTGGACTGAAGGAGTGAAGGAGTGAGCTGACAGTGACCGAGCTCCTAGAGCATCACTTCTAGTTATCCACTTTGCCTCCTTTCTCAGAAGAAGTTTGTGTTTATCTGTTCCTATTGCCCAAACGCCTCTTCTTTTAATGCCGGCAAATGTCAGGGCTTTTGAGCCCCCCTGATGTGCGGTGTTTATGAGCTCTGAGTCTGTGCCACCCTGTGCCTGTTTTTGTAAACCTAAGGTGCTCCTGGAACCGTTAAAAAAAACCCACAAAACTCCAGAATGTGGATCCGATGTAAAATCTCCCGCATGGGCACACTAATGGCATACAGTATCAGGTAGTCGCTTCTACAGCTTATGGGTTGGCGGACTTCTACTCTGTATGCTCCCAGTTGTACCGTTTTTTTTCTTGCTGCATGTATTTGCAATAATTGCAGTAGACAAAGTAAGGGTACAAACACACAGGGCGGATCCGCAGCGGATTTCTCGCTGCGAATTTGTAGCGAAATCTGTGGATCTCTGGCCTGCTGCAAGTATGGATGGAGCATACATTCCCAGCTAGACATCACGCTCAGCCAATCAGTGCGCTGCGGCAAGGCGGCCCCCTGATTGGCTCAGCAGGACATCTAGCCGGGAACCCCCAAAGCAGACTGGAGCAGGGAGCAGGTACAGTCCGGTGGGGGGGTTACCAGGGCGGTCTCCTTACATACTTGCAGTGGGATGTCTATCCCGCTGCAAGTATGTCTTCCCATACAAACTACAGGCCAGGGATCTGCAGCGGAATTCGCCCTGTGTGTTTGTACTCTAAAGGATTATTCAACTTGCCTCACCTACCTGCTGCACGGCAGTACAAGTTTCACCAACGAAGAATAACATAAAAGCTGGCAATCTGGGATACATCCAAAATTTGATCTACAACTTCACATACAAAAATAACAAACTCAGCGACAAAAGCGCGTGTGTTTCGGTCTCTCGACCAGGGCCATTTCTAGTGAGAGGCAGGCCAGGCAACCGCATGGGGCGCTGACAGCTATGGGGCGCTGGTGGCACCTCCCCAGGCCAAACTTAGCGGCGCCCGACCCACCACCTGCCCCTCGGCCCCATCACCTGTGCAGATCGCCTTCCACCGGACCACAGCTCTTCCCCTTCCCCCCCCCCCCACCCCGGGACCATGCCCCGCACACATCTCTTTCCATCAAGCGCTGTGATATGACGTCATTGAGCCTGCTGAAGGATAGGCCTGCTCCTCACAGGCCGCGAAACAGACCAGAAAAGAGAGAGAGAGGGACCCGCTGCATGCAAGAATAAGGTGAGTATAATGTTCTTTTTTTTTTTGGTTTGTGTGTGGTTGTCAATAAAGGGGGGGGGGGCAGTATTACTATGGGGCAGAAAATGGGAGGAGGGATTATTACAACAAAACGCTTGATTCTGTTGTTCGGTTTGTCTTGTTCTGATGCCAGTTTTTGCTTTGCACAATTCTCTGGTTATTTTCTAATACTCCTCCTCATTCTTCTGTGGTGTCAGAAGCAGAAATGTAAATAAACTTTCTAATTGCTATTTTGCCCATTCTGCAAAAAAAAAAAAAAAAAAACATCATCATCTTGGTATTGAGATGTATCCATATACACTCTGAGTCCCTTTGGGGCTCTCTTGGCATTTTTATACGAATTGATGCAGGCAATGCCTGTGACACGACTGTAGCCAACGTTGCTGCAGCTTCTTCTCTTCCCTCTCTCCCTGCCTCGATGTGATGCCGACAGGGCTGGCCTTTAGGGTGTGCGACCCATGCACAGGGCGCATAACTCCCGGCCAGCTGTAGGAGGCGCTCCAGCAGACGAACGGCACACTTAGAAATAACTAAGTTACATGTGCCGTCTGACTGTCAAAGCTCCCCCCTCACTCTCCTTCCATTGCTGTTTGTTCGGGGATTTCCGGCAGACAGACGGCACATCTAACTTAGTTATTTCTAAGTGTGCCGCTTATCTCCTGGAGCGCTCCTGGCCACCCTCCTCCCGAAGGGGTTTGCTTTGCTCCTTTAAACTCTTCTGCGGTGCCGGCGACGTAGCATGACATCACCTGGCACCCGCACTGCGTGTCGTCTTCCATGTGTTCCCCTGGTGCACTGTGGTAAGAACCAGTGTATGTCTGGTGGGGGTTTGGCTGGGCTGAGGGGCTGGAGAGGCTGGCTGGAGGGGCTTACAGGCTGGGAGGGCAGGCTGGCTGGGCTGAGGGGTTGGGGAGGCTGGCTGGAGGGGCTCTGGGGCTTGGAGGGCTGGTTGGGCTGGGGGGGGGGGGGGGGTGTTGGCTGGGCTGAAGGGCTGGGCTGGCTTTAAAACTACTACACCCCCGGCTGCAGTGCTGTCCAGGCATGCTGGGGGTTGAGGTAGTCTCCCAGCAGTCCTGTCCAAGCATGCTGGGGGTTGTAGTAGTTTCCCAGCAGTGCTTTCCAGACATGCTGGGGGTTGTAGTAGTTTTACATCAGTGCTGTCCAGGCATGCTGGGGTTTTAGTAGTTTTGCATTAGTGCTGTCCAGGCATGCTGCTTTGTGAAACTTTGTCTCCCAGCATGCTAAAAGTTGTTGTTGAGAGGAGGACAGCTATATGTTTGTATGGCTGGGGGGGGCGGAGGTGGTAGGTAGTTCGTCTTGAGGGGTGGGAGGCGGTAGGATGTAGTAAGCATCTGTGTGTGGTGTGTGTGTGGTGTGTGTTTTCGGGGGGGGGGGGGGGGGGAGGGCCCTGGGTGCCATCTACCCTAAGGTTGGCCCTGGATGCCTAATTAATGTACTGAAGACTCCACAATGAAGAACACACAGGCTTTATAGGCCTGCTCTGTGCCCCCTTATACTTTATATAGGCCTCCTCTGTGCCCACATAAGCTTTACATAGGCCTTATTTGTGCCCCTATATACCTTTTTTAGGCCTCCTCTGTGCCACTATATACTTTATACAGACTTCCTCCGTGCTCCTATATACTTTCTATAGGCTTTCTCTGTGTCCCTGTATACTTTATTTAGGCTTCCCCTGTGCTCCCATACTATTGGTAAAAAAAAAAAGAAAAAAACTACTGTGTCCCCATTACTGTTTATATAAACCCCCCATGCCCCCATACCGTTTGTATAAACTGCCCATGTGCCCCCATATCGTTTGTATAAACCTCCCTATGCCCCCCATAGCATTTGTATACCCCCCCCCCGTGCCCCCATAGCATTTGTATACCCCCCCGTGCCCCCATAGTTTGTATACCCCCCCCGTGCCCCCATACCATTTATATGCCCCCCCCCCCCCATGCCCCCATACCATTCAGACAATCAAGACAATAATTTCTTTGGTCTGGAAAATACTTTAATAAAGAAATATATCAAAATCAGAAGTTCTGTGTCCCTAGAAGAGTCAGGGATTGGTGGTGGTTGTGCTGGAGCAGAGAACTCAGGAACGTAGCCGGGGTCATCCACGTAGCGTCACTCAGGAGGGGAAGAGCTGAAAGATGAGCCGGGGTTCATCACCAGGAAAGAGAGGAACTAGGCCGAAGGATGAGACAAGATCGTATTCCATATTTCAAAGCCGAGGTCAAAACCGAGATATCAATCCATAATTTCATCAGTCATGTCGTCCGGTTCCTCAGGATCCAGGTAGATGCTGTAATAAACACAATGTTATCATTTTAGTATATTATATATAGAGAGAGATTAACATGACATCACATGGTTATTGGTTCTGAAAAAGAATTAAATTTTACTTACGTACAAAAGCAGAGCAGAGCGAAAAGGAGGATCAGGAAAGGGAACCCAATGATCACACTCCTGGGGATGTCCTTCCAGCGTTCCGTCATCTCCTCCATATTCAGCAGCCAGGATCTGCGGGTTCCTATAAAAAGACAAAATCTCATTACTAAAACAGGTATTTCTAATCCTCCCCTAAGGGATGAACGACCCCAACAAAACCTGTAATAAGTGGATAAGCCGCCTGCAGTAACATCCCAGCTAGTAATACATTTATCTAATTCCTGTATTACATATGGTGGATACTTACTGACTAGGATCTGCTGCTGTTCTTTATCTGATGACTGGTCATCTTCCTCCATCCCAGGTGGAGATATGGGACGTCCAATGACCAATGAAATTAAGAAAATAAAAAAGATGATTCTAAAAATCATGTCCACCACCCCAAAAAAAACCACAAGCCAAAGGTAAAGGAAGTCCGAAGAGGTCACAAGTGCCCTCCTCTCTCTCTCCTTCAATCTGACAGCTAGATCTGCTGATCCCTGATATCTAGTCTAGAGCTGGGTGATGTCATCATATTTCCTATATCTGTCACCTGTGACATCACCAAGCACAATGTTCCACCTGTACAGATGTTCTCCTAGGAGTTTATACCAGTTTAATCCGGTTTTGAGGATATATAATCTATTGTTTGTCTTTTCATTTCTGGGCTATGTCCACACTATGTATAACAGCTCCCGTTGCATAGCAACAGACGCTGCTAAACTGCCGGCCATGGGGCTGCATTCAGGACGTTCCTGCAGCCGATATCTCTCTAATCGATCATTGCTGTATTAAGTATCCTGCAGTGATCTCTATGGGAGAACCCTGCAGTAATAAGAAAAGTCTTCCAGGGGAACTAATAGTTACAGTACACTGTAAAAAAAGAACTTTATTAATAAAACATTCTCTGCCCTAGTAAAAGTTTGAATCAGTCCCATTTTACCATTTGAGGCTATGTTCACACTACGTGAAGAGACCGGCCATTCCGTGACCCGGCCAGGTCACGGAACGGCCGGTCTCTGCACGGATCTTTTGGCCGCAGAATTCCGATGCGGGCGCATCAGCGCGCGCCTGCATCAGAACCTCCCACAGCACACAATGAAGCAAGAGTCCGGAGCCGCTCGCTTCATTGTGTGAACTGACAGGTCTTTTCACTGAATTGCGGCCACAGAAAACTGACATATCAGTTATTTGCGGCCCCCGTACGGGATCCCGGCTGGAGCGTATACGATCCCACAAAAGATCAGGATATATCCACGCCTCAGAAAGTACGGCCGTTGTTGCCGATGGCAACAACGGCCGTACTTTTACGTAATGTGAACATAGCCTTATAAATGAAAATAAATAAATGAACGTATTTGGTATCGCCACGTGTGTAATCGCCTGATCTATTAAAGTATCACATTCCTGATCTTACACAGTAAACGGCGTAGGCACAAAAACCTGCCAAAGTGCAAAATTGCTGATTTCTTTGTCACATCAAATTCAGAAATATTGTGATAAAAAGTGATCAAAATATCGCATATACGCAAGCAAGGTACCAATAGAAAGTACAGATCATGGGGCAAAAATGATTTTTCACAACAAAAGTTTTATAAGGATGGGAATAGAACAATTTTAAACACATTTAGATTTTTTTGTTTTTTAGAAAAAGGTCCTATAAAATAAAAGCAACATAAATAACACATCCTTGTAATGGTACATACTTGACATGACACCCCCCCCCCCCAAAGGGGTTAAATCTATAGCTTTCAACTGGTGGTATAAATAATATTAATAATATGATTATATCCTTTGGGTTAATATATTAGGGTGATCCTAAACTTAATGTACTTATTTATGATGATGATGATTATTATTAGTATTTTAAAGCAGACTGTATATAAGCTAAGGCCTCTCCTGTATAGGGCTTCTGACCCCTAAACCTGTACATTACTGATATGCAAATTAGCCTCAAACACCCACCGGGCCTTTTCATGTGCTGTTTGTAACATGGTCCTAGAGCTGTTACTAATAATTGGATGGAATGAACTTCGCTGGACTATTGCAGTCGATAGTAACGCCCCATTGGTGATGAAGGCTAACTTTTATATAAGTTTTAACTTCATGAAGGTCAGCATCTATCTTTAAATATGGCATGCAGAGCCAAATAAAAGGGAGGGCACTTAGGGGCCTCCACCACCCGAACCTGGAAGCAGGTTTCCGGGTTCAGGCTGGTGTATCTATGGCAGGGGTGGGGAAACTCTGGCCCACGAGCTGCATCCGGCCTCTGGGAACTCCTGATGCGGCCTGCAGGCTCAGCGCTTTCCTATGTCCGGTGGCCAATAGATGGTGCATGTCTTTTCTCTCCAGCGGGCCGTGTCCAATGACGTCATTTCATCAGCTGCCTGCCGGGGAAGGTGTGCCCTGCAGGAGATGACAGAGGACCCGGCCCGTGCTGAAGCGAGGAAAGGTGAGTGGAATGTTTGTTATTTTTTTTACCATCATCACTGGGGGGGGGTAACATTTATAGTCTTTATTCGGCACTGACTACTGGGGGTAAGAAGGTTAACTAGAGCTACCAGGACACCACAGGGGATTGGGGGTTTAACTATAACTACCAGGACAACAATGAGGATTGACTAAGGCCACCAAGGGTATCACTGGGAGGGGGGGGTACAACAGCTACAAGAGCACCACTGAAGGGTTAACTACAATGCTAGGGGCATTGAGGGTGCAGTACTTTTCCTTCCCCCGGGTGCTACAGAGGACATTATCACTATATGGAGTGCACAGCAGGAGGCATTATTACTATATGGAGGGCACAGCAGGAGGCATTATTATTATAAGGTGGTACAGCAGGAGACATTATTACTATATGGAGGGCACAGCAGAGGATATTATTACTATATGGAGGCACAGCAGGAGGCATTATTACTATATGGAGAGCACAGCAGGGGGCATTATTACTATATGGAGGACACAGCAGGAGACATTATTACTATATGGAGGACACAGCAGGAGGCATTATTACTATATGGAGGGCACAGAAGGAGGCATTATTATTATATGGTGGTACAGCAGGAGACATTATTACTATATGGAGGGCACAACAGGAGGCATTATTACTAAATGGGGCACAGCATGAGGCATTAATTCTATATGGGTGGCATAGCAGTCGGCATTATTACTATATGGAGGACACAGCAGGGGACATTAATACAATATGGGGGCACTGCAGGGGGAATTATTATTATATGAAGGGTACAGCAGGAGACATTATTACTATATGGGGGCACAGAATTAGATATAGACGTAGTCTAACGAATCTGATGTAATCCACAGAATACTCATATAAGGACCGGACTGGGACTTAAAATCAGCCCTGGCAGTCAAACCCCAGTAGCCCACATACCATATCATGGATAGCGGTGTAAAATACGCCCTGTAGCAAATTCTGCTTCATTTAGCCTTGTCCCCCAATACTCCCTTAAACATATGGACCCCACCATTATCACCTAAAAATAATGCTATAACATGATCTGCTGTGGATTTGATGCGGCATATTTATGCATTTATTTCAACTGATTAAATCAAAAGCAGTGTCGGACTGGGCCACCGGAGGTGGGCCCCTCCCCCACTCCCACTCCCACTGACCGTCCAGCAGCTGAGGCCCCCAGACAGACATAGGCTATGTTCACAGGTTGCACGCTGCTCGTGGCTAAAGTACAGACAA
The DNA here is from genome assembly GCF_027789765.1 of Dendropsophus ebraccatus. NCBI lineage: Eukaryota > Metazoa > Chordata > Amphibia > Anura > Hylidae > Dendropsophus > Dendropsophus ebraccatus. Next base: position 111,538,116 of record NC_091459.1, on the reverse strand, counting down.
AAAAACAGAAAGTGCAGCAGCAACCCACAGGTGCAAGGGCTTACCGTATATACTCCTCCCAGCGTACACACGGTAAACACCTGCTCTGTAGATATTAAATAGTGAGGATCTTAGCAAACTATTTGATCAGAGTGTACCATGTCGCCAACGTTAAGGCGTCCTCGAGACATGGTCCCTACTCTAGTAATTTTACACTAGCAATGGCCTCTCCTGGGCTAAATAAGCCTACAACTGGGCAGATAGGAGCCAAATGATCTCTTTTATAATAAAAATCCCCTCCTCTAATAAAAGTTTGCATCACCCCCTTTTCCCATGTTATAAATAAAAATAAATAAATAAACATGTTTGGTATCGCCGCGTGCATTATCGCCTGATTTATTAATTTATTTCATTCCTAATCTCGCACGGTAAAAGGCGTCAGCGCCAAAAAATCCCAAAGTGCAAAATTGCGCATTTTTGGTCGCATCAAATCCAGAAAAAATATAATAAAAAGCGATCAAAAAGTCGTATATGCGCAATCAAGGTACCGATAGAAAGAACACAAAAAATGACACCTGACACAGCCCCATAGACCAAAGGATAAAAGCGTTATAAGCCTGGGAATGGAGCGATTTTAAGGAACGTATATTTGTTAACAATGGTTTGAATTTTTTATAGGCCATCAGATACAATATAAGTTATACATGTTATATATTGTTTTAATCGTAACGACTTAAGGAACATGCATAGTAAGTCAGTTTTACCCCAGGGCGAATGGCGTAAAAACACAGTTCCCCCAAATAAAAGAAATGCGTTTTTTTTTTTTCAATTTCACCACACTTTGAATTTTTTTCTGGTTTCGTAGTGTACTTAATGCAAAAATTCAGCCTGTCATTGCAAAGTACAATTAGTGACGCAAAAAATAAGGGCTCATATGGGTTTCTAGGTGGAAAAATGCAAGTGCTATGGCCTTTTAAACACAAGGAGGAAAAACGAAAACACAAAAACGAAAATGGGCCCCGTCCTTAAGGGGTTAAAGAGTGTTCACACATGGCAAGTTTTTTTTTTTTTTTTTCATTACCTATTTTTTAACTAAATGTTGAAATGGAACAATTTTGCTAGTATGATTGGTTAACAAAAACCTACCTACTGTATTAATATTAATTAAAGACAAGGGGGGAGATTTATCAAAGGGTGTAAAATTTACACTGGTGCAAACTGCCCACAGCAACCAATCACAGCTCAGCTTTAGGCAGTGCTGAAAGGAAAGAGGAACTGTGATTGGTTGCTGTGGGCAGTTTGCACCAGTCTAAATTTTACACCCTTTGATAAATCTCCCCCATGATCTTTGTAGCCTGATCCTGCATGCATAGTCCCATTCATGAATTCTTTTGTACATACACTAACATACACTAATCATCCATAGCAATAAAGCCACGTACCTAAAGTTATTCTAACCAGTGTTGGACAAGCATTATCTCTTTAGAATAGTGTGGTGGTGGCAGCTAGCCAGGTTGTGCAGGGTTGGTTGTGGTTCCCCCCGCCAGGTCAGCTGATATGGCGGTGTACTAGCTGAGTAGGTCTAGGGTCACTTGGGCACTTGTCACGGTAGCCTGGAGTGATGTTGGACCCACCACGGACAGTTGGCACAGCAACACCACAGTACAGAAGAGGTAACTGATGTTTACAGGTGTGTGTAGGTGCAGATGCCAGAGGAAGCCAGAGTCCAGTGCATTCGCAAAAATAGAACAGGTTACTGGAAGTAACCGTAATCGTTACAGTTGTCAATAACTTAAGTGCTCACAGTTGAGCTAGAGAGTAGGTACTTGAAGTAGTAGGTGCTTTACAGTAGAGAGAGAGAGAGAGAGAGAGGAGTTGCAAGAGGACCCCTGTCCAATGTAGTGCTGTGCTCTGCCGGAACAGTTAAAGTGAATAGAAGAAGTGAAGTGACTACTTGTACTCATGAATGACTTGTTAGTCCATGAGCCCCTAGTTTCGACTACCCCTCCTGGGTGGGTAGTAAGAGCCCAAGTGCTTTGTTACCTGGGTGAAGCAGACTAACGGGGTTTCCCAGTTTTCCTGCACTGCGCAGTGGGATACGTAGACGTACCATAGATTTGTCCCATTGGGGTCAGTTCCTATAGCTTCAGGCAACTGTCCTTCATGTTTAAGAGAGATTCCTGGTGTGCGCAAGGTGAATGCTCGTTTGTCTTTTCTCCCCTGGTGGAAGCTTAGCACTGCATACTTGTGGTTGCTTGCATAAAGAAAGACTTTAGTCGCTTTCCTGTGTCCTTGACCAGGAAACCTGGCCAAAGCCAGGCCCTGGTTTAACTTCAGCAGAGATTAGTTGGTTTTCTTCCTCTCCCACTGAGAACTAGACTAGAACTGCCACTTCATTCTGCCAAGAACTCCTCCCACAGAGGCTAACTAAACCTCCTGTACTGGGAAAGTGGGAGTAGTGGGAGCTGTGAGTGTGTGGAGCAAGAGAGGATAGGATAGGACAGCATAAGAGAGAAAGCACCTGCACCTGTTAGAGGCCAGAAAACAACACATGATCAAAAACAGTTAACCCTGTTGTTCCCTCAGCTGTGCATAAAGCTAGATAAAGGCAATAGTGCCATGTGGTGGGGAAAACACAATAGTAAACCATCTCCCACTTGTATGAACCTGAGGGAGTTACTTGCTCAGGTGCAATAGACAGCACCCTGTACTGGGACACCACAATTGTGCTAAAACGAGCATGCTCGGTCAAGCATAGTGCTCAATCAAGCATTGGGATGTAGCCCACCTGGGGTGAATAAAAACTAAGGGTAAGGCTGTCTGTCTCTTCCTTAGCAAACAGTCGCAAGGCAGATTTCATTTACACATAAAAAATATTAATATATGAAATAAGAGTTATTACTGGTAGCTCTGTGAAAGCCAAATAGTTTTGCTGGTATTAATTTTTTATGTATTCCTGTGCATCTGACACCTTTCTATCATAACCAGCATTAGTGTACCTCTTATGCAAATCAATGCAAATACAGATGCAGCAGAGTTAACAGTCAGGCTTGGTGTGATAACACTTCTAGTTAATGCACTATGTCTCTGGTAAATCTGCTACATCCATATCTTTTTCAAGAATGTGTGCTTTTTTGTGGGATCAGACTTGACCGGCTATCCTTCGTTCTCCATGCACATCAATGAGTATTGTACATCATATATATCAGTTTACAGATTGTTGTTCCTTACACCATCTTGGAACATACTAAAAGCTTCATATTCTTATGAATGACAAGAATATTCATATTTCTTTTTCCTGATTCCAGAGCAAAGGATCAGGTAATCTTTAATTACTAAGGTCTTGATTATTCTGGTGAAGTTTTATTTGTAAAACTTAAAAAAGAAGAAATGCAAAATCTGTGTGTTTTATTTTATGTTATATTTAAAGTATGTAAAAACTATGGAAAATGTGTCGAATGGTTGGGTGAAGCCATTTCTTGTCAAACTACTGTGTTTTCTATCTTTTCTTTTTTTTTATCATAATGGCAACCAAAAGCATCAAAATGACCCTGATCAAAAGTTTACATACCCCAGTTCTTAATACTGTGTATTGCCCCCTCATCAATGGCAGCTTGAAGCCTTTTGTGGTAGTTGTGGGTGAAGTTCTTTATTTTCTCAGATAGTAAAGCTGCCCATTTTTCTTGGCAAAAAGCCTCCAGTTCCTGTAAATTCCTGGGCTGTGTTGCATGAACTGTGCGCTTGAGATCTCCCCAGAATGACTCAATGATATTGTGGTCAGCCTCCTGGTTTCCCCCCATGCCTGTTTTGCCATTATTTAGGCCTGCAGGCAGGAGTAAATGTTGGCAGAAGCCTACACCTGCTAAGGAGCACGTTTAGATTTATGCGCCTGCCATACAGAAGGCGCAGGTCAGACTGGTTTCAATAAAAGGCTTGCACCACTTAGTGAATACGGCAGGGAAATTGGGGGAGGGGCATAATTTAAGTACACTGGTACACTGGTCTTTATAAATCTCCCCATATATATGTAAACTATATTTGTTTAGTTTTGTGTTTATACTTCCCCAATGGTGTCATACTCATAATAAACCTTTAATAAAGTAGACATTTTCACATGGAGGATAGAACAACCTGTTTACATACCCTAGCATGGTATTCTGAGTTTATTTATGTGGTGGAAGTCATGTGGGGAGTTCCTATCGCTCTGGAGGAACCATGCTGTATTACATAGATGCAAATTTATGTAAATGAAAACAGCATGATGTGTGATTTCCCATGGGATGTTAGTATAAAGGAAAAAAGACAACTTTTCAATAGGCTTCTCTATAGATTACAACTGATTGCTGGGGATTACACTGAGGATCATTTTGATATCTCCCTATTGCTAATGAACCCATCTGACAGGCAGAGATTGCCTAAGACAGAGAAACTGTTTTGGCTAAAGTGGTATAGCGATAACGGTCGCAACATTTGCCCTTGTGACTGGTCCACACACGGGTCCCGCCGGCCCCCCTCACCACTTGCTGCCATTCTAAAATTCTGAATTGGCTGTGAAAATGACTTCAATGAGCTGTTCTCTATCTATCTATTCAGTTGTATCATATTGATATGGGCTGTCTTCCCCAACCTGTGACTCTCTAAGTTGCAGAAGTACAACCCCCATTATGTCCTGCTGACAGTTCATGATGCAAGCAAACATCATGTCCGCAAGTAAGTGAACAAAGTTGACAGGGAAGAGTGAAACTTTAGCACTGAACACAGCAAAGGTGAAACGGATAGTGTTCCATATATATATATATATATATATATATTTTTTTTTTTTTTTTTTTTTTTTTTTTTTTTTCCCCCTGACAATATCAGACTGTGATAAATCAGACATTCCCTTTAAAGGGTCCTGTTGGCATTTTTATTCAAGTCAGGGCTCACATGTGTGGCATTGTGTCACAAAAGTAGGAGATAATATAGATCCAAAGACAACAAATTCTGCTTAGATGAGATTTGACCAGAAGTCTTCATGGCAGCCTGGACCAGATGGAGAAGTTGATATGAATTACTCCGAGAAGATTTCGCTTGTGAGACACTGAATATAACTGTTTATTCTGCCTCTGACTGTATGTAATTAGAGGGGCAAGCTGAAATTATGCACCAGGGCCCACATGTTTTGGGTTAAGGCACCATTACATTAAGCGATAATCTGCCAAATTGAGAAGTTTCGGCAGATTATCGCTCCATGTTATAAAGACATTGATCAGTCAAAAGACAATTATTAGCGGATCAATATCTTTCAACATGTTAAAAAAATAATTGTCCACCAACCATGCATCTCTACATGTAATAGCAATGAATGGCCAATGGCTGAAGAATGCAGAAGAAAAAAATAAAATCCTCAAGTTTTTTTTTCGTGTTCTTCTAACTTCTGCCTGCTCCCCACAGCCACCACTGGAACTTCTGGACCAATCTCTGAAGTGACAGGCTGCTCAGCCATTCACTGGCTGTAGCACTGTCCTGTCTTGGCCAGTGATTGGCTGGGCGGCCTGTCACTTCAGAAACCAGCTATGAAGTTCCAGCGGCGCTGCGGGGAACACACAGAATCTAGAAGAATACCAGGGAGCGTGGACAGGTGTAAAGTTTATTATTTTTTATCGCTAACAATATATATATAATGTACAACCCTTTCTTCACAATTAGGCTCAGTAAGCGAGTGCCGATCTAGCAGTACGGCACGCTCTTATCCAGAAGATTGAGCCGTATAATACCGTCCTTATAGTCACACACTGGACAAAGTTCTGCTGATTTTCTGCCTTCTTTAAGGTGCTCCAAATTTTAAATTGTTGCAGATGAACATTTACCCAATGAAAAAACTAAATTTGAGTATGATTCATTCTTTCTTTTCATAGATAAATGTTTGGATTCTACTTTAAGCAATAGGCATAGACTTCTATGCACCTTTTATGCCTTTGCACAAGGTTGTGTTGGTTTTTTTGTTGTGTTTCAAAGGAAGACATACCTAAATTGAGAATAATTAGCTAATAGCTGCTTTATGCTCATAGCAGCAGACTCCTTGTGTGATAATGGATAGAGTTATTACCAAGTGAGACCTACTCCTGTGCTAGGCTCTTTACAGGAAAAATGACATTTGATAAACTATCTGGCATGTAAGATGTCACATGGCCTGTACATGCTTTTTTAGACCACTTATACTTCTGCCTTTCCAGCTCCATTATTCTCTATATAAAGCTACAAAACGCACATGCGGAGCTGGAAAAAATAAGAATTCCCATATATTACAAAGGAAAGAAAGGTAGTTATTAATTGCTTAATATTTAATGTCATAGCCAGATCGGAAGCAAAACCCAAAGGTTGGGACCACACCTGGTTAGGCTGCTGCGACTCAATTATGGTGCAACAAAATTGCATGATTTCTAAATTTGAAAATCATTTGTTGTACTGCTTTGAGATAAGTCATTGATATGGATATCTCGGAAATCCTATTCAAGGAGCATGAAGCGTGAGCAAGTAATTGCACTGAAAACTCATAAGGAATAGCGGCAAATCAATAGTCCAACCCTTAGGGCCCTATTCCACTGGACGCTTATCGTTCGCATAATCGTTAACGTTTAACGATCTCAAACGACCGCTATTGCGAAAGTCCTGAAAACGTTCACTCATTTCAATGGAACGATAATCGTTACTTATGATCGTATTTGCGATAGTTTTGTCTTCGCTATTGCGTTCGTATCTACTGCGAACGACAAAACGACGTCTTATTTGCGAACGTTTTGCGAACGAGCAACAATAAAAATAGGTCCAGGTCTTATAAAGCGATCCACGATTTCTCGTTCAGTCATTAATCGTTAAATGCATTTTAACCAAACGATTATCGTTTAGATTTGAACGATTTAACGCTAATCTGAACGATAATCGTCCGGTGGAATAGGGCCCTTAGTGCACCTTAGTCTGTGGATAAAAATTTTAAAAATTTCTTTTATAGGGTACAAACACACACACCGTATACGCAGCGTATTTACTGCTGCGATACGCAGCTAATACGCAGCAGATACGCAGCAGATTAGATCTAAATAACTGAACACAGCATCAAGTCTTCACCATCAAATCTGCTGCGTATCTGCTGCGTATACGGTGTGTGTGTTTGTACCCATAGGGCGTCTCGGGCCCTATGGAAACAGAACAGCAGGTTAGAATATTCTTTAAATTTAAATCTTTAAACAGAATACATTAGTTAGAGGGTTAATTACTGGGTGTGACATAGGTTGTTTGATTTTTTAAAAATATACATATAGAGCAAATAATCTGAAAGAAATTTGGGGTTAATAAAAGGGACTTGCTACCAGGTTCCCTCTTTGACTACAGCAGCAGAATATGGTATGATCACCACTTCAACAAAAAGGGATTTTTCACGGTAGGAGCCCCTTTACGAATAATATCAGACAAACCATATATGCTGTAATTCAGTTGTTGATAAGTCATGCAGGGCCACAAAATAGCAGAAAACGCTTAAAATAATAAACAGCACTATAACAACTAATTTCGCCAGCTACAGATGTGAACAAATTGAATGTAATTCTATCTATTTCTATAGTTTGGCCCAGCAATAGCGAAAATGTATGTGTAACTGCCATACCGGCTGCTCTGAGACTTTTCTTTTTGATTTCCCATGTGTTCCTTTGCCTTTATTTTCTCATTTATATCATATAAACATTCATACTACGCTGCTCAGCTATTCTATTACTCTACATGACCTCTAGAATTCCTCCTATTAATCTGTATAAACTTTCCTTGTAACTTCCCTTGTATTGCCTCGTCTTTAACATTATTTTCTTTGATGAGTGTGCATAAAACTTGGACGAGACAGATTATAGAGATAAAATTTACTGTGAAACACCTGTTCTGCATGTAATAATATTCATCTCTCCTATTTAACTAGAAGAATTATTTATAGACGCAGCCAAATTATTATACAGTAGATAATAATAATAATAATAATAATAATAATAATAATAATAATAATAAATTGTATTCTTAATATGATTATCACTACTTGTATTATCATAAAATTAATATTTTTGTATCACATGATTTGTCACCAGTATTAGCCTAATCAGTTTAAATGTCTATTGCTACATCCAAAACGGGGACACAAGTGGACTCCTGTTCTTATGAATAGTTGGAGTTCCCAATGGTTAGGGTCCTATAACATGGTCCAATGACTGTAATCAATCGCTCATTTTCTAGATTGGCACTCGCTTACTGAACCCATGCACTGCCCAGTAAAAAATAAACTCCTACATATCTCTGATACCCTACTATTTTAGCTTCAGTCCGCTCCTAGCACTGTGTGAAGTCACAGGCCACTCAGCCAATCACCGGGACAGTGCCAGGAGAAGACTCAAGCTAGCAGGAGGTGAGGGAGCGCCTGACTCCCGATGATTTTAGGTCTGGATCTAGAGAAACGATCAGCTGATCATTTCTTTGGCTGATCATTGTCTTCATTACACAAAGTGATAATCGGCCAAATTGGCCTGATTCATCTGATTATTGCTCTGTGTAATAGGGCCCTTAGACCCCCCCCCCCCTTTTTTTTTTACACAGTCAGCAGCCATCGCTATTACACACAGCGTTGCGTGCCTGACACCCAATGATTTTAGGTCTGGACCTAAGCAAACAATTAGCCGATGATCATTTCATCAGATAATAGTGGTCTTCATTACGCAAAGTGATAGCCAATTATTGCTCTGTGTAATAGAGCCTTTAGCCTCCCAGTGACCAGTTGGTGCAAAAACACATTTAATTGTATCTGCAGGTTAAAGCGACTCTGTACCCACAATCTGCCCCCCATAAACCACTTGTACCTTCAGATGCTTTTAATCCAAGATCTGTCCCGGGGTCCGTTCGGCAGGGGATGCAGTTATTGTCATAAAACAACTTTTAATCCGGCAGCGCTGTGTCTAACGGCCGGGGCTTACATTTGTGTATGCATTAGGCTGGCACAACCTCTCTGTCCTTCCTCCCCACCCTCCTCATCATTAGGAATGCTGCAGGCAGATTGCCTCCTATTCCCCACCTGTGTGCATAATGAACATGGGCTGGATCGTTAATACACCTGTGCAAAGCTCAAAAAGCAGTAAGTGTTCCTGGATTATTCCTAATGATGAGGAGGGTGGGGAGGAAGGACGGAGAGGTGGTGCCAGCCTAATGCATATACAAATGTAAGCCTCGGCCGTTAGACACAGCGTTTCCGGATTAAAAGTTGTTTTTATGACAATAACTGCATCCTCTGCCGAACGGACCCCAGGACAGATCTTGGATTAAAAGCAGCTATCTGAAGGTACAAGTGGTTTTGGGGGGGACAGATTGTGAGTACAGAGTCGCTTTAAAGGAGTGTTCTAGCATTTTTCTAAACTCCTTCAGGACTATGCAAATTTTCATTTTTGCGCTTTCACTTTTTTCCTCCTTGCGTTTAAAACCGTAGCACTTCCTTTTTTCATCTACAGGCCCACACGAACCCTTATTTGTTGCGCCACTAATTGTACTTTCCAATGACAGACTTGCTTTTTTCGTAAACTAGGCTGTGAAACCAGAAGAAAAAAATTGCGCAGTGAAATTGAAAAAAAAACAAACACATTTTTTTTTTATTTGGGAGGGTTTTGTGTTTACACCGTTTGGCCTATGATAAAACTGACATGTTATCTATGTTCCTCAAGTCAGTACGATTACATCAATATGTAACTTGTTTAACTTGTGTAACTTTTATTTTATTTGATGACTTTTGAAAAATTAAAACCTTTTTAAATTCTAAATGCTCCATAAAATTACTCTATGACCATGCTTATAATGATTTTATCTTTGGTCTATAGGGCTGGATAAGGTGTCATTATTTGCGCCATGATGTGTTCTTTCTATCGGTACCTTGATTGCCTATATGCAACTTTTTGATTCCTTTTTATTACAATTTTTCTGGAATTGATGTGACCAAAAATGCTCAATTTTGCACTTTGGCGGATTTCTGTGCAAGGTCAGGAATGTAATCATTTAATAGTTCAGGTGATTACGTACGCAGCTATACCAAATATGTTTATGTATTTTATTTATAGAATAGGAAAAGATTTTTTACACAGTATTTATAAGTCTCCTGAGGGATTTCTATATACACAGCAATGGTCTCCCATTGAGATCAATGCTGCGTATATAACAGAGCACCGATCCATTAGATCGGTACTCTGTTGGTCTGGTCTCCTGCAGATCAGCAGAATACCACGCCGAGATCAGCGTCATTCCTACACTGAGGCCCAGCTGGGTAAGTTAAACGAATTGTCCCTCCGCAATCGCATTGGGTCATAAAGAGGAGTTTATATGCAGCTGTCAGCCACTTCTCATTAGCGGGTGCTGCAGTCCCGGCTATTAATAACACGTGGGATCAAGGCAGTTTACAGCGGGGTCGCTGCGAGGTCTCACTCTGAACACCCCTACCCAACCAAGGACGTACAGTTATGTCCTTGGTCGGGAAGGGGTTAATAAATATATAATGGTTCATGACCATCTAGACCATTATAAATCAGCAGAATAAAGGGCATGTAAGTAGAGCTGATACTGCAGATATGCAGTATGCATCATAAATTGTATTATGAATGAAAACAACACAAGCAGTTGCTCTGTACTAAGATTTCCAAAATCCATTGCTTCACTTAGCTGTTTAGCACAATCCTCCCACCCTGCCTACTCCCCTCCCATAGAACTCCTGCCGATTCCCTGCCCGAATCTTTTGCAGAACATCTCACTTCACTGCAGACTATTGCACAATGAGTGAGGTTCAGCAGCTGTTGTGGTCACACTTTGCCTCATTTACATGACATGAAAGATTAAATTTGGGCACTGAATAGCATTATAAAGATAAAAGGGTATGCTCAGAATCCTTGTTTCCTTCTGACAGCTGTCATTTTGGCACCAAAACATGACCATTGTTTGCATATAACTGTTGCATTTTGGCACCAAAATGATGTCAGTCCAAAAGCGGCCAAAATAAGCTGGTGGCATGTATATACCTCCTTAAAAATCACGGCCGTAGTTTTACAAAAGTATTCGGTGTGTGAACATAGCCTAAAAGTGGTTTATCATCAGTTTTGTTGGAGCTTCAATGGCTACCATAGCTCTTAGCTATACAAAAAACTAAGAAAAGAAGAGGATTTTGTTCTAACTTTTTCTTTTATCGTGCAGTCATTATAAATAGAAGAATAAAAATGAATTGGTTAAAGCCAATTTGCAGGAAATGCGCTTAGTACAAGCATACAAATATATTTAACAAGAGAGAAGTAGTGTCTTTATAGCAAAACTCCAAAAGAGTTATCAAGATTATAATATGTAACATAAGATAATGTCATACTGCTCAATAAGAAAATGCCTTATCAAGATGCCTTATAAGCCACATAGTAGTGAAATTCTCATTACTGGGCAGTTGGTTTAAGAGTAACTTGGATTGAGAGTGTTTTGCAAGAAGAGCTCACAGTTTTTCAAAATTATAACTTGGTTTAAGAGCATTGCTTTGGTTTAAGAGCTGGGTGGAAGGGGGGTGGGGGTGGGAGAGGAGTATGGTCTGAATAGCGGGGCCTACAGCACTGTACTCTGACCCAGGAAGTCGCCCTCACCTTCCAAATCATAGCAGATCCACTTCAGGCTGGGGCTTACATTAGGGGACAGGAATATGGAGGTAATCTCTTAATAACTGTAACCCCTTTCTCCCCAGACAGAGAGTGCTGCTATACTTTGCCCACATATGTCCTGATCATTCCTTCATGCAGTCTCTGTCAGCCTTTGTATTTCCTATCCTCTCCATTCCTGCTATAATGACCTTGCACTCACACTCAGCTATAAACACTGCTGCTATAATATGCCTGTACTGACACTCAGCTATGCACACTGCTGCTAAAATGTGCCTGCATTCACACTCAGCTATACACACTGCTGCTATAATGTGCCTGCACTCACACTCAGCTATACACACTGCTGCTATAATGTGCCTGCAATTACATTTAGCCATTCACACTGCTGTATAGAAAAGTTTCTGTCCTCCAGCACAGTTCTGTGATTCTCACTTCCTGATTGGTCCATGCTGAACCCCCCCCCCACACACACACACACATACACACAAACACTCCTTCATTGCTGTCATGTGACCACACAGACCTCTCACAGCAGCCCTGCTTCTCTATTCTAGCCTGTTGTACTTTGCTACTGCATTATGGTGATCTGCACCTCCATTCTGTATTTACAAACTGCAGCTGTTTTTTGACGTTTATGCACATACTATACATTATACTCCACATGCTGTTCGCTATATTGTACAGTAACTTATAATATGACTTATTCAGCTGTTTCTGATTTCTCATTTGTTTTACATGGTTTTCATAACTAAAAATCATTACTTTTCTGCATAATTTTCTGCATGTTAATGATTTCTTATGGGAAAATTGGCTTTGGTTTAAGGCTATGTTCACATTACGTATCAGACCGGACATTCTGTGACCCCAGCTGGGTCACGGAACGGCCGGTCGCAGCCCGGATCATCCCAGCCGATACTTAAGTACCGGCCAGGTGATCTTTCCGGCCGCGGAGCTCTGATGCGGGCGCATCAGCGCGCGCCCGCATCAGAGCTTCCCATAGCCCACAGTGAAGCAAGCGGCCGGAGCTGGCAGGTCTTTCTGCGGCCGGAAGTTTGTCAGTTTGTCAGTTTTTTCCGGCGCTGCATGGGACCCTGGCCGGAGTGCACACGATGTGTGTACGCTCTGGCCGGGATCCCTTTGAAAATAAGGCTATGTTCCACCCCTCAAAACTACGGCCGCAGTTCTGCGACGAGAACTACGGCCGTAGTTTTACGTAGTGTGAACATATCCTAACAGTCATTTGGATTACAAGCACCACTGTGGTTGTGTAGATTGTTTTCACAATGATTTCATTCTGGTTTTATATTGGGGCATTGCTATGGAGTGAATGTGTGTGTGTGTGTGTTTTGTGGTGGCACAATAGTTGGCACCCTAATTGAGGCTCTTGACTTTTACTGTGGCTGTTGTTAATGTATAGTACTCTGGCTAGCAATCTTACAGGGTACTCAGGTCATTGATTTGCTGATTGAGAAATCCATCTGGGATCCATCTCTATATAGAGAAAGGCCATGCTTTCCTTTTCTTCCTCTATGTAGGTTTCAAATCTGTTGGGGAAATAATTTACACTGTGAGGAATACAGTACAGATTCTTATAGAAATATGAGATATCTCTTACCAGTATTAACTACTGAATTGCATGTGTAACAAGAAATGGTGGCTGATTTCTTCTTACACATGCAAGAGTATATCAATACTTATCAGTTCTCCCTGGTACCTCTCATACCCCTTCCCTCCCTACCCAGCTGCTGCATAGGGGAACAGGAGTGCAGTGATATATAGTAGTAGGCTAGGGTAAGGGAACCTGGATGGAATACAGGGACAGACAGGAAGACTGTCCCTGCCTACTTCTTAGTGGTTTGCGACAACTAGGCAATGGTCCCTATGCTAGGTAAGTAAAACACGGAATGAGAGAAGATAAATGAACACAATAAAGAACAGTTGAGCAGATACAGGTCAAACTGGAGATAGCAGAAGAGTACAAAAACAGCAGGCCAAAATAGAGGTAAGAAAGACAGGCAAAGAAGTTAGAATAACAAGCAATCCAATTCAATATGAAATGCCAGCTCTAGCTACAAGAATATATAGCAAGCAACGTTTAAGAGTACAAGTAGACTTCTTATGAGATGCCAGAGTCCTGGTCCCGGGCGTGATTGGACCAACCCACTGACATGCAGACCACACAGAACACAAACTGGCAGGGAAGAGAGATAAGTGAAGGCAACTATCCATCACTACTTATTCTAAACTATCTGCAGCTCAGCTGAGGCTAGCAGAAGAAACCAGACGGTGTGGTGGAACCTGTGAATCATTACAAAACATGTGCTGAAGTAAGGTACATTTCAGACTGGTAGAAAACATGCACACTGAATCTTTGCCAAACGCGCAGTTCATTGAATATCGGCCGCACAGACATGTCAGTTCATACAATGGAGCGTGCGGCTCCGGCCACACACTCCATTGCGTGCAGTGGTGAATTGGGATGCAGGCACACACGGGTACGCCCACATCCAAATTCACTAGAAATAAAGATCTTCCTGGCCATTTTTTTTCCATGTCTCCTATTGATATCTAATGTAATCAAATGAAATCTTTTGTTAAAGCACACAGTTTCTAAAGCAGAAATAAGCATGGTTTCAATGTAAAAAAAAATGCAGCCTTTATCCATGTGAACTAGCGTTTAGATGTCCCATTATCATTGTGAATAGATCCTATATTGGTGAAGAGTTAACCAGCATGATGTGCATTATCTCTAATGATAATACCTTACACTCTGACTCTATCAGCAGTCTTCATCAATCACATTTTCATGTTTCCTTCATTATGTTCTCTTGTTGCAATTTTATATTTTCACCTTAAAAAAAAAAGATATCTCGGGTTTCCCCTAATAAACTGCTAAAAAAATTACACAAGGAAAAAAGCAATTATAAATCTAGAAACTTTTTTATATTATTATTTTTTTTTTTTTTTTTTGCACAGTGGTGACCAGACTCGTCCCATAGAAAGGAGATCCTCTCCCCAAATTATCATAAAAATAATTAGTGATTGATAAAGCAGGAAGAACAGGATACCCTGGCCATTAATCACACTGACAGCCGACGACAGGCTGAAGCTTTTAGCAAGAGATTCCAAATGAACTGCAGAAACCTTTTACTGAATATAAATACAAGTCACCACACAAACCAGGCACCCCCCAGAATATAATATCAGCTTATATTAGCACCAGGTGATGGTAATGGTGGTGAACACTGTCTCATTTTTAATATTCTTCAAATATAGCATAAAGGTTTTTATGGCTTAAAGATCTTCAGGGAAGGTGAAGAAATAGTGCACCCAGGACTCAATGACCCAATGCTGAACCGTTCTTGAACACCTGCTGGAAAACATTGATGGTATATAGAAGTGGTCTGAGTCCTCCCCCTGGGACTATTTTACTATTGCTCCATTACTTCTAAAATAAACTTGAAGCAAATATAATGACAGTGTTGAAAATTTCTAGACCTATGCATCTCTCCATGGTCATGGACTACAATGAAGCCCAGAGTCTTCCTTCCTTCCGCACTGCTGCTCCATTCATTCTCTTTGGGAGCCGACTAAAGCTGACAAAAGCATGGACAGGTAAGTAGAGATGAAAGGTCTAAACCGCACCAAAACATTGGTCCCTTTAAAGGGAGCCTGTTACGTGGTGTGCTGGGGAAGAGCCCGCTCACCCCCCCCCCCCCCCGGGGAGCCCTGGATACTTACTCTTTCCTGGAAGTCCTGCTCCTGGACCCCGTCCCGGGACGGAGGTGTTGCCATCAGAAGCTGAGCACGCGCTGTATGACTGGAGCCATCATTTTCTATGGGCGTCAGACTCACTTCTGGTGAGCCGCGCGCATGGCTCACCAGAAATAAGTCCGACGCCCATAATAAATTATGTCTCCAGTCATACAGTGCGCGATGAGCTTCCGATGGCGATATCTCCGTCCCGGGATAGGGTTCAGGAGTGGGACTCCCAGGAAAGAGTAAGTATCCAGGGCTCCCTGGGGGGGGGGGGGGGTAAACCTGAATTACATGCCAAAAAAAATTTACTTTAACTTTTAAAAAGTTGTCTCAACTCTACTCCTAAACCCAATGCATCACTGAATCAAATATGAATGTTGGACTGCACAAACTGCTTGGAAGCAATATTATTTATTTGTGACACAAATAAACTATGGAGATACATTATTCTGAACAGCAGCTGTAAATGCTAAACTGTAAGACAGTTTAAAGGAAAAGTCACAACAAATATAAAAAAAGTCAGAAAGCCAAACTTATCCATCCTTGTGCCCCGTAGCACTGCTCCTAGGTCCAGCTGCCAGTGACCTGCAGCCCTCCTGTCTGCAATGTCACATACCCAATCAGTGATGGGGGTGGGAGTGGCTAAATGGGCAATCAATTCTCTCTTTTTTTGAATATCTAACAGAACTAATGCTTGAGCTCACTGTATTAACGATACATGAAAAGTGAAACTAATTTATGAACAATAAAAAATAAAAAAGCACTTTAAAATTGCTATGCACATCACACTATTGCGGGAAAAGTGCAAGATAAAAGAGTGATTAGTGCAATATGGTCAAAAAACTGTGCACTTTTTTCTAATAGTGCAATGTAAACTTTATTTTTTGTACGGTGTCTTGGTGATGATCATTGTAATGTAAAAAGAGAAACAGAAAAGAAGGAAATCACCGATTCAAGAACTGAGTAAAGTTTTTTAAATAAAGATTAATAAAAGTTATATTTTAAAAATATTTAAAAAATCCTAAATAATCAATATACAAATGGGCAATCACTCAGCCAGGCCGTGATGTTGCCACTGAGGAGCCGGATACATGACGTACCTTTTTCCCAACTGAATATAACTTCCGGCGGCCGGCAGCGGGCCCGGGGAGCGGCACAACGTAAGCACTTGGACGGGTGAGTTTAGGTTGTTTATTATTTTCCCGCACCCCCTGCCTTCCGCCTTTTTAAAAATTTGATGGGACTTCCTTTAATCACTCCCCATGCAAAACTGCTGTATTTTATATACATTGGGTACACCCACATACTTTCCCAGAAATGCACTCTTACTCTTAGGGTACTATTACACGGAACGATAATCGGCCGTACTATGATGATCGTTGTCATCGGCTGATCGTTGATATAAGTTCAGACCTATAATCGTCGGGCGCCGACCGTGCACCGCTACGTGTAATAGCGGTGCGCGGCCGACGCTGACGATTAGCAAAGAAGAATACATACCTAATCCATGGTCCAGGGTTCCTCTTCCTCAGAGCTTCTTACCGGGTCCCGTGCGCTCCGGCTTCTCAGCGGCCTGTGTCAGCTGACAGGCCCCTCAGCCAATCACAGGCCAGAACCGCCGCAGCCAGTGATTGGCCGAGCGGCCTGTCAGCAGAGACAAGCCGCTGTGAAGCTGAAGTGCGCGGACCCGGGGAGAAGTTAAGAAGAAGAGGAACCTTGGACCATGGATTAGGTATGTATACAGTTTAAAAAAAGGCTGCAAGGACATCGGTAACGATGTCCCTGCAGCCCTTGTTTAACGATTATCGGGCCGTGTAATAGGCCAAGTAAACGAGCAACGATCTAGCAGATCGCTGCTCGTTTACAGGTATTATCGGGCCCCCATCGGCCCCTGTAATACCACCCTTAGAGTTTGTTAAATTTTCCTTTAAGCACAGAATGATAACTTCTTCCTCTACTTCTCCAGCGGGCTGGAGTTTATACGAGGACAATCCACCTTCCTGTGATAAAGCATGCAGTGTTATTTTATTTTTCCAGCCTGCAATTTCTACCTCCAATTTCCCTTCCAGATTTTACCATGTGCTTTTGGGATAATAATAAAGCCTGCAAATATCATATTATCACCTTATATCACAAGTAAACATGGAATGTAAAAAAAGGTGACATTTTTCACCAAACAGAATGATACAAATACAACTGAACAACAGTGTTTATAGTGTAAATACAGTACACAATGCTTCACAAATTAATATTTTTTATATTTATAGGAATGTCAGCAAGAAGTGTGTGTGTGTGTGTATATATATATATATATATATATATATATATATATATATATATATATATAATAAAATAACATAAAATAAAATATAAAAATAAATAACTATATATATATATATATATATATATATATATATTTACTCTAATAATGTGTTCTATTAATGTTTGCCTGCAGTCTACATGAGTGAGGCTGGGATTCAACTATGCTGGGCTGAATCATCTCTGCATCTTTGCATCTCCTACTGTGATCACAGATGTCTCCTTCAGTGTACTGATCAGTCAAAGCAAGCTCTCGCCCGCAAGGAAATCTGCTGTGACCCAGGGTGCTTAGGCATATACGGCAGGTGGGCTCTGGTGTTTTCACTGGGGCACGTGTCACATAGGCCAGGAGTGGCATTACCCACTACCGGACACACAGGCACTGGGCTTTGTAAAGGGTAGCGCAAGTGTGGGTGCAGGTGCAGCAGGAAAATGAGTACCGAGCCCAGTACTTAAGCAAAGAATGGTTTTACTTAAGAACTTAAGTGCAAGGGGTTATCCAGAGCTAGAAAAACATGGCCGCTCTCTCCCAGAGACAGCACCCCTCTTGTCTCCAGGTCACGTGTGGTTTGCAATTAAGCTCCATTCACTTCAATGGAACTGAGTTTCAAAACCTGAGTGGTCTCTGTTTCTGGAAGAAAGTGACCATGTTTCTGTAGCTCTGGAGAACCTCTTTAATAAAGGAAACAGCTTATTAGGTGTAGGTTGTGCTTGGGGTAGTGACTGATAGTAGAAGATAGTTGAACAAGTATAGCTTTTCTTGAGATAGGTACGGGGGCTGTCTTTGGGACCTTGCATAATTAATGCAGTCCTCGGCCAGGATAGTGTAGAGTGTGACTTTAGTGTTGCTGAAGAAATGGATGGTGTGTGAGGTACCTGCACCAGTGATTGGTTGAACAGTGAACAGAAAAATCCAAACAGTTAACCCTTTTCCTTCAGCTGTGCATACAAACAGGGAAAAGTGAGACACCAAGTGGTGCAAGAAGGCTCCCATGATCCCAGAGTGTGACACCTGACAAAGTTACCTTTTACAGGTGATAGAACAGACAAAGTGTCACACCTGTACTGAGACACTACACATCAGCAACCCAGCCATCGCTCACATAGTGGAAAGCAGTGGTCAGTGGTCAACAATAGGGACATAGCATGGATCATATTTGCAAAATTGCTTATTTTTGCATTATCTAACAGTTTTTACGCTTAAAGGGGTAGTGCGGCACTAATCATTTATTCACAAAATAACACACATTACAAAGTTATACAACTTTGTAAAGTGTGTTATGTATGTGAATGGCCCCCTTACCCGTGTTCCCCCACGCTAGACCCAGAAGTGTTGGTGCATTATACTTACTACATTCGTGTCGACCCCCGGTCCGCCATCTTGGGACAAACCGCTCCATCCGCCCCCCATGCCGCGTCATCAGCTGCTCAGCCGCAATTGGCTGAGCACAGCCCCCCCAGAGCTTTACAGCCTGTTCCTAATCATGCTGGGCTCCTATACAAAGTGAAAAGAACAGAGCCGCAGAAAGGTGAAAAAAAGGGTTAGCTGTGGGATAGCTATATATATATATATATATATATATATATATATATATATATATATATATATATATAACAACGTCATTGTCCCAAGATGGCGGACGGGGGGATCGACACAAATGCGGTAAGTATAATGCACCAACACTTCTGGGTCTAGCGTGGGTGGGGGCAAAGGGAAGGGGGCCATTCATATACATAACACACATTACAAAGTTGTATAACTTTGTAATGTGTGTTATCTTGTGAATAAATGATTAGTGCCGCACTACCCCTTTAACAGATGAGAATACCTTTCAAGGCTTTGGCTAGCAGCATTACGTGATGGTTATTGTGTTTTGTTTGCACTTTGCTGCTTTGTGCTACCTTTGTGTTATCCTGTATACCTATGTCAGTTTTTAGCATTTATTTTTTATGTTGTATTAGAAACATCTGCCTGTTGAGTTTTCTTGTTGTTTTCTGATACTTCCTTAAGTCTGTACTTTTCTTCTGTGTGCTTGTTGTTTGCTCTTTATCTGAGCCATTATGTACAGCTACTACTTCCTGCAAGACTTCGACCTTCTCCTATTGGCCAAAGCTGAGTTGCCATTTTTTGTAGTTTCTAACATTGATCCAAGCTTGCTCTAAAGCGTGTCCAAAGCCTTTTGTTTCCTAATATCACTTCCTGAGATCCCTTATCTCGGACGTAAGCCTTCCAAGACATGGAAATCGGCTAAGTCCATCGCAGGCAAAGCTACACAAGCACATGATGTCAAACAGATTCAGAGTGTCTCTAATACTGCGAAAATACTGTGCAGCTATTGGACATCGCATACATGCGTGTTTGATCACACATCGGAAGGGAGGGGGGAGTAGATGGCTTAAACTGTCTTCTGCTGTTTAATTTTTCTGGACTTACTCTGCCCTACCATAAGTCCTGGGGGTATCTGATTTTTAGGAGCCAGGAAAGACAAACAATAAGTGTATGTTCACACAATGTTTTTGAGGTGAAAATGTGCCCATAAATAGTGATCATGATTATTATTTATGGTCATTATTATTAAAATACGGGCATATTTTCACCTTAAAAAACATTGAGTGAACATACCCTAAAAGTAAAGCCTATTTTTGCAGTCTAGAGACATTACACATATACATTTATGTTATGGCTTATTAAAGGGGATGTCTGTCAGGACTGATGCAGGAAAACAAATGCAGGAAAAAAGCTACACAAATATAATAACATAAAGTGGGGCAAAGTTGAAGGATTACATATACATCACGCATACAAGAATACATACCAGCTGCCATCTATTTCATTACATTTAGAGACTTGCAGATGTGTATGTTTTATGACTAAATATTTCCTGTTATATAAGTTGCATTTGCAGAGGACATATGTTGCTATTTGACTTTTTTTTCTGTACATTATTTCTCTTGTTCTTGGTTTATCTGCTAACCTCGTCTACCTTCCCAACATTCCCTATAATTGAGAACAAAAAACATTCTTTGTCGACACTTCTATTCCGTTGCCTTGACTTATCACCCAATGTCTGTTATGAAGAACATTTTGTTGTTTGATGTTTCTGTTTATTTTATATATATTTAATGTTCTACACTACAGAAAGTAGTATTTATTTAACAAACTTTAGTGTTATGAGGAGGATCTTGGGCAATGAAATGTTACCAATGATGTCTATCAACTCGAGAGATGTCTGTAAGCAGTCACATCACCAATGGCTAAAGTGTAAGAGCACCTTCCTATTAAAGATTGTGTTATTGTTCACAATGGCATAAAAATGCATTTACTAATACAGTTAGCTGTTACTCAGCCAACAGAATCACATTAGACACATTGCCGTCAACATTTATTAAGTCTCTATTGGCACATTGCTGTAAATGTTCCTAATACTTGATAATATTTAGCAGACAAGGAAAACTTTTCCCTACTAGGCAAAATCCTTCTGAGGTCAACCTTTAAAAAGAGGAATCTGCAGTGTAACCTTCAGATTTCACTTAGGGCCATCTTTAGTCTTAATCCCCTTAAGATGTCAACAGGTGACTACCCTTGGTGTAGTCCCTGTAAACAATAGCTAATGTTTCCAGGCTTGGTACTAGAGATGAGCGATTGCTTTTTTTGTGTTTTTGTGTGTCTAAAATTTTAGCCATAGCAATGTGATCCTGCTAGTATGAATGGTGTTCTAGGAGAGCTGACCAAATGTGTCTTTTTGCCTGTGTTCCAGGTAGGAGAGTGGCTGCCTCTACTTGGTAGTGCACTCCACCAACCCCACCCTGTGTATTATTTTTGCCAGTATCAGTTGGATCCTGCATGCCCAGAGCATAGGCTTATTGTTAGCCAAGGAGAGGCCAAAGTAAAGTGTAGGGGGGGATCCTGGGCATGAGGCCACCTTAGGGTATGTCCACACTACAGAATCCGACGGATCATCTGCCATGGATTCCACAGCTTGCCCCCGCTCGCGGATGCTGGCGGCAGCTGAATCTCCACTGGTTCCATAGTCTTCATTCTATGATGGGTCATATTCCGCGGTCCGCCTGAAGAATGAGCAGGTTTATTCTTTGGGCGGATGGCAGAATCTGGCAAACCATAGAATGAAGCGTTTGGGACCAGCATAGATGCGCATGTCCGCCAGCGTCCGTGAGCTGGGGCGAGCTGCGGAATCCATGGCGGGTGATGCCACGGAATTCCGTACTATGGACATACCCATACTATTTGCAAATGGTATGACAAAAGCCTCAATAATTTCATGGGGATTTTCTTTAGCAGTTGGGGGGCTGCTTTCACTGATTTTCATATCTGTATTGGGTCTGTTTCTTGCGGTGACCTGTTGCATTTTTTGTGTTTTTGTGTGTCTGCAATTTCAGCCATAGCAACGTGTTCTGTGATGTGTAATGTGAACACATGAGTCTGGACTTTATTTTTTTTTTATCTGACATCCATGTGACAAGGTCCTTATTTCTTCACTTTGGCAGATAATGATAAGGACTACAGAGAACTGTAATGGAAAAATGAGAAGTAATTCTAGTGAGCAAATAAAGAGAGAAAAACAAGAAATAAAAACAGAATTCAAGTAACATTAAACTTAAATTAATGTACTGGAGCATCCAGCAACA
Organism: Dendropsophus ebraccatus; assembly: GCF_027789765.1. Taxonomy (NCBI): domain Eukaryota; kingdom Metazoa; phylum Chordata; class Amphibia; order Anura; family Hylidae; genus Dendropsophus; species Dendropsophus ebraccatus. The sequence goes on along the minus strand of NC_091459.1, from coordinate 111,515,737 downwards.
ATAAGGACTGGTTAATAGATATGTTAAACGCCTGCTGTTTGCTTTGCTGGGTGATTTACAAATCACAGGTTTTTTTTCAAGGCTTGTTTATTACTGTAACATGTGATATGAATACAGTATATGGCTATGTTCACATTACGTGAACACCCGGCCTTTCCGTGACCCCAGCCGGGTCACGGAACGGGCGGTCCTAGCCCGGATCATCCTGGCCGGTACTTGAGTACCGGCTGGGTAATCTTTCCGGCAGTGGAGCTCTGATGCGGGCGCATCAGCGTGCACCCGCATCAGAGCTTCCCATAGCCCACAGTGAAGCAAGCGGCCGGAACTGACATGCCAGTTTTTTCCGGCGCCGCACAGGATCCCGGCCGGAGCGCATACGATGTGTGTACGCTCCGGCCAGGATCCCATTAAAAATAAAGCTATGTCCCATCCCGCAAATTATCATCCTGTGTAATAGGGCCCTTAAACCTTCAGAATACTTCAATCCCTTAAGAGACACAATAGAAATAGCATCTAAAATGTAATACATTGTAGAATATGTCATAAAGAAGCTTGGCAATATAAAAAGAGTTGAGACAATGGAACCTGTAGACACTCGGTTCAATTTGAACTTTGCTAAAAATCTGGATGGTTTGTTTTGGCTAAACCTAAATCACGACTGCTGATACTCTTCATGGGTGTGGTTGTCTTGTTAAGATCACTCAAGGAGCACAACAGAAACAAAGGAGAACAGCAAGACCTACAGAAACAAAATTAAAAACTGAGATACTGGAATGCCCCAGCAAGTAATGGGACATATCTTTTAGGTTATGTCTAGAACATGACCGCCATCTTTGAAGCCACCATATTGGATCAATATGGCGGCTTTCCATTGGGAAGGTGGTCATGTGGTATATGAAGGAAGCTCGAACTGTTTGCCTCAATCAGATGTGCCACAATTTCTTGTGATCAGTCCAAACCCATGCATGCAGCCTGCGATTAGTGGTGGCTGAAGAAGTTGGTTACTGCCCTAGGGAGTTCTGGAAAACATGGATACAGGCTATGGCTGTATTTATGTTTTTCAGGCAGTCTTACGGCTGCATCCAACTTCTGCCGCCACAGCTAATCAAATGCTTGGGTTCGGACAGACCTGAGCAAACTCAAGTTGTGTTAATCTCTGTAATGATAAGAGACGAGCAAACCTTTCGGACTTTTGATCCGAAAGCAGTTCGCTCGATCGTTATGCCTGTGATCCCGGATGCAAAGTTGCGATCCCGGGAATATGCGGCCAGGATATTTCAGGGAATCGATCTGGAATTCCCTGAAATATCCTGGCCGCATATTCCCAGGATAGCAACTATGCACCCTGGATCACAGGCATCACGATCGAGCGCAGATGCCGTCGGACCAAAAGTCCGTCAGTCCGCACATCTCTAGTAATGATCATAGACCGATTTAACTTAAGGTAGGACAGAAAGCCTGTGTCTGCAGGCGGCCATGGAGAATGGTAAGCAGTAGAGATTAATGAAGCTTGAGCATGATCTGTATTTGATTAGTGGTGGCCGAAGAAGTTGGATGCAACCCCAAGGCTGCTTTGAAAACTTGGATACATCCATAAGGACTCCCTAGGGCTGCATCCAACTACTAGGTAGGTGGGAGTGAGGTGGCTGAGAGGACACCTAGGGAAGATACAGAAGAGTGCTAAACACAGGTTGCTAAATGTAGTTGTATTGTTCCCCTGTAAAGTAGATGTACATCCAGTACTAGTAATATCTATTGTTATCGAATCCCATAAGAATATGTGTCCGTCATCTCTTGATAACGGTATCTGTGCTTCTTCTCCATTATTATTTTTATTAAACATCTTGTGACTGGCTACAAAACATTTCATTAGCAATGCATGAAGAATTATTAAAGACACTTGATATACGCTCAGCGAGGAACTGTTTCCACTTAAAGTTACTCTCATCGTGCAGTATCTCTACACGAGACGTTTTAGAATCATTTAGTGCTCAGAATAGGGTCATATTTCCTCGGACTGAATCAAGCAGATAGTTATCTTTTGCTTTTTTTTCCCCGTGCACCCTAAAAATGCAAAACTCGTAAATTACTTGACACCATAAAACCTTGGATAAAGCATAACACGGGAGAACGTTTTATCAGAGCTGTTAAAGAAGCGATAAAAAAGACCTATCAAATCCAAGAATAATTCATTTGCCTTTTAATAAATTGTCGTTAAAATGATTTATATCGTGAGCCGGCTGTATCTGAAAATATCACTACACCGGCATCGGAGTCTTAAAATGTGGTTGGTATGAGGGGGGGGGGGGGGGGGGCGAGAGACCTGCGGCTTACTTTGCGAATAAAGGGATTAGCGCATTAAACCAATCCTTCATCACACTTCTCACCTCTAAATCTTCTATTCTCAAAGAGATAATCATAATTATTTCTGTGTGTATACTCCGTGTACTGTACAACTTAAAGCATGCAGCCGGAACAAGGTTTGAGATGGGTTTGAAAGTGTACTGTAAAAGCGCTAGCTCATATGGCTTTAACTGCCTTGGAAATGGATTTATTTGTGGCTCAAAGTAGAGCAGATAATATCGTAGAGAAAAAAAATTCATAAAAAAAACTAGGCATGGTCCGAACCGAGTTCGGTTCGGCAATGATTCCCGCTGTCTGCCCTCCGTGAAGAGGGTGGATACAGCGGGAGGACCGCCTGGAAAACTGGGATACAGCCATAGCCATAGGCTGTATCCCAGTTTTTCAGGCGGTCCTCTCGCTGTATCCACCCGCTGCATGGAGCGGGCAGACAGCGGGAATCTGATCCCGAGCGTTCGGGTTCATACGAACCCGAACCTCGGCAGTTTCGGACCATCCTCAAAAAAAAACTAAATTTCATAAACCACACAATAGGCACACATTTTAAAATAATAGAAAAATATGACCAGAATTTTGAGGTTGAAATATGACCATGTTTTCAATATTTTAATGCATTACAGTAGAGTATTAGTACTGTAATTGTTACATGATGCCAGGAGGGTACTGTACTGATACATGACAGTGGTAGTTCCGATAATCCGCTCTGTTGCATACCGTGTATATACACGGACTGTGCACTTAAAAGGAGAAGTCCGGTGAAAATTCTTATCAAAGTATTGTATTTCCCCCTAAAAGTTATACAAATCACCAATATACATTTATTACAGGAAATGCTTACAAAGAACTTTTTCCCTGCACTTACTACTGCATCAAGGCTTCATTTCTTGGATAAAATGGTGATGTCACGACCCGACTCCCAGAGCTGTGCAGGCTGTGGCTGCTGGAGAGGATGATGGCAGGGGGACACTGAGGGACACAGGGCACTGGAGGTACACGGAGCATCCCCCTGCCATCATCCTCTCCAGCAGCCACAGCCCGCAAAGCTCTGGGAGTCGGGTCGTGACATCACCATTTTATTCAGGAAGTGACATCACTATTTTATCCAGGAAGTGACGCCTTGATGCAGTAGTAAGTGCAGGGAAAAAAAGCTCTTTATAAGCATTTCCCGTAATAAGTGTATATTGGTGATTTGTATAACTTTTAGAAGGCAATACAATACTTTGATAAAAATTTTGCTGGACTTCTTCTTTAATGTGAAAATAAGGCCAAAAGAGATTTTCCAGGATAAAACAATTGATAGCCTATCCACAGGATCCACAATAGAGAAAAGTGATTTTTTTCAAAAGTTATGCTACAATTTATAAGGGATTAAGCAGCTGTATACAGTTAGTCTTTTGTATGCTAGCCTTGCATAGACACGATCCCTGGGAATGCCAGTTGCTTTCTCCTCCGCCAGCTTCTTTTGTGTATGTTTACTTAATACAGCATGTTTTTGTGCCAATGTGGCTGTTGGAAATTAAAAATGGTAACATTGGAATGAAAATATGCTGTGGTAAACTGATAAACCTTTGGATAGGCTATCGATTGTTTTAGTCTGGAAAGACAGTACCATCTGCTTTTAGTTCAATACACTTTCTTTAGCATTCTAAGAAGTCTGCAGCTAATGCTGATATTTGAACACTTCTGTTGTACAGACGCTACTAGGCTTAATCCACGCTTGTGCATTATTGATGGTGAAATGCAACATCTTATGCAAAACTACCTGTGGGATCTCGAAAATAAAACCCTACCACATATTACATTGGCATCTTGTTAATAAAAGTGCAGGAAGTTTCCCTGTGCAGCCCAGCAGCCTCCTGCTCATCTCTCCCGGGTCGGCGCGTGCGTCCTCGTCTCTTAGTTGTTGCTTCCATAGTGTGTGGTCCCATCTCTTTTAAATTCTTGCCCATGGTTCCTGCCCTTGGTTCCTTCCCGTGATTCCTGCTGTCTGTGGTCCCAGCTCTCTCGGATTCTTGCCCATGGTTCCTGGCTAAAGTTCCTGCCCTTGGTTCCTTTCCGTGATTCCTACTGTCTGTGGTTCCAGCCATCAGTCCTGCTGTATTCCTGCTGCCTGTGGTTCCAGCCATCAGTTCTGCTGTATTCCTGCTGCCTGTGGTTCTAGCCATGAGTCCTGCTGTCTGTGGTTCCAGCCGTGAGTTCTGCTGTGTTCTTGCCTGCCTTTGTGTCTCCAGCTGCTCCTCACACGAGGCCACTAGCAAGCCAAGCCGGGGTCAGAGACTGGGGGGTCGTCTGCCTCAGCAAGTCCATCCCACCTTGCGGTGGGCACTGGTGAAGACCAGAGGACCCTTAGATTCCGCTCCCTGGCTAGGCTTTTGTCATTGCTAGCGGTGGTACAGCGGTCCATGACTCCAGTCATTACACTTTCTAATGAGTGAGGGTCTTACTACTGGGGTCGATCCTCACTGGTCCTAAAAAAATGAAACCTGGCCTGCTGATTCTCAGAATCAGTGTGTATTTTGGCAGTCCAAACCCCACTGATGATTAAGTGGCAGTATATCTTGCTGATATGCCATCACTGTCTGTTATAGGTAGTCATGAGCAAACATTGTGATGTTCTGTTCAGAGCCTGAACAGGAACTTTAAAATTTGAAAGAGATATTTGGAAGAGAGATTCCCCTGAGATGGAATATTTTTAGAAGAGAATAGCTCCATAATACAGCTTCTAGTATAACACAGCGCAGCTCTTATTCTGCAGGAGTCATACAGAATCCAACAGAGAACAGTTTGGCATGTCATTCTGGGTGTACCCAGATACTGTAGGGTCCCATACATCTCCGTGGGTGCTGTGTAAAGACTAGAAAGCTTGAGGCATCCTAGTTCATCTTTTTATATGTTATTTAATGACTATATAAAAATGCAGTACTGAGCCTTCTAGCTGTTAGCACTAAATACCTGATCTTGTGGATCATGGCTATCTGCATGAATGCTCTTGATCGTTTTATATTAAATGTTTATCAGAACATTATGTATTGTACCATTTAGCCATATTGCATGTACAGGAATATATTAGTATGTATTGAATACTAGTCGGTTAGTATGTGTTAATAACTCTCTAATAAAAACATTTAAAGTGTAAATGGTTTTTAGTAAGATTACCAGTGAGGGAAGTGAAATGAGGGGTGGATTTTACAGTAGTTTACCACTTTTTTGAGAAACGGGCACAATACTGTAATACCATTGCCATCACCAGTGCCATCACCACTATCATCACCATTCAAATAACAATCATAAACAGTGTTTGTGGCTGTCATTCCAATAGACTGTCTTCTTTTGGCACTAGAAAATGGCCATCATTTTTACGTAGTGGGAACAAAGCCTAAAGTGCTATCAATTGATAGGATGCATTAACCATGTAGAAGTTTTAATAAGCAGACACTAAATAGCCATTTTATTAGCGACCTACCATCTGGTAGCACATTGGATCCCTTTCGACCTTTAGACCTGCAGCAATTTGTTGTTCCATACAAATATGTAATATTGCCTTATCCCTGGAACTAAAAGGAAGTCGACAATGTTGTATGCATCACCAGCTTACTTCTAAAGACCCCCTCAGCTGGATGAGTCATTCAGACTGACAACGTATATTGCAGGACAAGGAACTGGGTTCCCCCTGTGCTAATAGCATAGACATGGACAATGTGTAAAGGAGCACAAATTTCTGACAAAAATAGGCGTTATTGTTCTTTTTAAGCCATGCTAAGCTGATAATATAGTGCACAGATGTAGTGCGCCAACAATAAAGTTCGAAGCAGCTCCACCTATAGATTAAAATAGGTAGTGTAATATTTGTGCAGGCATATTGGCCCATGTGGACAGGGTAACCTCCCACAATTGGTTGGAGGCACTGATGTGCTTTAAATGGCCCATTCTACCTTGTTCCTACTGTATATAGGATTAATACTGTATTTAGAGACTGTGAAGGTCAGAAAAGCAAAGTAAATATCCTGTCATGTTCCTGGAAGCAATCTATGACTACACAACTCTTTGTGGCATGGTGTATTGTCCTACTGGAAGTGCTATACTGTCATAGGACAAAAAGCTGCCATTAAGGGATCAACTAGACTGCAATGCTTTCTCCCACTGGAGCTTGTCTTTCTGTTTCCGTTAGACAGCTATGACACAACTAGTAATCTAGTCATCACATGTCTATTCAGACTTCTGATGATGTACCAGGCGTAAAACCAGGCTGCAACCCATTTTTGATCTGGCATTTTTTACCTGTATATTTGTACACAGATTTATTGGAATGAAGCCAAATGGTGCCAAAAATAAGACAAAATGGATTCTCAATACCAGACCCCACACACGCACACACACACACACACAATTCTATTGCTTGTGTATTTGATAAAGTGGATATTCTATCAAAAGTATTATTTGTATTTCAATAGTATATATGAAAATAAGTATTTCACGAAAGCAAGAGCGAGAAAACAGTAATATATATATATATATATATATATATATATATATATATATATATATAAATATAAATATATATATATATATAGAGAGAGAGAGAGAGAATGCTTGAAGGAGGGGCAATTAGATCCCATAGCACCTTGTCTTAGTGAGGTCTATCTATGTATGTGTGTGAGGGACTATTTTCTGTGTGGGTCAGTGGAGAGATACAAAAGAACAAAGCTGTGGTAATTAAACAGCTCTTAAAGGGGTAGTGCGGCATTTACCATTTATTCACTAAATAACACACATTACAAAGTTATACAACTTTGTAATGTGTGTTATTTAAGTGAATGACCCCATCCCCGTGTTCCCCCACCCCGGAAGTGTGGTGCATTATACTAACTGCATTACTGTCGACTTCGGCCGACATCTTGGGACAATGACGTCATCTTTAGGAAGCCAGCCGGACCGCTCCAGCCGTCCCTCATGCCAGTCCCCCTCTGCCGCGTCACCAGCTTCTCAGCTGCGATTGGCTGAGCAAAGCCCCCCAGAGCTTTACAGTCCGTTTCTAATCACGCTGGGCTCCACCTATACTAAGTGAAAAGAACAGAGCTGTAGAAAGGTGAAAAAGGGCTAAAAGCCTTTTTGTGGGAAAACTATGAGCAGGTTTGTGCACACATACCTGCTGATATTCCCCCGCAGCTGTGTGCGTCATGTTTGCAGTGCTGGTCTTCTTTTTTCTGTTGGTCCTGCCATTTTGGAGCAGTTTGATAACAGCAAATATTCAGGTCCTTAGGATCACTGGGGGCGTTGCTAGGCCGCACAGAGTAATGCTCAGCCGCCTCTTTGAGCACCACCTACTATGCATATTCATATATCCATAATCATGCTGGCTGGAGATAGGTGGCTGCGCGTCCAAGCTATGCCCCCAGTGCTCCTAAGGACCTTGTTAGTATATTTCTTGTTATCAAACTCCTCCAAAATGGCAGGACTAACAGAAAGAAGAAGACCAGCACTGCAAACATAAGGTGCACAGATGCAGGGAGATATCAGCAGGTCTGTTTGCACAAACCTGCTGATAGTTTCCCTTTAAATCATATTGTGTCTCCTGTCTCCAAATGGTGGCCTTGCCTTTCTGTTATGCCACCCCAGGGACCATCACATGGATTACTTCTATTTACAAATCTCGAGCTTTCTATTACTTATCAGCTGTTGTATGTCCTGCAGGAAGTGGTGTATTTGTTCCAGTAAGACATAGTGTTCACTGCTGCCACCTGTCCAGAGCAGTAGAAAATTTCTATAAAAAACCTCTCCTGCTCTGAACAGTCCCTGCCATGGACAGAGGTGGCAGCAGAGAGCATGGTCTCCCACTGGAATACACCACTTCTTGCAGGACATACAGCAGCCAATAAGTATTGTAAGAGCTTTTTAAATAGAAGTCATTTACAAATCTTTTTTGGGAACCAGTCAATAAGAAAAAAAAATCCCTCTGGAGTACCCCTTTAAATCCTGATCTACTAGACAGCCATGGATGAAACTCACAATAATAATGAAAAAAAAAAAAATGAAATTGTAACTCTACACTGCTCACAATAAGGCTGCTCTGCCACATTTATACTACTCCCTATGTATTTTTTAGTCTTTGCCTTTTTTAATTTCTTGGTAAATATTTTAGCAGCTACCTGGAACGGGCCCAGGTTTTGCAGAGCTTTTTTTTAATATTATTTATTTTTTTTATATTTCTCTCCAATAATTTCCTTTTCGCCAGGAGGAGAAGGGACCTCATTGAGTTGCCGTCATTTGTTTTTAATGATGTTTACATCAGCAGATGGGGTGACAGAAAAAATCACTTTTTAAACAGAATTTATTACCCACTGGCTGCTGCTTTAACTGTATCTCACGGCCGGCCCTTAGTTTCCATGGCAACGCAGGGCCACTGCAAACTATTGGTGGTTAACCTCTTCAATGGCAGAGGGATGATCAATTCAATGCATCTTCAACATAACAACCTAGGCCTCTTGTTTATATGCACGGGAAGCACGGCCTTCCTCGCCTGTTTCATTTACTTACGACAGGAATGCATTTTTATGATTTCTTAATCTCATTTAAGCGTTTGGCTCCTCAAATGATGCCTGAAGCTATTGGAAGCAGAACAACTTAATAATTTATGAAAGGAAAATTTGTATGGGAGCGCATATAATATAAGCAGTTTATCATACGGGAGAGTGACTTGTATAACCCCTGTTTCACTCCAGAGCACAATTGTAGGGGACTTTGCTGACGTTCATTCCGGGACTATAGAAGCCCTGTTCATTGCTATGATCTGTCATGCCTACGCCTTACGTGCCTGATGATTTTCCTAGTTTACCTTTAACCCTCATTGCCGTCTTGTCCTTCTACGAAATCGTCAGAGCTCTATGAAGAGCGGAGTTGTCCTGTTGATGCTTGTGGGTGTGACTATGCAAACAAATGGTGAGATTATGCAAATGTGGGCTTTGGTAATCATTTCTAGGCTGCTTGTTCATGCATTAAGAGTTACAGAGGTTGAGGTGTTGGTTACAAACAGTGTTCGGGTCCTATTATACAGACCAATAACAAGAGGGTCAATAATATAAACGAGCAGCGATCTGCTAGAACAGTGCTTGTTTACGGAGACTATTACACGGCTCAATTACCGTTTAGCAAGGGTTGCACAGACATCGTTAGCGGCGCTGCAGCTTCAGAGCTGAGCAGTCTGTCAGTTCAGTTTAAGGCTATGTTCACACTGCGTATATGTCCGGCCCCATATTTTCGCGGCCGGACATATACGCGGTAAACTCCGGCCGGAGATTTACGCTACTTGCGGCCGGCTACGTACGGACCGCGAACTTATGCCCGAAGTTTACTTACGCTTCCCGAGCGCCCTGCGTAGCGATCTGACAGCGGTCTTTTACTTGGAAATCTTAGGCTAGCCCCGGACACTCCACAGAACCTTTTGGATCGGCACAAAAAGCTGCAAAAATGAAGAAATCACCACTACGTACGGGACCGCATGTAACGCTACGGGCGTAAGTTACGGCATTTTCGTCCGCAAACAATGGTCTGGTTCATTTTTTACGCCAGCGCGTACGATCCGGGCGTAAGTTCGTACGTAGTGTGAACTGTGCAGCCGTACTTCGTATACTTTCCATTATACGCAAACTACGTAAGTTTTCGGCCGCTTATTAACGGAACGTGCTACGGCCAGAAACTTATGTAGTGTGAACATAGCCTAAGGGTAGCTTCAAACGTACTGTATTGGTTCCTTGGTTCCTCTCTCTCTCTCTCTCTCTCTCTCTCTTCTTTCTCTGGGTGGGGGGATGTGAGGGGGGTGATGGGATTTGTAAGGGGAGGGGGCTGGCAATTGAGGGATTTTGCATTATTATGAGATATTGGATAATGTTGATTTTATTTATAATGCAAAAGATAAGAATCAAGAATGACATTTGTGCCTCCTCTTTTTCTATTTAATAATTTTTTTTTTTTTCTTGATTAATGTTACTGTTTTTGGTATATGATGTACAGTATGTTGGATATATAAAAGAAATAAAGAACTTACAAAAAAAAACGTACTGTGTTGCAGTAGATTTGATGAAATTAATGAATACAGCATTAAATCTGCACTTTTAAATCTGCTGCGGATCCGCAGTAGATTTAATGGTGCAGATTTGGTGCTGTATTCATTCATTTATTAAAATCTGCTGCGGATCTGCAACAACGACCGTGATTAATACGAAAATATATGTGACATTGCCGTCTTTGGAATCTCGGCTGGAGTGTTTACATATGGTATACGCTCCGGCCGGGATCCCTAGCGGCACCGTAGAAAACTGACATGTCAGTTTTTTGCAGCCGCTATTCAGTGAATAGCGGTTGTAGAAAACCCTGTCAGTGCAAACTATGAAGCAAGCGGCTCCGGCATCAGACTCCATAGTGTGCAGTAGGGAGTTCTGATGCAGGCGCGCACGGATGTGCTCGCATCTGAACCGGGATGGTCTTTTCTGAGAACGGCCGGTCTCATACCAAGTGTGAACATGGTCTTATGGTGCATTTACACAGAGAGATTTATCTGACAGATCTTTAAAGCCAAAGCCAGAAACAGACTATAAACAGGGAACAGGTCATAAAGGAAAGACTGAAATTTCTTCTCTTTTCAAATCCATTCCTGGCTTTGGCTTAAAACATCTGTCAGATAAATCTCTCTGTGTAAACGCACCATTACACAGAGCGATAATTGGTTGAATCAAGCTGATTAGAACGGTTTTTGCCCTTTAACCAATCAGTCCGTACCGGCCACGCCTGCTGCAGCAGCTTTATAGGGGAGAAAATGAAGTTTTAATCCTTGGGTGCGCAGCAGGGAGAGGGGTGGCAGGTAGTCATCTGGCTGGCTCCCTGCCCGCGTGTAACACACTTGGCAGGGATGATTGACAGGCAGAGAGCCCGTAACAGTAGTAGTTATAGTAGTGATCAATGCTATGATATGGCATAGCATTGATCAGTATATACAATCTAATGATTGCCTATTTAACAGAAAAAAAGTGTTAAAAAAGTTTTATAAAATATTTAACTAACCCATATAAAATAAACCCCCAATAAAAGTATAAATTACCTCTTTTTCCATTATAAAAATAAAAATATGTAAAAAAAAAATTTAAATAAATAAACATATTACATATTGTAGCGTGCAAAATTGTCCAGGATTGCTGATTTTAATAAAATTTATATTCAGAAAAAAATGAACAAAAAGCAATCTAAATTTTTCTTTTACATCAGTATAGTACCAATAAAAGCTAGAGATCATGGCGCAATTTTTTTTTCCAACGAGCCCTGTAGGTGGAAAAATAAAAGTGTTACGGCTCTTAGAAGGCAAGGAGGAGAGCGTTGCTTCATTGTAACCTTGAAATCCGTGCATCAATGACCTTCAGTCATGAAGAGGTTAAAAGATTTAAAAAAAAAAGACATTGTAAAGGAAAAACCCTGTACATATGTGCATCATGTTGTTACATCTAGTGACGAGCAAACTTACAGTAAATGCTGATCTCAGCCATTGAATGTGATAATCTGCATAGATCAGTGCCTCATTCAAAGTGCTCCTGCTGCATTTCGTGTAAGCTCTTTTCACAGCCCGTATATGACCCACGTAATAAGGTAACATTATTGCAGTCATCGTCCACCGTGATGATTTCCCTACCTATTGCAAAAACAGGATAAAGGGGCAAGTTAGAAAACATGATAAAATGGATGGTACCAATGACATCTGTGGTATACATTCTTTCATCCCCCATCTATTCACTTTAATGTAATTTTAAGAGATCAAAATGGATGCTGTAATGATACCTATGTAAACTTTTCCACAAATGGCTTATGATAGCTATTAGAAAAGTCTATGAAAAATTTAAGACACAGATTCTTGTGGGAACATAACCATACACCACAAATGTCTTTGTATATAGTATATCCCCCTATATGTATGATCTTGGTTAATGGAATTTCGCACAAGCAAAGCTGGGCCTATGATATATGGGATTGTTACCTATTACCCATGTCTCTTCCTTATGGTTTATAAAATTGCTCCCCTAGCAATGATAGATACTAGAAACAGAAAAAGCCATAATACTAGGTCACCAATAAAGTGAATAACAAGTGGTAATACATATCTGCAATATATGTGCCATGTAAATCTAAACATGAACCACTAGGCTACTTTCACACAACGTAAAATTTCTATTAATCACGGCTGTTGTAACAACGGCCGTGATTAAAAGAAATGTAACATTGCATTACAGTCAGAGGGAATCCCCGGAATGTATACACATAGTCGTACGTGTAAACGCAGCGAACGATCGAACGACGAGCAAGAAATCGTTCATTTTGATCTTTTAACTTCTATTTAAATCGTCGTTTGCAAAAAGTTCGCTGATCGTTCCGTGTAAACAGTCGTCGCGAAAGTCCGGCCGCCGCTCATCCGCAGCCCGGCCCCCCGCTCATCCGCAGCCCCCTGCGCCGGCTCGATCGCCACCCCCGCCGCCCCGATCGCCACCCCCGCCGCCTCGATCGCCACCCCCGCCGCTCCGATCACCACCCCCGCCGCCGCTCCGATCGCCACCCCCGCCGACGCTCCGATCGCGCCCCCCCCCGCCGCTGCTCCGATCGCCCCCGCCGCCCCGCCCACGAGCATACCTTACCTGCTCGGCATAGCGGGTGTTCGAAATTCCCGGCTTCCCTCTTCAGTGCATTGATTGGCTGAAGAGGGGAGCCAGGAATTTCCAACAGCTCCTCTTCAGCACTGATTGGCTGAAGAGGAGCCGTATGAAATTCACGGCTCCCCTCTTCAGCCAATCAATGCACTGAAGAGCGGAGTCGGGAATTTCGAACACCCGCTACGCCGAGCAGGTAAGGTATGCTCGGGGTGGCGATCGAGCCGGCGCAGGGGGCTGCGGATGACCGTGGGGCCGGGCTGCAGATGAGTGGGGGGCCGGGCTGTGGGCGGGGGGCCAGGCTGTGGGCAGGGGGGCCGGGCTGTGGGGGGGGGGGCTGCGGGCGGGCGATCTTTAAACGATTGCAAGACGATTTTTCAGTATGATATATCGTACCGTCTAAACGCTGATCGTTAGATTAAAAAAAATGTTACTTTCGACATCGTTAATCGTGCGATCGGGCCAATTATCGTCCCGTGTAAACCCAGCATTAGAGCCCTATTCCACCGGACGATTATCGTTCAGATTATCGTTAAATCGTTCGAATCTAAACGATTATCGTTCGGTTGAAATGCAGTTAACGATTAACGACCGAACGAGAAATCGTTGATTGCTTTATAAGACCTGGACCTATTTTTATTGTTGCTCATTCGCAAAACGTTTGCAAATCGTTTGCATTGAATAAGACGTTGTTCGGTCATTCGCAGTGGATACGAACGCAATAGCGAAGAAATAGCGAAGAAAAAACGATCAAATACGATCATAAGTAACGATTATCGTTCCATGGAAATGAGTGAACGTTTTCAGGTCTTTCGCAATAGAGGTTGTTTGAGATGGTTAATCGTTAACGATTATGCGAACGATAATCGTCCGGTGGAATAGGGCCCTAAGAAACAAATAGAACTCTAATAAGCATGTGACTAATATACTGTATAAGCTTCAAGATGTGAGCCACTTCTCTCTTCTTCAATCAGACACACTGATATACCCTTGGTTGCTGAACAGTGATGAGCAAGCATGCTTGTTCAAGCGCAGTGCTCGATTGAGCTTTGGGGTGCTCGATCGAGCTCGATGCTCAACCGTGCACCTTGTGGTGCTTTGGTGCTTGATTATAGGGGTTGTTACACCTTCAGGTTATGTTCACATTTTGTAAGACACCGGTCGTTCCGTGACCCGGTCGGTGTCAAATAGAATGATCTTAAGCGCCGCTGAGTTCTGATGCGGGCGCATTAGTGCGCGCCCGCATCAGAATTCCCCACTGCTCACTCCGGCCGTACGATCCATTGTGTGAACTGACAGGGTTTTCTGCGGCCGCTATTCACTGAATAGGGGCTGCAGAAAACTGACATGTCGGTTTCTCGCAGCGCCCCTAGGAATCCCGGCCGGAGTGTATACTATGTGTATACACTCTGGCCGGGATTCCCTCAGCCTTCAGCACAACGTAAGTTCTGTACTAATCACGGCTGTTGCAACAACGTCCATGATTACTACGGAACTAACGTTGTGTGAACATAGCCTCAAATACCTTATGGACAAAATGTTATACCTATCACATTTTATTGCTCTAATTTATGTATTTTGTATTTTAAGGCTATGTTCACACTACGTAAAATAATGTCCGTTATCCGCGCCGCAAAACTACGGCCGTTGTTTTGAGGTTCCCTATAATGATTGCAATACAATGTAACTACGGCCGTTGAATTCACACTACGTATCAGATAACGGCCATTGTTTATACGGCCCCGTGAAAAATGAACATGTCAATTATTTCCGGCCGGTAATACTGCAACAACGACCGTGGATTTCAATGCGGCCGCGAACGTAAAACTTATATCTGCCGAATTAAACTTGATTTTGATGTAAAAAAAAATTCTGAGTGGTTTCTCGGGCTGGGCGCAGTATTTAAAGTAAATGACCTGTTTCATCCCGTTTGTAATCATGCTAGGAATAAAAATTAAACAACGGCCGTAGTTTCAGGACTAGCCCGTATGATAGTAATTCTATGGCCGTTGTTTTGGCCATCCACTCAATTTCAACATTGTGTGAACAGATCCTTTCTGTGTTTTTAATCCACTCCTGGTTTTGGTTGCAATATGAGGACCACAATACTGACTGAAATTTACGTAGTGTGAACCCAGCCTAAAGCTGTACCCATAATCTGTGTGCCGTTACAGTCACATACTATAAACACGTGATTTTAATATCCAAATGTCCAACAGCCAATTAGCATGTGCCACACGGATACGTAGTGGGGCACTGCAACTATACTATTCGTCCACAGGTGCCGATCCTTCCACTTATCTCCTTAACACCAGCATTTATACTTTGATGCTTATGCATTAAAAAAGCTACCTCACTTGTTCCCCATTTATTGCTTTTTCCAATTAATATCCATTTACACTTCGATGCTGTTACCTCTTTTGTCTATTCCTGAACATTAGAGACAGATGCAACCTTTGAGCACTGCACTGAATTCCCCAGTCTTCCACTGATGCATAAATCATAGGATAAAAAAAATCATGTTCTTTGTGGAATATTACATAGCACAGCCATGCAGGTTTTTTTTTGTTTTCTTTCTTAGGAGAACTCCTACTCCAGGGTAACACATCAGGTTAATCTGAAACAGTCTAAGGCAGGAATATCAGCAACAGTGACATGTGAAAGTCAGGGCAGGGTTATTTGTATGAATAAAATTACAGCTTTCCATTGTGAGATCCGATGGTTAGATATAATGCAACCCGCTGTAAATTATTATTTATTATGAGTGACAAGCTATTTGCCTTTCAAGGCGGCTTGGACAGCAGAGCTGGCAGTACACAGGGACTACTGCAGAGTACAGTGGGCAATGGGGGTTCTATAACCAGACGGAGTGAGCGGCTCTGATGATGATGGCCACATCGACCGCAATAATTAGAAGATCTTTGCTGTAGTAGAGAGTGCCAGAAAAGGCGAAACAATAGGAGTCTGACGAAAACTACGGCAGAACAAGGGAGATAAATGTTATAACATTACACATGTTTTATACATGCTACACACTGAAAGGGGTTATCCATTGAAAATCTTTTTCTTTCAAATCAACTGGGTTCAGGAAGTGATATAGATTTGTAAATTACCTCTATTTAAAAATCTGTAGTCTTCCCATACTTATCAGCTGCTGTATGTCCTGCAGGAAATGTTGTTTACTTTCCATTCTGACACAGTGCTCTCTGCTGACATCTCTGGCCTAGACAGAAACTGTTCACAGCAGCAGCGAATCCCCATAGAAAACCTGAACCTCTTAAAAGGTTAAGTAGATGCTGCAACGTCCGCACGGTGGACTGGAGGCTCTATAAGGACAGATAGGGTGCCGGTGGTGTTATCAGGGGCAATAGTGTCACGGTCTTTTACTCCTACCTTAGCGGTCCTGGCTCTCCTAAGGCCCCGGGCGGACGTCACAGCAATGAGGAGGTTGGTTTCAGAGTTTGGAGACAATGAATAGACGGTGATATAACTGAGGGACTTTACTTTCTGGTTTACACAGTAATACAGCACATTGGAATGGTGTTCAGTCACTCTCCAGTCAGGCTGCATGAAGTGAGCATTGGGTTCCCTCTGCCTTAGTGGTTATAGCCTTTATCTGGCTGGTTAGAATCTCTCCTCTCTCTCTCTCCTTGCTTTGCCTGCTCTGCACTCAGCAGGTTACTTCACTTACTTGAAGGTTTTAGTCAGCACACGACTGCTTATATCTGACTATCATGGAGAGCACGTGTCTGCTCCTCCTCACCGACTACATCTACTCAACTCCTCTCAGGACCTGTCAGACCTCCTACTGTTGCCTAGGCAACACACTTGAGGTGGAAGGCCGCTGGGTCCCAATGCTCACTGTCAACATGTTGGTAATGCACTGCCACCTGCTGGACACCAATGATAAAGCATTACACAGTTACTTTCTACAAAGCACATGTCATATTGCAGATAAAACTTTGTAGTGCCTGGTGGGTCACTACATACCCCCTTAAAGAAGACCCAAGCCGCCCCCGGCTTGTGCTAATGAAACTACCTGTATGTCGGGGCACTGTACCATGTTCACCCAGGCGTTTGGTGGAGTGCACCTGTAAGGAATGCCTTGGTCCTAATGTAACGTATACTACAGTGTCTATGTTCCTATTGTCATGCGAGCTGGACCTAGATTGACTAGGCTATTCTGTATGCTGCATGTAGCTCCAATGTTACCTAAAGTTACCACAGACTCATACCCAGTTCCCTGACTATGCTATGGCTAATGTGTTTTACTCTTCTCTCTAATACTAGTGTGCTAAAGGTTAAGACTAGTCTTGAACCTTCTGATGTTTCTGGCCAGGAAACACAAAGTGTGGCGGTAATTATCCCAACCACCTAACAAGTTGGCTAATCTACCGTTAGAAGGGTGGCTTAATCCTGTTTTCCCTTCAAGAGCATCAAGGCCTTTAATTGCTCAGAACGCTTTATCGCCAAGATACCTACTAGTGTCAAACTACCAAACTAAGTGTAGGCCTTCACTGTGTCACAACATGCTGATCAATACATGTTTACAAAAATATAAATGAGACGTCTCTAACTAACTACACAGGAAGTAAAAACCATTTACACTTAATAACCACAGTTATACTTGTTCTTTACTTGGAGCAGCTGGATCATCTTTCAGACACTAGGCAATGGATCGTCTGGACCAATGGGTGAGGACTGCTCGGGGTAACTGCAAATCCTGACTAAACTAAGTAAAGGCAATGCAAAACATTAGTGAAGAGTCCATGTTACCATGAGAAGTCCAACGAAAAATTATAAAAATATGCAAAAATAATGTTTCAACGTATCACTTTTTAGTGCAAAAATGGACACAGAGAGCTCAAGTATAGGTCTGAGTCTCTTCTCTGGGCGGTCAACTTGAACGTTGCATCAACAAGAACATCCTGGGAATAGCATAGTTCTCAAAAATAAGTTATTCCATAGGAAAAACACAAAAATAGAAATAATTGTAATCCACAAGGCGATGACTGGGATCCATAGAGTAAGTTCCTTTCAGGGATAATGAACAGTTCATCTGAACATGAGAAGGGGAAAAGCAAGGGACTTTGGCGCAAACATGTTTTTTTTTTTTTTTGCTGTATGTCCTGCAGGAAATGTTGTTTACTTTCCATTCTGACACAGTGCTCTCTGCTGACATCTCTGGCCTAGACAGAAACTGTTCACAGCAGCGAATCCCCATAGAAAACCTGAACCTCTTAAAAGGTTAAGTAGATGCAGCAAAGGTGATTTCTTCCTCTCTAATAATTTATTGAAAAAAAGGGTCAACACCAGTGGTGGGTAACTTCTAAGCCTCCCCTATATGGTGCATCTTCCCTTAAAATATTATAAATTATTTCAGCTTCTGACAGTAGTGAAATTAGGGGGGGGGGCAAGGGGGTCCGCCGCTCCCGGGCCCACCAAGGCTGGGGGCCCACTAGGGCAGGGCGATTGAAATCAATAATGATTTTATTATTAATTTTGAGCTGCGCATTGTCAGGCGCGGGCAGTCCTGAGAGGGGCGGTGCAGGAAAGCTGGAAAGGAGCGCGGGGGGCGGGGGTTTGCAGTGTCGGGCCGTCGGGCAAGCCATAGAGGGGCGGTGCACTGGAGAAGAAAGATGTTGGGTGGGCAGGCTGCAGAGGGGAGGTGCAGTGCCGGCGGCCTCCAGCCACTTAACGGCGCAGCCGCTGACCTGCCTGACCTCCTCCCGGCCAGAAATGGAGCTCCCCGGTCTCTGGAGAAGGCCGCAGGGACTACAGGAGATGGTGATCACGTCGCTGTGGGTCATAGAGCTGTACAGCGGGATCGGGGGTTCAATGCAGACCCCCAATCCCGCTTTACAGCTCTAGGACCCGAAGCAATGCGATCACCTTCTCCTGTAGTCCCTGCGGCTTCCTCAAGAGACCGGGGAGCTCCATGTCTGGCCGGGAGGAGAATGTGTGTGTGGAGTAGAGAGGAGGAGGAGTTGTTTGTGCCCTCCTGCTCCAATCACCCCCAGCTGCCCCATTGCCCCTCAGTGCCCCCCCCAGTCCCCTCAGTGTCCCCCCAGTCACCTCAGTGTTCCCCCAGTCCCCCTCAGTGTCACCCCAGTCCCCCTCATTGTCACCCCAGTCACCTCAGTGTCACCCCAGTCCCCCTCAGTGTCACCCCAGTCCCCCTCAGTGTCACCCCAGTCCCCCTCAGTGCCCCCCAATCACCTCTCTTCTATACCTGTACTACTACTACACCCCTTATCCTCTATATCTCCACTACTAAACCCCTCATATCTACCTAAACTATTACTACACCCCTTATCCACTATACCTCCACTACTACACCCCTTATCCACTATACCTCCACTACTACAACCCTTATCCACTATACCTTCACTACTAAACCCCTCATATCTACCTGTACTACTACTACACCCCTTATCCACTACACCTCCACTAATATACCCCTTATCCACTTTACTTCCACTATTACACCCCTTATCCACTATACCTCCACTACTAAACCCCTTATGATGTTGGTCATTTCCAGCATCTTGTACTCAGTATAATGGGGTCACCCAGCTTTCCCAGCATCTAATACTCAGTATGATGGAGGTCACCCAGATTTCCCAGCATCTAATATTCAGTATCATGGAAGTCACCCAGCTTTCCCAGCATCTAATACTCAGTATGATGGAGGTCACCCAGCTTTCCCAGCATCTAATACTTAGTATGATGGAGGTCACCCAGCTTTTCCAGCATCTAATACTTAGTATGATGGAGGTCACCCAGCTTTTCCAGCATCCTCTACATCCTGTACATGCTTTCCCTTTACTGCCCAGAGAAGGCCTGCTGGGGAAAGGGGTGGTATACTACAGAGGGACCTATACTGCACATAGGGGGGCAACACTACAGAGGAGCCTATACTGCACATAGGGGGGGGGGGAAACACAACAGAGGGGCCTATACTGCACATAGAGGGGCAACACTACAGAGGGGCCTATACTGCACATAGGGGGCAACACTACAGAGGGGCCCATATTGTATAGAGGTCGCGTAAATGGGGCTACACTACGGGGAGTTGGTATAGACATGGGGATGATCCTGGATCAAGGGGTCTAAAATGTTTCTGTTGCTATGGTGCTGTTTATGGAACAAAGCAGCTATGGTTCTCTTATCTTGCATAACCCCTTTAAATTTTACATGGCCATATATGTGAAAAGTAGAAAGCCTTTTACACTGCTCTCAATCCCTGTTCTCTAGGTTCCCTATGGGTAACTTAATCGGTTGGGGGCCCCCTCAGACTTGCTTGCCCCTCTTAGACTGAACCCCTAGCTACGCCACTGGCTTCTGATCTTATATAAAATAATGCCAACAGATAATTATTATGAATGGGCTAGGGTTACACAGTGATTCTGGCTGTGACAGGGGTCATGAGACCAAAAAAATCCAGTGTTGCACTGCATGGATGGTGCTGTACCTAACATAAGTATAATTAGTTGACCGGACAGATCTAATGGTTCTATACCATGGAGTGATCAGCTCGATTCATCCAATTATCACTCTTTGTAATAGAGACAACGATTAGCCGATGAAACGATCATCGGCTGATCGTTTCTTTGGGCCCTGACCTAAAATCGCCGGGCACCGACCGTGCAACGCTACGTGTAAAAGCAATGTGCAGCCAGCAGCTGACAATTCAACAAACAGTTTTTACATTTCCTTTCCACATTTCTGCTCGCCACCTGCGCTCTGCATGCCCCCCCCCTGCAGCATCAGGGCGGCCTGTCAGAGCTGACAAGGCTGCTCAGCCAAGCACTGGCTGGGACTGCTGCAGGGAGGAGGCATGCAGAGCACAGGAGATAACCGGGAGTGTGGACAGGTAATGTAAAAATATTTAGGCAAAGGCTGCACGGACATCGCTAACAATGTCCGTGCAGCCCTTGCTAAACAATAGGCCTGGTAAACGAGTGCTGATCTAGCATATCTGCGCTGGTTTACAGTATTGATCAGGCCACCATCGGCCATGTAATATGGATTTCTTGTGACTGCCAGGTCATCATTGCTGCCACTTTAGGATCGCAGTACAACCTTAGGTGTGACACATCACTAATAAACCAAGAATCGGCCCAGTTCTTATCTTTAATTTCATCAAAATATTTTTACTGCCCATTTGTCCAATAAACTATAACTACCCAGAGTATTGACAACATCAGTTGGATTGATAGAGTCAATAAAATATTGTCCATATTAAACTAACTTGGATGCATAAAAGAATACGTTTTCTCCCAAATGCCTATCATCTATTATTGATATAATACTAAGATACAGTAAATCAACAAGAAAGCTGGAGAAGGTCCCAGACTGCTGAACCTGCTTTATCGGTCTGCACCTTTGTGGGTGGCTGGTTGAGCAGAAACTGTGGCCTTGATCTAGATCTTGGTGGGATCAATGTTTTTGAATCTGCAGTGATGTTTTTTTCATCCCCTCTGCTGTGACTCTGAGCTGTGAAGTTTTGTACTTTGATATATAATTTAGCAGAATATTGAGTTGTTCTACATTTTTTTAAAACACAGATATATTTTTTCTGCTAACATGAGAAACATGAGAAAAATATGTTATTTTTTTATTAAGAAATTTCCAAACGTGCAACCAGGTAACAACAATAAGTAAAATAACACGAGCAAATTTTACCATTTGACCCCAAATTTCTCAAGAAAATCTCAGTCTGCTTATGCCCCTCATCTGGCTGTGCAGAAAAGCTTTTAAAATTTCAGAAAACACTTATTTTTGACAGCAATAAATTATTTTAGAGTCTGCAGCGCTATATGAATCTATTTATTCCAATTGGTCACAGCCTCCAATAGAGCTTTCAATCATGTTTTTTTTTTTTTTTTCAGTTTTATATTCACACTATGGATAATTCTATAGAATGTCACATAACCAAGTATGTTAGAATACAGGAAAGAAAAAACACTAAAGTAAAGCACACACAACTAAAGAGAAGCCAGGGAAGCCTCAATATTAGTGACAATACACTATTCTATATTGTATCCATTTGTCTCCAGGTTTACAGTACTCAGCCCTAAAGATAAAGGATACTTATCATTTTATAAACTTCTAACAAGTTATAGTGATATGTCAGAAGTTGTAAGAGGGGCTCAGGTGCTGAGACAGAAAACCCTACTCATTATTCCCATTTGAGGCACTATGATAGGAAAGAAAACAAAACAAAAAAATGTTAAGACTTAGGGCCCTATTCCACGGAGCGATAATCGGACGAATCAGCCCGATTCGGCCGATTATCGCTCCGTGGACTAGAGACAACAATCAGCCGATGATCGTTGTCATCGGCTGATCGTTGATATAGGTCCCGATCTATATTAGACTGACGATATACATTACCTATTCATGGTGCAGGGCTCCTCTTCTCCTGCTTCTTCCCGGGCCACGGCGGTCCCGACCAGTGATTGGCTGACCGGCTTGTCAGCTGACACAGGCCGCCCTGAAGCTGGAGGAGCGCGCGGGACCCGGGAGAAGCAGGAGAAGAGGAGCCCTGCACCATGAATAGGTATGTTTACTAGTTAAGCAAGAGCTGCAAGGACATCGGTAACGATGTCCTTGCAGCCCTTGTTTAATGATAATCGGGGCCGTGGAATAGGCCCAGTAAACGAGCGCCGATCTAGCAGATCGGCGCTCGTTTATCGGGCCCCATCGGCCTGTGGAATACCACCCTTAGATGTTTGTCCCACAGATTCTGTGGATACAAATCATGGATAAGAAAATTTGTCATGGCTGCAGTATGTGTATAGCTTTTATCTACAACTAAATGTGAATACTTTGGTCTTTGTATAGTGTGTTTTCTTTAGTAAGAGTATAGGGGTATAACACAGTGTGACGGTAAAAGTAACAGTTGGCCTGTAAGGGCATATGCACACAGAGTAATACTCGCTGAAAACTCAGTGTAAAATCGCAGGCTCCTGCTTCCCTCTCCGCTAGCTCCATAGGCTCCATTACATGCTCGGGGCGTGACAATTCTTTGGGCGGACAGAGGACTGTGCCCAAGCATATAATGGAGCCGGCAGAGAGGGAAGTGGAAGAGCGCTGGGACAAGTGGCGGATTCCGCACAGTTTTCCGACAGAATTACTCTTATGCATATACCCTAACTAATTACTCTGCCCACATAGTCAGAGAGAGCCAGAGTTGGCTGAATTCCTGGCTAGAGTGTTTAGTACACAGAAATAGTAAATATGTTACAGGATGTACATCAGACAGGAAAGCAACTGAGCAGACAGTTTTTAATCAAAAGCAGAAGGGAAGTATGAAAGACCCAGAAAGTTGGTAAAATAACTATTTTTATCAATATATGTTCCTTTATTAGACAGTTAAGGTACTATACATATTATAAATCCCATACTTACACACCCTGTTGTCTATAAAGCCTTTTCAGCAAGGAAGTATGTATATCCATTTTTGTCACCGAACAAAAATTCTATAGATAAGACTTAAACAGCTAAGACTTTGTACTAAGAAATCACTTGGGATCATAAGGCATTCAGACAACGTGACTATCATCTGAACTCCCACAATGCACTGCTCTCTAGTAGTATACATAAGCAAAATAATGAATTAGTTATATGTGCCACCGGGGGATAAACATCTTGTTACTAAAAAGCAATACAAAATAAGTCTAACAATGCACTATAAAAAAAGGCAACTTTTTATGTAGCTTTGCATTGTCAGCATTTTACACAGTAGAATGAGGTGAAATTGTGATACAAAAGTCAAGCTTTCCTTTAAAAATAGATGTTGTGATGGGCACATTAAAAAGATTGAGAGCCCTATCTCGCCTCTTGATGCAACCAGGGAATTGGTACTGCGGGAAGTATTTGGTGATAGTCATAATGGTTGCCATATAACATTGAAATGGCAGGATCGCCTCCATTCCTGGGGCGGCCTATACAGCGCAGCATGTTCTTCTACCTCTACATTATAATCAATGTTACAAAAAACAGCCATATGTTTCCAAAGCTTTTTGGATATACTATACAGAAGATGAAGGAGAATTAATGTCATTGCAGCTTCTGGAATTGCTAATTTCTTCTTGGCTCATTCTAAACAAGAAAACTCTTGCTGAGTAAACAGCTAAGGAATAGTAAATTGAGTTATTGAATATAAAGTTAATCTGACATACTGCAAAGTAAGACAAGCTCTCTATTTATATTTAGTAGACGTGAAACTGTCATTTAGCAGTTTACAATTTTGTCACTCTGCAGATTTACTCCTCAAGTATTTAAATGTCTCAATTCGGCTATATTCCCACTGTGGACTGAGACCAAAAAGCAGCCCTGGCAAACGAATCTCCCACCAGCCCACAAAATCCAGTAATCCAAGGGTTAAAGGGGTAGTGCGGCGCTCAGCAATTATTCACAGAATAACACACATTACAAAGTTATACAACTTTGTAATGTATGTTATGTCTGTGAATCACCCCCTTCTCGTGTCCCCACACCCGGAAGTGTGGTGCGATATACATACTTGACGCGTGTCGACCCCCGTCTTCTGTCAATGCAATCTTCAGGAGGCCCCCCTCTGCAGCGTCATCAGCTGCTCAGCCGCGATTGGCTGAGCATAACTGTGCTCAGCCAATCGCGGCTGAGCAGCTGATGACGCGGCAGAGGGGGGCCGGCAGGAGCGGGTCGGCTGGCCTCCCGAAGATGACGTCTTTGAAGAAGATGGCGGACGGGGTCGGTCGACACGGATCAGGTATGTATAGCGCACCACACTTCCGGGTACACGTGCGGGGGTGGGGGGACACGGGAAGGGGGCGATTCACAGACATAACATAAATTACAAAGTTGTATAACTTTGTAATGTGTGTTATTCTGTGAATAATTGCTGAGTGCCGCACTACCCCTTTAATTTATACTTGGTCAATAGTGTAAGACCTTATTCTTATGCTCCATGATCTATGGACCCTACAGAGTGTGCAGCTGTGCAGTGGACTCGCAGCCCTCCTGGCATCATGTATCAATATGATGCTGGTAGAGCCGAAAGTGCGGCTATATCAGTAATATCTTGCAGAGATTTAAACAAGTCCATATACAGTGCCCATACCCTTATGTCATGTCCACTCTGCCCTACAGTCCCTGCACACGGCATTTGCACCTCTATTACCTTCAGGACCTCCACAGGGCGGCTCTTACAGGGCTCTATATTATGGGAATGGTGAGCAGCTAACACCGACAGCTGTGACAGGTGCTGGGCAGCACAGGTGCTGTGTTTTAGCAGCTTCCTAGCACATTGCCCATCTACTAGTTACAGTAATAGCCACTTTCATCAAAGACATAAATATAAAACATTAACATAATAAGCCAATTTTCTTTGAATGATAATATTGTATGTGTCCTAGTAAGTTATTATTAGTTCCTAAATAATACCAGTATACAAGGAGGAATATTATCACCACTATAGCGTTACTGAGCAAATTCTATATACTGAGACCAATATTACCAATAATAGCAGTATAGATGTAACAGATAATACCACCATACAATGACTTTCATTATCACCGCATAATGACTATACTGTTAATAAATAAAATCCACTTTATAAACACAATTATTACCAATATAACCAGTATATATGTTGTGTCCCACCACCGGTGTTCCTTTTCTGACACTTGTTGCAAAAGCCTTATACTTCAAGGTAAGGTGGTGATGAAGAAATTTTATGAGGTTCGCCACCAGATGTCAGTATTCTATGTATAACCTTGTATATATGTATTACACAGCTGTAGTCACTATAGGGTTACTGTTTCTTTGTATTACGTGATTATATGGACCAGTGGAGATACTTTTTTTTTCTCTACCTATCTCTAAGCTTCTTTCTCTGCACACTCTAACGATGCAGGATGAGTATGCTTTGAGTAAGCAAAGAGGGCTCACGGCGCAGGTATTGGACATTTAGCTGCAGCTGTCAAAGCTGAAAGCTGCATTTAAATGGCCTGTGTATCTAGTGTGTGTGCGGTGGGGGAGGGGGAATTACACCCACCTCCACCACCACTATGTCATCAAGGAGGGGCGATCCCTTCACCTTACCCAGCGGGGCCTCAGCATCACAATGACACTGATCCCGGCTCGGTGATCGATTGCGTTGGGCTATAGCTGATTTAACTGATGACATGTCAATTCTTTGGGCGGAAGGTGAATTCCGCCCGAGTCTATGGTACGGGCAGAGATCCAAGCGGGGGCGAGCACCGGAATCCGTGGGATGTTCTCTGGGCAGATTTCGTAGGGTATGGCCACGTTAAGAGAAATGTAAATAGATGGGGAACAGAGGCAACTAGAGATTTATGTGAAATTCAGGGATTGATAGTGGAAAAATATACTCTGAATATAAGATTGGGGGCCCAAGATAGCTAGATCCACTGATGCTTCCAACCTGTGCCGGCATCCTTATTTAAGGCACTGCTATGTCACCATAGTGAAGTTTAGTTATAGCCTGCGCCCAGCTTTGAGGGAACAGGCACAGTAGTATATAATCTACAAGCCCATAAAAGGCTTCATTATTGGCAATGCAATAATATACAACATTGTACCGAAAAACATTTTTAGAACTGAATGATAACTTTGAATGAGCCGTGATTTCATGTTTGGGCTTTTATGGTGCGCGGTAATGCTACAAGTAGCTAAAAGTTACAAATTATTATCATTCCGGCATCCTACTCTCTAATTCATTTCTGACATCAAATTGTCTTGTCCACCAGCGAGGATGTTTCTAAAGCAATAATCATGATAGGAAGAAGCTCGGTAATTGTTTGTCAATAGCAGATTTTATTAGCATATGGTCCTCTGTGGCATTTCTACCAGCCTGGGTTTGTTATTGTGCTGTGTTGCCGCTACATTAGAGGGAATAAATAATGTATAATTGTAATAATTATTATGTCTGCAAGTACAGATACCGTCATGGAGAAAATGTATGGATAAAGGAAATTTGGGCTGGTTGTTTTTCTTAACACAGTGTAGAAGCCTTTCAGTGTTTCCTATTCCTGATTGTGTTGGTGTATAGGGCTGTATTATACCTATATTATATCCCATTTCATACAGCAGAACCATAATTCTATAGAACCCTATGATGATTCAAGTTTAGTTCAAAATGAACTGCTTTTGCTCCAAGTGTTAAGAACAGATATGGATGAATATTCCAAGACTTTGTTAGATGTGGGAAGAGGAGAAAAAAGGCGCACATAGTACAGTTATTCTCGGGTGTGCAAGAAGAATATCTCGTACAGTAATTGGTTGCTTATCAGGGGTGGTCCTGCTCTGAGCATGGTCGTATATATGCATCAGCTGCCTACCAGCTGTCCAGGTCTCTGATATGCAATTTGAAATAGATCAGGTGTGCAGATTTCAAAGATAAACCTTTTCATCAGGTCCAACATGTACCTAATAAAAAGGTTTGTCCTCGAAACACTTCTTTCATTGGTAATTAAAGGGGTACTCCGGGCGGAGTCCAGCATCGGCCACTGAATAACTGAGCTGCCTTGAGACATCATGTCTCAAGCTGCAGCTCAGACCAGGAAGCGGAATGAGGCTGCGTGATCCGGGAACCGGCGCTGGAAACAGGGAGGTAAGTGACCGGTGGCCGCTATTTGACATCTTTAAGATTCATTTAGGTTCAGAGTCGAAGTATCAAATACCAGATTAGTTTTGCATTTAGATACCAATTTAGAATTCCCCTGTTACTTCCCACATAAAATATATAGAGGAGCAGGGACTCCTGTCAAAAGTCAGGCGTTCCAGCACCTGTTCCTGGACGTTCCGTTTCATACTTCTCTATGAACACAAGCAGCCGGCATAGGGAAATAACATAGTGAAATAAGCAGAACTTTCTTTGTACATGGCGCTCATAAACTACGCTCTTAATATGCTTTAGTAAGTAGGCGCTGTCACTAACACCTCTCGCTATAATAAAACAAAGAGCTAACAAAATAGTGCAGAGTTAAGCTTCTACATATAGGAAAAGAATCGAATATTTACAGTGTAAAATTGCCGGCGTTAAATCATATGAATAAAATCAAAGCAAATATATAAAACAGAACTGAGGAGACATAAAATTATAGTAGTCATATAATCTCAAAACAGCTGTTTAAGGGAACCTGTCAGCAGGAAAACGCTGCTCGCCCTGTGATTGACAGTTTCTTTCCATCACATCTATGAGGAGAAATCTGTCAATCCTGCACCAAGGCATGAGGAGAGGAAAAAACATTGCATCCCAGGAGTACGTAGGACCCTGTTCTGACCCAGGAAAGCCTGACATGACCAACCATTTCTACCTCTACACTCAGCATCTCTCTATGTATTAAATGTTGTCCTCACATCGGATGGTTAAGCTGCTGTTAGCAGTACTTCACTTCAGTTTACTATCAGCAAGATGGACACTCATTCATCACTATTATGGGACATCCTACGATTTTTAGTTACTCTCTTGACTGGCAAGTCATTTTCTGGCTACTAAGAGTGGAGTAAGGAGCATTGTGGGACCATTTAGCAGGTAAGTACATAATAAAGAGACTGGTGCAGAGAAGATGGAGGAAGGCAATGACCCAGACTGGTTTAGTTTAGAAGTTTTAAGTGGTAAAAAGTGCAGAAAATATCTCTGTACTCTTACTTGGCTGTATGGGTTGAACAAGGAAATGTATCATTGTAATGTCTCTGTTATTGACGGCCATGTTTTAGAGAAGGAGCCAAATGTTAGAACTTACGGTACTTTTATAATTCTATCTACTCACTTCCTGCTGTGCGTATCCTGAAACTTGTAAAGGTGAAAGTGATTGATACTTCTCTGGAAAGGACTATTTGAAGGGAACCCATCACCATGAAAATGCTACCTAAGCTATATTTATCATGTTATAGAGCAGAAGGAGCTGAGCCGATTGATATTCATCTTTATGGGGAACAAATTTAGTACAACTTTGTATTTATGATGTTTCCAAGCTAAAGAGTCTGGTCCATTGACTAACACTATCCACTGGACTCAGAATGAGCAGAGATTTTAATTAACACCTTACAAGGGGAAATTGTCTTAAAGCCAGAAGAAGTCGATGCTGTACAGATCCTTTTCTGTGACCATTGGACTCTTTGTGCTGCGTGGCTTGCAAGCCACAACTGTTTTCCCATTACACCTTGCCTATGGCTGTATCCATACTTTTCAGGACTCCCTAGAGCAGCATCCAACTTCTCCAGCAAAACCCAAACACTTTGGCAAGTCCACGCACCACTAGGCCACGTTCACACAATGTAAGTACTGAACTTACGTTGTGCTGCAGGCTGAGGGAATCCGGGCCGGAGTGTATACACATAGTATACACTCTGGCCGGCAGCCCTAGCGGCATCGCGAGAAACTGACATGTCAGTTTTTTGCGGCTGCTATTCAATGAATAGCGGCTGCAGAAAACCCTGTCAGTTCACACAATGGAGCGAGCAGCTCCGGCCGCATGCTCCATCGTGTGCCGTGGGAAGTTCTGATGCAGGCGCGTACGGATGCACCTGCATCAGAACTCAGCGGCGCTAAAGGTCATCTGGCCGGTACTGCAGTACCCGCCAGGATGATCGTTTCTGAGACCGGCTGTTCCATGACCCGACCGGGTCATGGAACAGCTGGTCTCTTACAGAATCTGAACATAGCTCTAAGCTGTAAAGACCCTCCTCAGCAGAGCTCATCTACTGTATAGTGGACTATGAAAATCTCCCATTGCAACACCAAAGTGCCAAAAAATGTTCCTGGAGCTTTTCCTATAGTGTTTCTAGCCAAGGGCACTGTGATCAGGTTTCTGCATCAGGATTACATTTATGTAAAACTCTCACTACCCTGTGCTGTAAGAAGTCTTTACTGTATTATCATATACCGTGGATCTTTAGTACAGTTACCTACATGAGTAGATATGGATATTTCAGATGCCATCATGGATACACCAGCAACCAGACACAACAACACCATAGCGTTTTCCAGGCCACAGAGCTGTCTTTCCTATTGGGCAGGGTAGGCGGCTTCCCGTGGACCCATGACTCATAGAGGACCCCTCTGCCCAGACTCACATACCACTCCCCGCCAGACATACCCATGTCACAGCACAGCACATTGGCTCCTTAGAAGGTTTGCCCGTGAGTATGTGTGTGTATTTGCCTATGTGTGTATATGTGTATGTGTGTGTTTGTAATGTGTGTGTGTATTTGTGTGCGTGTGTTTGTGTAATTTTGTGTGTGTGCGCGCACCTACCCATTTGTGTGTGGTTCATTCTCTACAGAGAAATTTTTGGGTGGACATTTTTAATTTGGATAAGAAAGTCCATATTGCTTTCCTGAGGTGAAGTAAAATATCAGACATATATCTCTAATGCGGCTATTCCACCAGGAGCCCGCATCCTGATGATAAATTGCTGGATGCTGCTTCACATTACAAGCCCATACTTTGTATGAAAGCATCCTACAGATATTGAAGAAGCCTGGATTTATTCAGTAAAAAAATACTGTACAACACATATATTATATTAAATAGGAGCAGTCCTTCAGTGTAATGTCTAAGTCTAGATGGATTACTACGGCAAGCTTTAAAAATGGAGTCCTGTGTTCTCAGGCTTCTCCAGATCAATGTAAACTTTTCTGTAGTGTTTCTGGTATTTTTTGCTTTTATGCAATTGTCTAACCAGCTGAAGTGATATAATTATCATTTATGACTCATTTATACATCTGGTAAATAAAGTTCTTTACCTTTTGGACAATAAGTAAAGATAGGGCTAGGAGGGGAGATGACGACTTCAGTTCCTTAGTGTTACCTTCCTGTCAGTCCATATTTTCCAATTCCAGTTCCAATCATCATGTGAAACAATGTCTGCCACTTTGCCATTTAGCTGCACAAAGTTGTTGATGTTGGGGCAAAAGGTGCTGGCCGCCAAGCTGCATTCAGGACGTTCCTGCAGTTGACACCTTTTTAACATTGACTTGCGGGCACCATTGGGTGTGCCCACAAATAAATGAGGCATTCACTTCAATGTAATGTGTGTCCGCCACTGCACTTTACATTGTGTGAACAGCTATTATTTCCAGATGCTGTTTACTAAACAGCAGCCGGAAATAATAGGCAGGTACATTTATTTTAACGCCCGCTCTAAAGAAAAGGCGTTGTAATAACGCTGTGTGAACAATGCAATGCCGCCCCTGTAGTAAAGAACGGATGCTGATTCCATTGCAATCAGTGTCCGTTCTTTGCTGATATATTACATTGTGTGAACATAGCCTTATACCCACACTCTGCCGTCTTGGAAGGTATAGCTCGGAGACTTGGGTAGACAGGAAGCTAGCACTCCATCTAAAACATTTCACGGATCTTTGCACACTCTATTAATGGTGCCCAACATCCTCTTTTTATTGTCTCTTGGCTTCCCCTTGCTACTGTACATTACAGTGGTCTCATGTATTGATGTCACCAGAAGCAACTTTCAGCTTGCACCAGATTCGTCTTGGGTCTAGCTACATCCGTCCCCTGCCATTGAAGGTTGAGTAAAAGTATTCTCTGTCTTTCTCTATCTTTCTCAGGCCTCTTTTTTGGCACAGGCTTAATTATCCTGGTCTTGTTATGTTTCTTACACAGTACGGGAGAGTTTTACTTGTCATATGGATTGGTCACACACTGATTTACTTCCTGGTAACAGCTCTTCTACAACAAAAGTGACATGTACTCACAACACTTGCATCATTACCTTTGGTCACATATAAACACTAACAGGAAGCAGTAATAGAGACAGGCACTGTACATATTGCGCTGTAACATTTTGATGGTGCATTAAATACAGATAAAAAAAAATTTACGCATTATTTAAAACAAATCAGTAGCCAGCCTGGAAGCTTAGGAAGAATATGTACTTTCTTATATCCTTTCACAATTTTTTTTAAATCAGATAACTTTAATAACAACATTTACATTATCAAATAACTCTCTTATATGCTTGTAGCTTAGCTCCTTACATATCTGCCAAGAAAAATATCAGAAGATATTAATAGTGTACAAAAATAAAACCAAGTCTAACTAACAAAGATACACTTCTCAACTAACAGCTCAATATGAGCCTATCAGTCCGCATTGTGCATTTAATAACATATAATTATAGGTAGATGTTAACCCTATAACAGTCAGAGATAAATGGGTACATACATACTCAGGTTAACTATCAATTTAAGTAAGGAGACCGCTTCTTGCCCAGCTGTTTTTGCATCCTTTCACCTTTAACAGTAAGATGTTCCTCCCCCCAGGAGACTTTGTAAATCCTTTTTGTTTGAAATGTTGGTATTTTTGCCCAAAAAACATTATGGCTTAAAAGGGTGTGCTTGGGGTCCGTGCTCCATTCCATATTGACACGAACATGGGAAATCATTAGAGTCAGATTATAGGAAAAGCACATGGCACAGAGGTCTTTGGGCTGCTACCAACTTGATGACTTAAAGTGATATTGTCACCCCTCTTACTCTATGTCTGGCTCTGCACCATTTACTAGCTGAGATGCTGCACATTCCAAATATACCTGTGTCTTCTTTCTGCTCTAAAATCGCTTCATTTCATCACTGGACAGTGTCACCTAGGCGGGGCTTCATGGCAGTTGGGGTCAGACTGCCATAAAGCCCCACCTAGGTTACACTGTCCACAACTCAAAAACTTTTGGCCCTGCCCAGCATTCATGGGTTTTGAGTGGGGAGATGATATGCTGTTGCCACAGTTGGGCAGTTAAAATACAACTTGCCCGACCCTCGTCTTCCCTGACATAGTCTGTCAGGAGTTGGGAGGCCTCCATATACATTAGACAGTTAGACCGCTTTTCTCTAATGTGTTTGGGAGTCTTTAGGGGGCATCCACTACCTACAGTCCCTATATAGACCAGTTCTTCCTGTCCAATTGTTATAATCATTACTAGACCTTAATCTGGCCCTACATATCACACAGAGTACATATAGTAGTGGAGCTGAAAACTTTCTTCAGAATCTCACTCTGTCGTTTCCCATGGGCTGAATAAACCCTATTTAACAAACATGCTTAATCAATTCTTTTATCTTATACAGGGAAATATTACTTAAAAATTCATTTATTCAAGTAACAAATAATTCCAATTCACTATGCAGCTCGAGCTTTGCTATTGTCTCCTCGTAAGGCAGACATTTCTTGTGATATTTTTATTCTTTATAGAAACTGTCTGACTAATCCATAATCTGCAAAGTAGATGCAGGAAGGTTTTCCTGGGACATAGAAAAGAGTAAGAATGCAGGTGTGAAGCTATGTACCAGATAGAAATGTATTATAAGGGACCTTTAATCAGGATTACAAATGAGGCCTACAGCAAGGCCCCCCAGCTGTTGCAAAACTACAAATCTCTTTATGCATGAACAGCCAAAGCTTTAGCATTGCTCCATAGAACCAGTCAGCCCTAGCCATCATCAGCACCCACGCAAGAGCCAGGAGTGTGTATTTTACAGTGCCAGGAGCCACTGGCTCCCTGCCCTGTCAATGACTCTTCTGGTCGGAGGCAGCATTACATCTCCAGCCACAAGAGGCCGCTCTCTACCCCCATTTCAGCCAGCATTGTAGAATTTGAGTGACGTCACTTCTGTGGTCGTATAGCCGGAAGACAAGGAAGAAGCCGGAGAGAAGCATTGCTGTAGCCTGCAGCAGTTTTTTTTTTTTTTTTCACTTCTCCTCTGTATTTATGGTCAGGAAAAACTGATGGTTTCCTGAAGCCTCCTGAAAGGCTTCCTGATCTGTTTCCTGATCGTAAAAAAAGGCCGTGTGTGTAAACATGTGAAGGAGGCCTAAGACATCTGATTCTACTCTTGACATGATAAACATTAAATCATATACAGTATTTTTCCGATTCCAGCTTTCTGTTAAAAAAAGAACAATATGGCAGATTAAGGCAGATTAAGGTAGGCGACAATAAAGAGATTTTCATGCAGGATACATCAGCAGCAGCGTTTCTCTTGAACATCAGCCTTGTTCTTCTGAATACAAATTGGCAGTGTTTTGTAGGCCCCGCTTAAGCCGGAGATATTTATAGAATTGCTCCACAGCTGCTGTGCTGAAACCTAACAATCCTAGAGGCCTTCGCACAGCTGTAACAATCCAACTGAGATGCTCCTTGGATCCCATTTTTGCATGTCTGCCCTCAGTGTGTAATGGCACTGATGAAGTCGGAGCAAACTGGGGCAAGGGTTAAATGCAACAGTCTGGTGGCTCCTGCTGCTGAAATTAATGCTGCAGGGTACAGAAAATTTATCTTTCTCTGACAAGCCATGTGAACAGTAAGAAATTGTACAAAGTATATATGATAGTGATAAAAAAATAAAATAATAAAGTGACTGTGACTATGTCGGAATCCGGTGTGACACGACTCATTCCCTGAGTCTTTCAACGGCTGGAGTACCGGCAGCACTAGGCTAATTTAATCCTTAAGGCGACTGCTAACACTGAGGTTCAGCCAATGCTTGTCTACACTCTTAGCAAATATATGCATAGTCACATACATGGATATCAAGGCTCATGCCTGCCAGCTTCACACACATATCTACATGTTCTGTTTATTCTTAGTCAATTCTCCAGCCGGGGTATTTGCCAATGGTTGTATTCGCTCTCGACCGAGGTCACCAACTGTATTAGAAACAGCTAGGTAGGATCACTGGAGAAACCGACAGATGGGAAAGAAGAGCCATGTTGAAGATGAAATCACGAAGTTACAGATTGCTTAGCCTTGAGCTGTATAATTCATGTCTGTTCATTTAAGTTTACATTCAACATTCCTTTAAAAAAAAAAAAACTTTTAAAAGGACTCTCATACTTGGATATTTCCCTTTAGGCCACATTCACATGACTACTTGTTTCGGTTGAATATTGAAGCAGCTGCTAGATATTACACATGTGTGGGGTATTCTGAAATCCTGTTCACCTAATGTGGGATTTTAAGGCATGTTGCACTTTTTGTAGACAATGGCATGCCCTCAGGGTTTTGTGGTCTTCAAGAAGAAGACAACCAATGTCACTGTCCATTTCAATTTGTAGATAGAAGTTGTGAAACCAACATAATATGTTTTTATGAAGAGGTGAGTAAAAGACTGGATACTGGGATGGCTGTGGATATATTGTATCTGGATTTTGAAAAAAAAAAAAAAAAAAGAAAAAGAAAAGAGCTTGCTACTGTCCCTCATAGACGTCTGATGGTCTATAGGTCTAAGTTGGTCTATAGGTTTAGAACATTTAAGTGGTGGTCAATGATGGTCAGTTATTCCTACTCTGAATGGTTCCCAGTTATAAGTGGTGTTCCCCAAGGTTCAGTATTGGGCCCCCTTCTGTTTAACTTGTTTATTAATTATATATTGGATTAACAGCAATGTTTTTATTTTTGCAGATGACACCAAGTTTTGTAGTACAGTACAGTCTGGTGGTGCTTTTTTCTTTTTGTAGTACTCGGCCAATGATTGTGATTGTCATGCCGCCAGTGCTAGTCCGGCACACGGGTGTGATTTTAATACCTGCTTTAGTGTGACCGGTTTGTACTGTTCCCCAAATGGTCGGTGACCTGCCGGGTTGTGATGCTTCCCTTGGGCACCTGTCACGATAGTCCTGAGTGGCAATTGACCCACCTGGAATATCGGTACCGCCACCCACAGAAAAAGGAAAATTAAGCCAAGGTGTATGGCTAGTGTGTATAGGTGCTGGTGCGGAGGAAAAGAGTCCCAGTGATGAAAAATAGAACAGCTTTACTGTGCAGTCTCTTGAGGATACAAAATACTTTAGCAGCAAATACAGACTTTAGTGCTTCAAATTGGTTTGCGCTGCAGAGATGCCTGAAGAAGTAGAAAAGAATAGAGGCAGTTGTAGCGGTGCTTGAAAAGTAGAGCAGAGTGGAGCAGCCCAGAAGAGAGGAGTTTGTCAAGGGAGTCCAAACCCAGTGTAGTACTGGGCTCTGCCTGAACTTTAGAGAGATACAGTGTCAAGCTTCCCATCCTAATAGGGTTATACAAGCCCCAGCCTTGGTTACCTGGGTGAAGCTAAGTGTCCAAGCCTTCCCGCTTCTACTTGCACTGTGAGAAAGAATACGTAGACCTTCTGGTGACTTTGTTCTATCAAGGCTAGTTCCTCTTGTGTAGTAGGATACTGGCCTGTACCTTTTAAACTGGTTCATGGCGTGGACTTTCTCTCTCTTGTAGTGTCTAGCACTGCATAATAGATGTAGAAAAAGAGTGTCTCTGGATGCTTCTGCATACATGTGTAGACTGCACTTGCTAACACACTCAACTGAACACTGACTGAACTTGTCCCGGACAAGGGTCCTGGTAGAGCCAGGCCCTGGCTTGTCTACAGCAGGGAAGTCTGCTCTGTATGTCCTTCTCCCACAAGAATCTGAGTAGAACTGAAGCTACACCTCCTCCCACCAAGTGACTACTTCCTACAGGTATATATATAAAAAAAACCTGTGAGTGGTGAAAAGGACTGTGTGCAAAGAAAAAGAAAAAAAAGTGATAGGCTAGGAATAAAGAAAGAGCATCTTCATTGGACAATAAAAGTACATAATACATAGTTAATAGCAACCCTTTGTTTGCTTCAGCTGTGCAATACATAAGAACCTACAGATAAAACACTGACATCTTGTGGCGAAACTAGAGAATACTACCTTCATCACTACGGAACCTGAAGAGAGAACTTTACGACAGGTGCCTAGGGCACTTAACAGTGGGACACCACATAAGGAGGATGAGCATATCCTGTATGCCGACTTTGACACCCTGAATGTTTGTGCATCAACTTGACAAATGAGAAAAAAAGTAAAGTTATGCATCTGGGTACTAATAACTAACATGTGCCTCCTATGTCCTCCAATGTCATCTTCGGGTCCAGGCTAAACTATCCCACCTCCACTTTTCAGATGGACTTGTCTCAAGGGTTACTGGTTACTAATCTCTTCTAATAAGTGGTCAGGGTGTTGTGAATCTGTGGAACAGTTTACCTCAGAAGCTGGTCACAGAAAAAATAGTGGAAGGCCATGTTCACATGGTGTAAGACACCTGCCATTCTGTGACCCGGCCAGGTTACAGAACGGCCGTGTCAGATAAGATCATCCCAGCCGGTACTGCAGTACTGGCCGGATTATCTTCATTAATGATGAATTGGGATGCGGGCACACCCATGTGTGCCCTCATATCAATTACCCGCTACACACAATGGAGCATGCGGCCGAAAGTGCGCACTCCATTGTGTGAACTGACAGGTTTTCTGTGGCCGCAATTCAATGAATAGCGGCCACATAAAACTAACATGTCAGTTTTTTGTGGCACCGCTAGCGATCCCGTCCGGAGCATATACTATGGGGGAGATTTATCAAAGGGTGTAAAATTTAGACTGGTGCAAACTGCCCACAGCAACCAATCACAGCTCAGCTTTCCTTTCAGCACTGCCTAAAGCTGAGCTGTGATTGGTTGCTGTGGGCAGTTTGCACCAGTCTAAATTTTACACCCTTTGATAAATGTCCCCCTATGTGTATACGCTCCGGCCGGGATTCCCTTTAACTGTACTGCTCATAGGTTGTGTATTAATCACAGCCTTTGTTGCACATCGGCAACAACAGCCATGATTAATGCACAACTTACGTTGTGTGAACATTCATTAATGCATGTGGAAATATAGCAGTTATACATCATCATCTATCCCTCTTTACTTCATCCATCCCCTCCTTGGTTGAACTCCTTGGTCCAACCCTACTATGTAAATATGTTACTATGAGAGAATAAGTTTTCAAAGACCTCATAACAGTCCAGGACCTTTGTGGGCCTACAGTTGGGTGCACACCACTTTTTCTACTAGGAGCCAATTGGTATGATCTCCATAACTTCACGGATTTTAACAACTCCACTATTTCCAAAACACTCACTGATTCTGCAAGGTTTAAACCTTTACCACCTGTACCATCTACTGTCATCTTGTTCAAGTTAGAATTGTACCTCATTAAAATTGTGTCTACATGCATGTGGATGATTCATTTTCATTATGCTCTTCTCCGGTCTCATTCTTCAAACTATAGCTGCATCTGCATAACACCAAGGACACCCCAGGCTAACATGGGCTGGGCACTGTATTCAAATATGTACCGGGGAAACTAAAGACTATCATCCAAAGATCTGTTCTGCCCCCCATTACCTCTGCTGTATGTGCCATAAAGTTGCCCCATGGTTGGTGGTCCCATTCCAGCGATTATGACCTACCTAAGCTTGATATTGTATGGGATTTCAAGCCCCAGTTGGTCTTCAGCATATTAGCTACATGCTTCAGCTTGCACACTGCGTAAGCAAAAAGTGTTTCTATTCATGGGCAGGGGAGGTTACATAATTTTTCACTTTACATTGAATACATTTTGGGCTTATAAAGCCCAAAACTGCCTTTATGTTTTCTTATTCATGGCGATTCTATACTTCTGAATGCAAAAGCTATCCTTACCCATAGTAAGCAGACTTGAAAATAACCATTGTCACTTACGGTTACTAAAATTATCTTCAGCTTTTGAGGACAATGTGTAAAAATAGCATGTCGTTTCATGAAGTGCATTTATTGTCAGAAAAAATGGCAAAGAGAGAATAGAATAAAATTTCGCAACAAATTTGTCAAACAGTATTTCTTTGTACACCAGACCGCCTCCTGTGCAGAGCCTTGTTCATTGATCCGAGCAAGGACACAAGTTCTGATGTCACAAGCATACAACTTCACCGATATTGACTATATAACAATGTCTGCATGTCAGAAGCATGCCCAGACTAAACACTGCCTACGTCTTTACCTCGCCTAAGGTCACCGTGGAAGACTCTGAAACGGATCAATAAATAATATTCTTGCCTCAAATGGTTGTCAGATGGTGCGATTTGTCATATTTAAACAAATTTTTAGACTCCCCCGTGCCTCAATCACATCCAATTCTCCCGAGACACTATCGATGTCTCGGTATGCAGAGTCATGAACACAACGCAATTCCACCCCGCGTTCCCTATGGAAAGTATACAAGGAAAACAATGTATGTTCCAAAAGAATAAAGAACTGAACCAAAATGTCTGATTGTCTCAAATGAAAAGGTATTTCCGACTGCAGCACATTTCGTATGTCGTGTGTTCGGGAAGTGATTGTCCTTTGATTGTCCATTGTGATTGTGCAGAAGGGTCAGTGGATGAGAAAGCTAAAGTGGCTAGTAAAATTGTCCATTAATGCCCTGGATGGTCTTATTACAAAGCCTTCGGCACAGCAGCCTAACACTATGGCTGAAGGCTGGGATTACAGCACAGCATATAAAAAGCATACCTCTAGATTCATCGGAGAAATGGAAAGTGGCAATGATGGAGTTCATTTTGAAGCCATTTGCCCATTAAGAGTCTGAGGAGAGCGGCGTGATGTTAAATCACATGAAGTGTTCACCCTCACAAACCCCTATACATCATCCAGCACACAGGACTCACCATGCTTGTCTCTGGCTGCCACCAGCAGCAATTTATTGAATCCTTCAAAGATAATAAAGCAAATTGATGTGCTGCTAATTAGCCAGACCGCCTCTGCCTTCTATATAGAAAAGAGCAAAGAGAAGGCCATGAAAAATAACAGCATTCAAAGTCGATGAAAGGGCATTGGTCTCCGGTATTATGCACTAGACTTACACAGGGAAAAAATTAAACAACAAAAGCAATTCCTGTATCATTTAGTAGAGATTGACTTCTTGTTTTAGCAGAAAAAATACATAGCGGAGTTTATCAAAGAAATTTGCCAATTAGAGGAAACGCTTTGCTGCACCTTGAAGATGCATTAGCTCCCCATATCCCATAGCTAAAGGTTATGATGTCCCTCCTGAATATTTTTTTAGACCATTAATACCCAGAAGTAGTATGGCTACTTTATTTGTAGGATCAGGAAGGCACAATGGTAAAAACTGTTGCTGTGCAGCACAGCAGGTAGAGATGTGCGCAGCGAATCCAGTGAATCAAAATTCGCTGTGAATTGGACCGTCAACTCGCTTTGTTCTGTGAAGCGTATTCCCGTCCACTAGTTAAGAAAATTATTTAATGAGTGGCCGCAGATGCTGTCTGGCGGGAGAAAGGGATTAACTATAATGCTTTGCGCTAGTCCCCTCACCTTCTATGTATATAAGGCGGTTCATTAACGAAAGTGGCCAGTCGGCTGTGTGTGGAGGAGAGAGCAGGATGGCAGCAGGCAGTTACAGCAGAGTAGGGAGAGACTAACAGAGGGATATAGGAATAGAGAGGAGAGGATTGCAGGGCTGTTTGTGGGTGATTGTTTGTTGTAGCTGCCAACCAAATGTCCAGTTTACCACGTAACTCGGTGCCTGTAGGAATTCACTGGGACCAGTGAGGACACGTTCCAAATTATTCAAGCATTGAGCACTGTAAACTCCTATTGAGTTATACCAATTTATTGAGATCAATGAATCACTAATACTGTGTTAAAAAAAAATTGGTTTCATTACTGAAGTGAGTGTGCGCTTTACATAATCAATGCTTACACTCCACTCTAATCGTGTTATACAAGTTGGGTTTCATTACTGAACTGAGTGTGTGCCTTACATAATCAGTGGTCACACTCCACTCCTGTCCTGGGATTACAGGGATGTGTAGGGTGCATGACCTGCCCTCTATACCTTTCTGATAGAAGAAATGATAACTGTTAAAAAAAGCTCTGTATAAAAAGGAAGTAAAAACTATGGATTTGTGCTGCTAGGAGGATGTGCCAGATAAGAACAGCACAAGTCCATACTATAGTTTTTTTTATAGTATATTTTTTAAGCTTTGTATCTGTTTCTCTTCTCTGATGTTTTGGTTTTACATATTCAACAATGTAAAACTATATCTCGAGAATATGGTGAACTTCATACAAGGTAAATTTCCTTTTGCAGGGAACAAGAATATAGGTAATATGATACAGGAGAAAACTCGGTTCTGCTGTTTTGTATTCTACCATCTGAGTCATGGAAAAGACAAAATTGTTGACCTCTATCATAAAGTGTCATATGAAAACTGTTTTAAAGAAGAGTGTGGATGAATACGATAAGAGAACATTCAAAGCTATATGTGAAGAAAACACCAAGAACATAGTGACTGGTGCTGAATAGTAAAGCCCCTGCACACATCAGGAAAATTAATTCGGATTTCTTATCAGGAAATCCAACTATATTTCCTGACCTATACGGTTCTATTGGGCACAGACACCCTTCAAGGTCTTTTCTAAGGGGTGTCCATGCTGGAAAGTAGGCCCGGAAATTATAGGACATGTTCTATAATTATCTGCAAATCCGGATGCACTCCTAGCCAGACCAGGCCAGTGTCAGCACTGGGACATGTGCTCTATAACAGAGCATATACTGCACAATGTTTTGTGTTGTGTATAGGGGAGGGGGCCGCCTAATTTTTTTTCCTATGGGGTCCTGTGAATTCTAGCTACGCACCTGACAAGTAGGTTTTAATCGGAAACCCTTTTAACTTTGTGCTTAATGTTACAATCCTGCCACTACTGTCTGCCTGCAGTACAGTTAAGTTGGGTGCAGGAGAACAGCGTTCTGACTTTCTTCTTAGTTCTATGCAACACTCTAAAGAGCTAAACAAAGAACCTAGAACAGGTAAATGGTATCTAGTCCTGGAGGAAATGAGAAGGCTTCAAGTCATGCTTGCCGTGCCCTCCTCCTACCCAGACTGGCTTGATTGACAGTCAGAGTGCAGGGATAAGCCCCACCCCCATGGTGAGACACCAGTCAAAGTTTAAAGAACTTTTCTAACTTTATGGGGCATCATATAGAACTAAGAAGAACATCCATGAGATTCTGGGCCTAGTGTGTGAATCTTCAGGGACCTAACAGAAGTCTAGTCTACATAACAAACTAAAAAAGTGAGTTGAGGAAAACAAGGAATGTCAGTCAATTGCATGCCCACCAGTGGTTAAAGTTTTTTAGAAAAATATCAATATAAAAACACTAAGAACATAAAAGTTAAAGCGGTACTCTGGAGAAAAAAAAAAAACAACTGATGTCAGAAAGTTATGCAGATTTGTAATTAAATTATCTTTAAAAATCTCAAGAAGTCCAATACTTATAAGCTGCTGTATGTACTGCAGTAAGTGGTGTATTCTTTCCGGTCTGACATGGTGCTCTCTGCTGCCACCTCTGTCCATGACAGGAACTGTCCAGAGCAGGAGAGGTCTTCTATGGGGATCTACTTCTGCTCTAGACAGTTCCTGGCGCCGACAGAGGTGGCAGCAGAGAGACTGGAAAGAAAATTCCACTTCCTACAGACATACAGCAACTGATAAGTATTGGAAGACCAGTACTTTAAACAAAAGTAAATTACAAATCTGTACAATTTTCTAAAACCAGTCAGTTTGAAAGAAAGAAAAAAAAAAGCACTCTGAAAGAAGCCTCTATTCATGGCAGGAAAACTAGATTATAAACCCCAAACAATACACTTCACAGATACAATAAGGCAAAGCAGAATGTGTTGGCTTTATATCTGCAGAGGACAATATATAATAATAGTAATGATCACCAGTGTGAAGATATTACGGAAGAAATGGCAAGAAATTGCCAAGGGTGCTCTTCTCATGCACGCACGACCGTACTTAGCGCGCAAAGGCATCAAAATTGTATCTTATTGTAGGAGTACACAAATAAATAAGGAATAGACATAATGTAAAAAAAAACTGTATTAGTACTTAGAATAATCCAAGTATCAAAGATGTGAGAAAAACTCTTTAAACCATTCTACTTTAAATAGGTAATTGGAGACCTAGGAGAGAGCTGTATAATTGAAATCCTAATTCCCATGTACAG
Organism: Dendropsophus ebraccatus; assembly: GCF_027789765.1. Classification (NCBI taxonomy): domain Eukaryota; kingdom Metazoa; phylum Chordata; class Amphibia; order Anura; family Hylidae; genus Dendropsophus; species Dendropsophus ebraccatus. The sequence goes on along the minus strand of NC_091459.1, from coordinate 111,472,803 downwards.
TCACCAGAATGCATGGGATAATCTATACCCTGTTGTAAATGATAGAGCTATTAGAAATGATATCCTCATTATACAGTGAAAATTAGGCAATTACTTTATTTTTGTTGCCAGGTATAAATATTATAATGGTACACAGCAATGTCGTAAAGACTTTATGTCAGGAAGGAGGCGTCTTTCATGTGGCAGGTACATAGTGGCGTCTAGTTACTGCTCGCAGCTAATTGCATGTTGTATTCAGAAAAATAAAAAGCTCTTTTGAGTTCGGAGTGGAAGAGTTGAATAATATTTCACTTTGGCTTTTTCATATTCTCATTTTTCTCCTTTGCAATATGTGTCATTGATATAAATGAGGCCCCATCTATAGGCTGGTGAATCAAAAAATGTGCGTATAGTAGATCCATTTCGGCTTGTATTGCTAGCGATGGCAGGTAGCTCCATTTATATACTACCTGCTCTTAAACTTGTCAGCTACCTGAGTTTTAAGCAATGGGTGTTCAGTGTCAGGATGAGGCACCTATTGAGAAGATGCATGAAGACCCATTACGCTCACAATTGATGTCAATAGTGTCGGAGTGAAGAGTCCATTAGGAAGAACATATGGACCCTCTGGAAGCACAATGGGGGATGTGAGTTTGTCTAACGCACATCATCAGAAAACTGCGGTATTAACTTATTAATAACATGTACATGCCGGCTGGCTGATGTGAAGGCTGTGATGGTCATTTGGTAATTCTCCTCTAATAAGCAGGAAACATCCAGGTCTTACTTTATTATTTAATCACTTTAATAAGATTGGGTTATCTTAGGATTTTGTAACACCTACAAACCCCCCCAAACAGAAAAAATACAAAATAAGAGCAGTATTTCATTTATCAGATAATTCATTTATAAAATACAGCTCTTATTTTGTATTTTTTTCTGTTTGGGGGATTTGTAGGTGTTAGTTTTCCCTCCAGTTGGACCTACTTGATTTGAGGTTCTCCTGAATTTTAGGTGTACTATCTTAGGTTTTTGCCGTTGTGTAGTCTCTGTATATGAACACCATTTACTGCACTGTTTATTAAATGAATATCTCTACTGGTATAAAAACACAAAAAAATATGATACAGACCTAGAGAAAGGGGAGTGGCTGCACCTCTAGGCTATATTTAAAAACCAACACTAGAATGTTGGTATATAATTTGATCAAACTATATTGCCTAATGTACCACGTGCAGGTAATGTTCTTAATGTTCTCCCCTTTCTTTGTGGCTTGCACTCTTTCCTTGCAAGATCCATGTGACCCCAATCAGCATGAAGCACCTGTTCTCATACACCGCTGCAGTCGCTGACTGGCTGAGGGACTCTCTCCCATTCTACCTGCTGGAGCATTGGTAAGTAGTGCCACCTTGTTCACACTTGTGTTGCTTGGCGGCGGCGGCGGCCGGAAGTGCCTGAGTGGTGTGGGGGGGCCCATGGGGTTTGGTCCTGTGACAGTGGGGTTTCTGTGTCAGTGAGGTGCAGTCAAAATCGGACCTTCTGGATAAGTGGAGAGATCCTCTATTAATCCAAAAGGTCAGGTCTCTATGGACATGGAGATGCAATCAGACGCTAATGCATTATCTTCTGACCAAGGTTTGATTATAACAGGTACACTTTACACCACATGGGGGGTGGAGCAGGGAAAATATACCTACCGGAGCTGTCTTCCTGATCTCTTCACTATTGCAGCCTAGCCAATCAGTGTCTGAGATGGGACTGCAGCTGCTGACTGGCTGAGCAAACTCCACTCAGCCAATCAGCGACTGGAGAGGTGTGGCTGAGCGGCAATAATGAAGACAGATGGAAAGGCAGAGAGGTAAGTATAATCCCCCCTCCCCCCAACCCAGCACAGTCTGGCCCCCAGGGGGTTAACCTTCAGAGTAACCAGGTACCCTCCGAGCAGGGGGCTGCTACTTAAATACTTGAATCTCCCATTGATTTCAATGGGGTTTGTTACTCAAGTATTGAAAAATACTTGACTCGAGCATTCACGGATTCAAGTATTTTGGTTCTTGCTTATCTCTAATGATCACTTACACTCAGTACATGTACAATGTATGCCTACTGTAAAGAAACATTACCTGTTATTAATCTTTGTTGTACATTGCTGTTCCCTTTTCTGTTGTGATCACATACATATTTTCAGGCCAAAAACAGCAGAATACTTAATGCGCTAAAAAACAAAAAGTCAGAAATTTATTGAGCATTGGTGTCAATGAGTGGCTGCATTTTTATATCAGTCACTATACCAGGTCATGTCCTGTTTACTGTTACATTGAAACATAGCTTAATGATAGTTCTGCGGATCCTGGCCGGCTAACATACTATGCATCACTCTGCGAGTCCCAGGCCTGATGCAGCCCGCACACAGGCAATAAATGGGTTACTTGATAAGCGATGGCCATTACCACTGAAGTGGAACAAGCCGCAGACTTTGTTTGCAGTGAGAATAATTATCTGCTCTGGGTAGAGCTGAGACATCTTGTAAGGATGAACTGCCCTATGAATCAATGGCTCCCGGCCAGTCTATTGCCAAATGTTCGAATGCACCATTTCATTGCAGTATTGCAGGTTTTCATTGAGGACAGGAGCTGAATGTGTGCAGGAGAAGAAGAAGGTGAGTTTTTCTCTGCCTGCTTGGACTTAATGATCTGTGCAAAACCAGATGGTCCTCACAGCGGAGTGTACAGCACTGCAGGAGCATCACATGTTTCTATATTGTCGGAGACATACACCACCTCTGGCATTCCAGCTGCATCTCAGATACAGCTGCTACGACTAATGAGAGTGATATGTGAAGTTATGGGGGGAAATTATACTAGGTATAGTAGTTCTTCCAGATTTTGCTCACCTTTGCTCATATACAGTATTCATATGGTCTTATTGCTTGATTCTTCTCCCAGCGCTGTTACTACTGTAATTTTACTATTCGATTATAGCAGTGACATTATGAGGGAATTATCTTTCACACCAGATGACTGTATTAATGAAGATATCCAAACTTTGCATAACCTTAGCCTAAGGGCTCATGCACACAGGACTGTATTTGGGATATGTATCACATGGATTCTGATTGTGGCGGAAATGCATTTCTATGGGGACATACTGATGAGAACCTTAGCACAATGCATTACATTACTTGGCCTGCATTCATTATATTAACAGAGAATTATGGTCAAAGATATGCTACCCAATATGGTGTAGTTTGGGGCACAATACAATCCACTATGCTCCATATTGAGCAGTTTTATATATTGATTTGTATTAGACAGGGGAAAGAGGCTTGAGAATTTTATTTGACGATCAGTTCTGCTGTGCAGCATTAGAAGGACTGGACACCCAGACTTAAAGTGAATGTATCATCAGTACACTCGCTTTAAAGTGACTCTGTACCCACAATGCCCCCCCCCAACCACTTTTACCGTCAGATAGCTGCTTTAAATCCAAGATCTGTCCTGGGGTCCGTTCGGCAGGTGATGCAGCTATTGTCCTGAAAAACAGCTTTTAAACTTGCAGCCCTGTGTCAAACTGGCATGGCCTAGAGTGCCTGTGCAATAGGCTGTATATATTTTGTTTATATTATGGACTTAATATTTTAAAAATCTGCCATCCGGCTCGAGCCCAACTCACTAATCACTTTGCTGTACACTTTATGCACTAGTATGGACACTTGCACGATACATGCTGTACACTCTGTTTGCTTGTCAAACCTTAATCATGATTGAGTTTGTATACCCCTTAACAGTATTAATTATTGTGGTTACCTGTTAGTCACGCTTGAAAAAGACGGCGGAGGCCGTTAAAACGTTGCACCTGACTGTTTTGCTTCACCATGAAAAAAAACATCACGTTTCTTTGAACTTTATATGGAGTGCTTTGGACAATTCTGTGGATTGCATATTGGAGGTCTTGGTCAAGACTACCTGCAGACATCCAAGGTTGTGCTGCTCAAAGATACAAAAAGACTCTCTCTCTCTCTCTCTCTCTCTCTCTCTCCATGTACTGGTAAAGGGAGGGTTTTGTTTCCAAATGTCATTTTTCTAGAGAAGGTCATAAAAAGAAAACAGCGGTCTGATAAAATATACATGCCATTACTTTTTCTGATCTACAACCTGAGGGCTGGAACATGCATAATCACAGAAGAAATACAATGAGACTGGAGTTCACATTTGACAAGACAATATTGTGACAATGAATTAGAAACTTGCAATTTCCTATGAGTTACAAGCAGTCGGTTCAATTCTGCTGCCAAATTCTATAAGTATGCCTGATTCTCATTTATTACATGTCTCTTTTATTCAGAGCTGACTCCACTCGGCTTATTATATTTTACCTCTCTAATCTGGAGAAGTTTTAAATAACGCAGAAATTAACATTTTTATAATCATTCTGTAACACAGCATTCGAGTCTCTGTCAAGTTTTACTGCACTTTTATTATATAATCCCCCATGTCTTTCATTCACATCTCTTCACCATGCTAAGAGATCCATGCTAAAGCAAGATACAGTGGGGGAAATAAATATTTGATACACTGCCAATTTTGAAAGTTTTTCCACCTACAAAGAATGGAGAGGAAGCCCTCCTACTCTGCACTTATTACCTATATTAATTGCATTTGTTTGAACATGTTACCTGTATAAAATAAACATGTCCACACACTCAGTCAATCACACTCCGACCTCTTGACCATGGCCAAAACCAAAAAGTCTTAGAAAACCAGGAGACAAAATTGTAGACCAGCACAAGACTGTTATGGGCTACAGGACAATAGGCAAGTGGCTTGGCGAGAAGGCAAAATTGGCAAAATTGGCAAAATTATTAGAAAATGGAAATAATGCAAGATGACTGTCATTCTCCATTCATCTGGTGCTCCATGTAAGATCTTACCTCATAGGGTAAGGATGATTCTGGAAAAGCTCAGGAATCAGCCCAGAGCTCAACGGGATTACCTGATTAAGGATCTAAAGAGAGCTGGGGCCACATTCCCAAAGATTACCATTAGTAACATACTAAACAGTAATGGATTAAAATCCTAAAGGGCATGCAAAGTCCCCTGCTCATGTCAGCACATGTCCAGACCCATTTCAAGTTTGCCAATGACCATATATATGATCCAGAGGAGGCATGAGAGAAGGACATGTGGTCATATTAGAGAAATAGAACTTTTTGGTATCAACCCACTCGCCATGTTTGGAGGAAGAAGAGGATGAGTACAACCCCAAGAACATAATCCCATCTGTGAAGCTTACTTTGGGGGTGCTTTTCCGCGAAGGGGACAAGGTAACTATACCATATTGAAGGGAAAATGGATGGGGTATCACAAGATTTTGGCCAACCTCCTTTCCTCAGAATGAGCATTGAAGATGGGTCGTGACTGGGTCTTCCAGCGTGACAATGACCCGAAACACACAGCCAGGTCAATGAGGGAGGGGCTTCTTAAGAAGCAGTTCAAGGTTCTGGAGTGGCATAGCCAGTCTCCAGACCTAACCTAATAGAAAATCTTTGGAGGGAACTGAAACTCAATGTTGCCCAGCGACAACCCCCGAAACCTGAAAGATCTGGAGAAGATCTGGAGAAGATCTGTGGGACCTCTGTAATTGCAGACAAAGATTTCTATGCCAAATATTAAGTTTTGTTTTTCTATTGTATCAAATATGTATTTAATGAAATAAAATGCAAAATAATTATAAAAAAAAAATATTAGAAACATTTTTAAAAAATCTGCATTATTTTGTTTATCTATTCCTTTGTTAGGGAATAGATAAACAAATAGATAAACTAAATAATGCTGATTTTTTAAATGTTTCTAATAATTTTTTTATAATTATTTTGCATTTTATTTCATTAAATATATATTTGATACAATAGAAAAACAGAACTTAATATTTGGCATAGAAATCTTTGTCTGCAATTACAGCTTCACTCTGTAAGTTTCGAGAGTTTAAAGTGACACTGTCACCCCCAATAATCATTTTTCAATCTTTACAGGTGTGTGTAACCCGCCTATATCTCTCTGCATACCTGTAACTATTTTTCAGTTTCATGAGGTGGCTTACCCTGAAATTGTAATTTGGCCGAGTATCTTCTAGCGCCACTGGGCGGGGCTTGGTCCCTGAAGCGCCACATAGCCCCGCCCATTACAGCGCTGTTGACCCCGCCCCCTTGGGCTCCGTTTTGAGGCCTCCGTGACGTGCGCGTCCACATCTCCCGCCGTCTTCCGCGTTCGGGAGCGTCATGTGGCGCGCAGGCGCAGAAGGTGACCGCCGGGTCACCCACAGCCGGGCTGTGCGTGCGATCGCACAGCCCGCCGATTACACCGGCCGCACCGTCCCTTGTTGTGTGGGACTCTCCGGAGGCCTCGCTGCGGCTGTGAAACCCTCCTCACAGCCAGCAGCAAGGCGCACACATAGTGCGCAGGCGCACACATAGTGCGCAGGCGCACTGCGGCGGTCCTTTTCGGCGCATGCGCAGTGCGCCGAAAAGGACCGCCGCAGTGCGCCTGCGCACTATGTGTGCGCCTCGCTGCTGGCTGTGAGGAGGGTTTCACAGCCGCAGCGAGGCCTCCGGAGAGTCCCACACAACAAGGGACGGTGCGGCCGGTGTAATCGGCGGGCTGTGCGATCGCACGCACAGCCCGGCTGTGGGTGACCCGGCGGTCACCTTCTGCGCCTGCGCGCCACATGACGCTCCCGAACGCGGAAGACGGCGGGAGATGTGGACGCGCACGTCACGGAGGCCTCAAAACGGAGCCCAAGGGGGCGGGGTCAACATCGCTGTAATGGGTGGGGCTATGTGGCGCTTCAGGGACCAAGCCCCGCCCAGTGGCGCTAGAAGATACTCGGCCAAATTACAATTTCAGGGTAAGCCACCTCATGAAACTGAAAAATAGTTACAGGTATGCAGAGAGATATAGGCGGGTTACACACACCTGTAAAGATTGAAAAATGATTATTGGGGGTGACAGTGTCACTTTAAGTGACAACCTTATGCCAGTCTCCGTACCTGCCATAAACCTATGCTTTATTACTGTTTTTGAAATGTATATACTCTCTCCTTTTGATTTCTTGTTTCTGTACCCTTTTATGACAACATTTTAATACAATTTTTTGAATATGAAAATCAGCATTATTTTTAATATTTATTTTCACCACTATAACTAGATGAAAGCAGCTACAGTGTTCCTCTAAAGTCCACCTAAGCAATATAGAAAAGCAATTAGTTGACCACACCCCCCAGCTCATTCTAATGATTGGTGGGTGTCTAAGCTCCCAGACCCCAACTAATCAAAAGTTTGATGTAGCTCTATGACATGCCAAACATTATTTATTTATTTTTTTTTAAAACAGTGATACTTTCAATGATTTTGTACTGTACATTAAACAGTGCTCTAAATTGGAAAAGAAAAAAGTATTTTATATACCCTGTAAGGGAAATCTCACTCAGAACCTGCATCTAATACTCTACTCTATTAAGAGCGCCTTTCACTCTGGAGCACATGCATTACATGGACAGCTCATTGATTTCAATAGGAAGTGTGTAATGCTTCATATCCCATGTGGTGGCTTTGCAAGTAAATTGAAATCTTGCTGTCAGCTCCCCCAACAGATTACAGGTGATTGAGGAATGTCCAGAAAATAGAATATCCCATAATTAGCTTCTCATCGGGGGTCTATTTTAATGCAAATAGACTCTTCAAGGAATACACTTTTAACCCCTTAGCAAGATTCACCCTGCATATATGGCAAATATGTTGGAGGGGGACTGAGCCTCTTTATATGTTGAAATAATTCAGATTTCAGTTGTTTAACCCCCTACAATAGAACAGAAACTGCAGCATCTAAGTGGTTAGGCAGCCAAGATGGGAGTATCATAAAAATGATCTTAAAGCGAATGTACCAGCAGTTAAATTGCTTTAAGATTTTTACATCAATAGACTGGTGCCGGTGTGAGGATGCCTGTGTCGGGGTCCTCTTTTTGAACTGCAGCCGATTCCTGAGCACAGTGCAAGTCTATTCCCAGTGACCGGCCCAGCCCCAGTGTGACATTCTGCCTTCCCCTCTGTGATGCGACTCTATTAGAATCAATAGAGCTACGTCACAAAGGGGAGGACAGAACGTCACACTGTTGCCATGCCTCCAGTGGTTTAGGCCTGTCCGGTCCCTGGGAATAGACTGGAGCCATGCACGGGAACCAGGCTGTGGTTAAAAAAAAGAACCCGCAGCATCGGCATCCGTCTATTGATATAAAAATGTTAAAGCAATGTGCAGACAAACCAACAAAGACATGTAGTCGCCTCCACCTCTGCCTTTCTGTTAGTACCCAGTCCTGCTGTTCATCCTGGTCTTGGTCTTGACATAAAGAAGGTGCTGCTGAGCCAAATTACTGACTGCAGAGTATTTACCTTTATCACCTTCAGGCAGGACTGCTGACACTTTGGTAGGGGTTCATGGAGGTGATGACACATTTGTTTATTTGGCTAGCCCTGTTTGAGCACATTTCCATATAATAAAATGAATTCTCAGATAATCCCTTTAACTAAAAATGAGTTTATAGAGGTTATATAATGGTTAAGCATGACACAATACACAATTCCACCAATGCCACCCTGATTTATTGTTTCCTCTCATCTTTAAAAATGACCTTTGCTTCTTACCCTAGCTTTCTCTGTATATAAGCTTGTAGTCCGAATCTTCTAGGCTTATATTTTACCTTTAAGCTATACATGTTAAGATCTTCAAAAGAACTACTAAAACTTTTATAAGCCGCAATTGATGTAGAACTCTTTTCTCTTTATGACAATCAGCCGACAACCAGTCCATGTCTTTTAGTTTTATGCCCTGGTGGGCTTGTTGGACCAGGAGAGTTTGTTGTAAAGTGTGCCGCCAGCAGAACCTTAGAGAGGATTGCAGAAAGGGATAGTGTGAGCAAGATTGATGACTCTGCATTAACAAGAAGTAAAATAAGTTCAGAAGGATGAGTTGAAGCTTAGCGCAGAGAGAGGATCCTGGAGCGTTTCATAGACCAGCCTTTGATTCACAGATAATTGTGTGGGAGCTGTCAGAGCGGCTTGTCTGATTCTAATTAGGATCCGTCTTGAGAGCTTACTGAGGCAAAATACTCTCCGGGAAGAGGCAATGTCCCTCTGTGATAGAAAGAATAGGAGCCTACAACATTCTACTTTTAATCTTGTGCTAATGCCAGACAAAAATGCATAAAGACCGAAACGAGAATGGAAATCAAGAAAAGTTTCAGAATACTGAACAACCAACGACAATATTTTCGTCTTTTATAATATCGTCTTTAGAGGCAGAACGAAATGTCATCTCTAAAAGAATCAAAGGGAAAAAGTGACGGATAGAGAAGGAGGTGAAAGCGAAATCTTATTAGAAGTTACACCTGCTATAGGGATTTGACAACCAAGTAAACTTTTTCCCAACATGTCATGTTAATTGTTCAAAACATTCGCTGTTTGACTACATATTGTCTGACTTATGGTATATCTCTTTTCTCTCCCCACTGTCTTCTCTGAAAGACATCTTCACCTCTTTATCCCAGGTTGAATAGACAGATATTTTTCGGAACTGTCTTAAGACCTCCTGCTGATTATTTATGAGGAATGTTGATAAATTGGACAGGTGAAAATATTCACCATATGGAGTGTGAAAGTATGTGGTGGCCCTTGAGGAGAAGAAGTATTGGCATACTTTAAATACTTGCTAGTTAACATACTGATACTCAACAGCTTAATATTTTTGTTTTTTGAAGCAGGTAATTTTTTTTTTTTTTTTAAATTGATTTATTTATTTAAATGGGTTCTCCGGAGGAAAGTCAAATGTTCTTAAATTAACTGGTTTCAGAAAGTTTTGTAGAAAAAAAAAATATTGTGTATTTCTTCCAGTCTGACACAGTGCTCTCTCCTGCCACCTTTGTTTATATCCAGAACTGTCTAGAGCAGGAGAGGTTTCCTATGGCGATTTGCTAATGCTTTGAACAGTTCCTGACACAGACAAAGGTGGCAGCAGAGAGCACTGTGTCACACAGAAAAGAATGCACCACTTCCTTCTGGATATATATGCTGTAGGAGCCCCAAAGCGTTAGGGCGCCCAGTGGCCCGATCCTGTATTAGCCTGGGCTCTTCGAGCTGACATCATTTGCAGCACGAGGCGGCCGAGTGGGCCTCCCGGGTGCTGCTAAATGTCTCCTGAATGTCAGGTTGCAGCACAATGTAGGGCTAAGATTGACCGGACGAGTAGCCATTGGCTCCTGACCCCGACAATCGCTCGGGGTAGAGCATTCTACCTCAGGCCACAAGAGCCTGCTCCCTCAGATGCTGCAACCAGCTGATTGTTGTTGTTTTTTTTTTTTCACACGAGGATACCTACTTGGGGGGGTGGGGGGGGCATGGTAGGAGAAGGATTAATTTATAGGAGAATGTGCATATGGTGGTGGTGGGGTAACTTACAGGGGGATGCCTGCATGGGGAGAGAGTTTATTTACAGAGATTCCTATAATGAGAGAGGGAAGGGGGCTAACTACTATGGACGGGGGTCACTTGCAGGGGAATGCCAGGGGAACTACCAGGGTCAGTACCTAAGGGGGAAGTAGCAACATGGAGGAAAGGACTAGTTTAGGACTTCACTTGATGACTTGACCAGTCGGGAGGACAATCAAAAGTTTGCTATGGCTCTCTTTCATGTATGGTCGCCAGATCACTAGATAATTTGAATTAGGGTTTCGTCAAGAAATTATTAAAGCAGTCGTCACACCAGAAAATGCTACCCCATTCAAAGTTTCTGGGAGTTATGAAGTCAAGTATGTTGCTTGGCTGATTCTGGTCCCTCCGTAATCACTGTCGACCATGTCCTTTTTTCCTGCCGCCATTTTGTGTTGATGTTGTCATAGACATCATCTTCTTGTACAAATGAATGGGAGAGAAAAGGCTACTGGTGCCCTTGCGCCCCAACAGCCTTTTCATTGGCTAGATTGGATCACATGGCTTCCAGCTTGCTCAGCCCTGATTAGCTTGAAGCCAATGAAAAGGCTGCCAGTGCCATTTGACTGGAACAGGGAAGTAACGAAGAAACGAAGAAGCCGACCGGAAATGACAGGGGCCACGGCCGGTGGGAAATTAAAACGACAATCGTCTCCAGAGGGATGGTAAGTATGAAATGTGTATTTGTTTGTCTTTTTTTCTTGTTTTTGTTAGAGTACAGAAGTTGCCCTTTAACATAGATCTTACCCTAACAACCACTATCTCTAAAAAGGTTGCTTAATCTCTTTGCATGTTTGGCTTTGGTGGGTCTCACATCAGTTCTATGCTGCTTCCTGATTGGCTTGAAGAGCTGTTTACAACGCAAGAGGTCATGTAATGCTTAATCATTCTCCTTTACGCCACATGGCGCTTGATCTAAACAATCAACTTCGTTCCAGACTAAACTTTTTCAAGTTCGGTCTAAACCCAACTTCTACTCATTTGGTTCACTCATCACAAATCATAGTGACAGGTAAGAAAATTTTTCATCTAAAAACAGAGAGAGAGAGAGAGAGAGAGAGAGAGAGAGAGAGAGACTGACTATAGGAGACTTTACATCCTAACATGGTACTAGGGACAGTGTATCTTGGGCTTCAGAGGCGGCTAGGAATAAAACCACAAAGCTTAAGGCAGTGGTTAACTGCTGCTACATCTTCTATCTTAGGGTTTATTTAAAGCTTATCCCAAGGGAGAAACTGCTGCAGCGCTTTTATTTTTTATGTATATATATAAATAAATTCACTTTTGTAACTCTTCAGAAGAATTACCTTTAATGATTCATGTTGTTACATGTGTGGGTGTGATTTCTATGTCAAACAAAAGCTAGTGACAGATCAGCCAATCTGGAGCCTCATAGAGATCTCCTACAGAAATGTCTCCATGATGTGTTTTTCCAAGTATATGAAACTCTTTTCCCCTGGTTTTAAAATTAGCTTATGGGCATGACTGGTGTGGTTTTACCTGGGGAGAGGACGCATGATAGAGTATATTTCACTAAAGTTCAAAAATTTTGCTTATGCTATTCCCAATTATTATATATTTTTGTAAATATCATAAAACAGTACTTTCTTATTTTTAGCTAACAATGCATTTTAGTTGGATGTTTTGCAAAAAGCCATAAAAAGTAACAAAATGTATAAATGGATCCTGTGTATGCTTCTGTTAGTAATTTATGGTGATATACAGGGCTCACACAGATCTACCATGTAACCTTATAGCGATATGACATTATAAAACAATATATAGTGCCTTAAAACACTTAAAGTGACACTTTCACCCCCTATTTGCATTTTGACTGCTGTCCACAAGTGTAAAGGGTAATTGTTACAGCTTTCATTTATTATTTTATATCACACCTCATGGTGCTTGTTCTGGTAAAAAGACATTTTTACCACCTGTGGATTCGTATAAGTGGGCGGGGCATTGCAGCCTATGTGCCACATTGCTCCGCCCCTAGCGTCACTTAGCCCCGTCCCCATCCGTGAAGTCATCGCCGCATAGGCTCGCCCTCTCAGCAGCAAACGGAAGGGCCAGCCTAAAGCTCTAGGCCCCACCCCCCTAGATTGAACCACACCACTGGCCACTGAGCGGGCTGGGTCTATGCAACGATGATGTCACAAATGGGGTGGGGCTAAGTGGCGCTAGGGGCGGAGCGATGTGGCACATAGGCCGCGAGGCCCCACCCACATATACCAATCCACAGGTGATAAAAACGACTTTTTACCAGGACAAGCACCATGAGGTGTCATGTAAAATAAGTAATGAAAGCTGTAACATTTACCGTTTACACCTGTGGAGAGCAGTCAAAATGCAAATAGGGGGTGAAAGTGTCACTTTAAAGTGTATGGAGCCTTATTGTACCTTAAAGAGAACCAATCATCAATGAAAATAAAAAATTTTTTTTTCCCTAATTAGATGTATTTACTTATTTTATTAATATTTGTAAATATAATTTATTACTTTTTTTGCTTTGTTTTTAAAATATTTACTTTTTACTTTCCTATCTCGCGCCGGCTCTTTTCAAAAGAGCCGGCGCGAGACAGGAAGCTCCCGTCATGCAAAGCGGCAAGGCCGGGCGCCGCCATCTTGATGACATCACTTGCGTTCCACCGCTGGAACGCAAAAGACTAAATCAAGATGGCGGCGCCGGTCTTGCTGTAGCGGACCAGAGGATCAGGTAAAGTATAAGATACAGACTGCAAAGGCAGTCTGTATCTTCATTCTGTCTATTTATTAAGATACAGACTGCCTTTGCAGTCTGTATCTTATACTTTACCTGATCCTCTTGTTCGGTGCAGGAAGGCCGCGCGCCGCCATCTTGAATACGTCACTTTGCGTTCCAGCGGTGGAACGCAAGTAGCAAAATCAAGATGGCGGCGCCGGCCTTGCTGTAGCGGACCAGAGGATCAGGTAAAGTATAAGATACAGACTGTAAAGGCAGTCTGTATCTTTCTGAAGTCTATTTATGAAGATACAGACTGCATTTGCAGTCTGTATCTTATACTTTACCTGCTCCTTTGTTCCGGTGCATTAATGCCGGCCGCCGCCATCTTGATGACGTCACGTGCGTTCCAGCGGTGCGTTCCAGCGTGACGTCATCAAGATGGCGGCGCCCAGCATTACTGCACAGAGGAAGAGGAATTAGGTAAAGAATAAGATACAGACTGCAAAGGCAGTCTGTATCTTCATAGATAGACTTAGGGAGAGAGAATCTTTGATAATAGGGATAGTAAATTTTAGGTGATTGGTTCTCTTTATATGCTTTCAAGTTGGTAACATATTTGTTTGATTCACTGTAATTCAGACAGAAAAAAATCAAGTTCCATTGGGTGCAAAATGATGTTGCTATCCTTCAATAGAATGATTGTTTCTAGGTGAGAATACCTCCAAAACACAGATCTTAAGGGAGCACCATATAGCAGCACATAAAGAATAGTAATGAGCGAACATTCTCGTCCGAGCTTGGTACTTGATTGAGTATTAGGTTACTCAATGGTACTCGTTACTCGGACGAGCATCTCCGGTTACTGGAGAAAATCTCATCATCCGTTTCCTGTAAGTTTGGGCACTCTTTCTCAGCCAATAAACATGCAGGAGACTCTTTGGTACATTCTGCGATCACGTGGGACCCATACATGTCGATAGCAGCGATTGGTTGGCCAGTACAGATGACCCTGCCATATAAAAGTCTCGGACGGTAGTGCTCGCTTCAGACGCATGCTGTGAGAGATCAGGAACAGAGCTGCTGCTGGTCAGGGAGAGCGTTAGGGAGGGAATTAGTGTTCCAGTAGGCAGGGAATACTAGCAAAACAACTAAACAGCCCTTGTAAGGGCTTCAAATTGTTTTAAAATTGTATTACTACAGACTGCTGGCTGGGACTTGCAGTGCAGCTACCACGATTTAAGCAGCACATTGTGGTGGTCGGCTGCTGGCGGAAAGGGGACATTAGGTGTTGCACAAAGACCCCTAAGTAGTGCTCAGTACTATTTTATTCGGATCTCTACTATATTTTCTGATTTCTGTATTTCTTACACAAGGCATATCTAAGTTCACTACTGCTTCCACAGTGTAAAGGGGGTGTCACAGAATGTATTGGTGCAGCTACCACTAGATTGTATCTCACAGCCCCCCAAAAACTATTGGAACCACTAGTATATTTCCAGAATTCTGTCTTTCTTACTCAAGCCATATTTAAGTTCACTACTGCTTGCAGAGTGTAAAGGGGGTGTCACAGAATGTATTGGTGCAGCCACCACCAGACTGTATCTCACAGCCCCCAAAAAACTAGTGGGACCACTAGTATATTTCCAGATTTCTGTCTTTCTTTTTGAAGCAATATCCAAGCTCACTGCTAATTACCCTCTGTAATTAGCATTGAGATTGGTTGCGTGTGACAAAACCTACCCCAATTTGGCTGACTTTCTCACTAAGGTTCACCGCATCTGTGCGCATTTCCCCAAGTCAACCAGGGAAAGTTACCCCAACTGCTACAGTCAAATTCAAAGTCGAAACAGCGGTGGGGGGAGAAGTGGGGAGTCACATTATGCAGAGAATGGTACCCTAACTGCTACAGTCAAATTCATAGTCAAATTCTATTTAGCATCCTTGTCTTGTCCATTTCGAACCATATTATCTGTGGATGTCATCTTACGGGTGTCCTCTGTCGTCCTTTCACCAGTACCTTCTACCTTTTTTTTTATGTTGTAGCCTTTTTGAAGGCAGGTCTTTTTAATAGACAAGCTACCGCACATGCCCTCTCTTTAAGGGACTCTTTAAAGGACTAAAAGTGTATTCAATCATTCAAATCAAATTCCGGGGCATCTCAAGAAGACTGTATTGTTATTCTTCGTCCCTACCTCCAAAGATATGCCTCTCATGCACAACTGCATGAGGGGGTGAGGCTAAATCTAGCCATAATCCAGCTATTTTTATTGGATGATTGTTTTGTCAATCTTGGTCTGGGTGCTACCTCACTCACTTTTAATGGTTCTCTGTGTCCTGACTGCCATGCTCTGACATCACTACGTCTGCGGAGGAACGGGACTGGTTGCTGGGGCCCCGCCGATTGCGTCCCTGGCAACCAGCCAGCTGTGATTTTTTTTTTTTTTCTGTGTAGCCACGGCCAGGGCCTCAGTACCCTTGATGGTGATTGACAGCTGGCCTAGCCAGTTAGCTGTCAGCACCTTGGTTCGTGTCCACTATAAATCCCAGCCCCTGGCCTCACTCTAATTTTTTGGGAGGCTCACTTGCTTTCTCACTCACTTTTAATGGTTCTCTGTGTGCTCACTGCCATGCTGTTTCTGGCCTACTTTTTGGGAGGCTCACTGGCTACCGCTTCTACCTTGGTCACTCTGTCCTCACCCCCATGCTATGTCAGGCTACATTTTGGGGTGGTTCATATGCTACCTCTGTTTTTAATGGTTCTCTGTGTATCCACAGCCATGCTGTGTCAGGCAAAGTTTTTGGGTGGTTCATATGCCTACCTCTGTTTTAACCAGGCTGTTGCCCAGAATTTGGCATAGAATAAGGCACCCTCAGAGGCATCCATACATGCTGACCCTGCTGTTTCCTGTGCATTTCTGTTGTGTTTCCATCATTTTTTGAGGTTGACAGGTTTTCACACGATCTTCCCTCTACCAAACTTGAGTCCCCTGCAAAAATGTTCGAGTTTCCCATTGACTTCAATGGGGTTCGTTACTCGAAACGAGCACTTGAAAATCGGGAGATATTTGTCTCGAGTAACGAGCAACCGAGCATTTTAGTACTCACTCATCACTTAGAATGAACCTAAACCTCCATAATACAACACCACAAGGGCTTTACATGCAGATACACAGGGCTCCTTCTGATACGCATAGGGGAGCTTTTTTAGTCTAGTTACTAGTGTTAGCTTTCTTTTTTTCTTTTATAAAGAAATTGATCAAAGCTGGATTTTAGTTGTATATGGCTGTTTGTGTGGTTGTGCTTACTCAATAGGGATGAGCAAAGCAGACTTTTGCGAACTTCATTTTAAATTTGTTCAAGATGGTCGCCATCAACTCTTGGTTGATGGTGGCTGCATATCTAAAAAACAATAGAAATGGTATGCTTACCTTTCTGCACTCCTCCAGTGCCATCCTGTTTATCTAGAGCCTACTCAGCCAATTACTAACTGAGGTGGGATAGTGTTGCAGCCAGTGATTGGCTGAGTAGGCTGTCACTCTTGTATGTGGAGAGTTACAGCCCACTCAACCAATCACTGGCTCTTCCTTAGTCAGCGATTGGCTGAGTGGGAGACCAGAGACCGAGGACAATAGAGAAGTGCAGACTGTTAAGTTTTTCTGACTTTTATCTTATATTTTTTTCTTGTGTGATTGATGTTTGGTTTTCCTGTCCTGACCAACCATAAGTTCTGGGAGAGTCTGAGTTTGTGAGCCCTAGAAAAGGAATTGTTAAAGGTTAAAGTGACTGTAACACACGGCTCAGGCTGAAGCACTGGAGGCGGGCCGACACACCCTTAGTGGGTGGAAACCCCCGCCCCTCTATGATAGGGTTCCATTGATTCTAATGCCGTCACGTCATGGAGGGGCTGGGGTGTCTTCCCACTGGGGGTGGGTCGGCCCGCCTCCAGTGCTTCAGCCTGGGCATGGTGGTACAGTCACTTTAAGCCTGGTTGTGCGGGTTAGTGACCCACCAATATTGCTATACCTGCACATGACAGAGATATAACATAATGCAAAATATATGACAAATTCACTCTTGTAATGGCCCCAACCAAACAGCCACTGGTCAGTACTGAGCAAATGCACAGTTACATGACTGTACCTTTAGTTATCATAGCCTTAAAAAAATTATACCCTACTTTAATCAGTGCAAAATGAGCGTGTAACTATGTGATAGAAAGAGTAGAAGAGTTTAGCATACATTTATGTAGATAAATACAGAATTCATGGTGGTCTGACTACTCTGGCCCCAGTAGACAATATGGTGAGGATAAGCTATATGGACCAGTGGCTGAGCATTTACAATGACCACTCAAGCTCAATCTGTGTGTGATTTGAAGTCTGCCATGTGAGCACACAGAGCGGGTCATGTGCATCCCAGCCAGTCCTCTGATCTAGCCTGGAAATGTGTGATAAAGTTCTGTGGAAACCTTTTGAATGTGACATAATTACAGTCTTTATTTATATAGTGCCAACATATTCCACAGTACTTTACAATGCAGAGAATGCTACAAAGCAGATAAGCAGATAGATTTGGGTTTTTAAGTTTCATTTCTATCCTCGCATTGCAAGAGCCATAACTTTTTTATTTTCTATCAGCATAGCCATATCAGAGCTTATTGTTTGTGTAACAAGTCATACTCAATGTCTTGGCTAAGTAACCAGCAGCATATTTCCCAAGCACACATCTGCCGTCTGTGTACGACAGATGACACTATGGGGTTAAACACACTGTTATCACAGTTTAAACAATGCAACACAGCCTATAACAAGATATGATCACAATAAAGACAACCTATAAAACCATACAAGCAATTATGACATTGTAACAATGCCAACATGCCAAAAACTTACCAGGAAGGGTGCCACCCGCACAATAACTCCATTGTTTGCCATAACAGCACATATACCTAGCTCCTACTTACTGCATGCCCAGTCAGCAGGGGCCACAAGTGTGTTGTCGCAGAAGCCAGGAGCATAACTGGAAATGGCTGGGCCCTATAGCCACCCCTCCCCCCCACAGACCACAGAAACATCAAGTGTATTCATAACCTTATGTTACATGTTTATGAATGACGTGTAATAAATATATAGATGAATAGATTATTAGGGCGAGTATTTCCAGATGTTTATGATCATTTTTAGCAGCTTTTATCATTATACACACATAATATATAGATCACATACTTCTGTATGCAGTTAATCAAGCCTATGGAGGGGAGGGGGAAGCATGCATGCATGACCGTTTCAGTTCTACACGTGCTGCATACAGTGTGTGAAGTATGAAGTATTTCCCATGTAGGCTTCCCTATGATTTTAGCACTTAAATCCCGCTCCCCCCACACCTTGTCATCCCCTTGTTGGTAAACCCCCTGGTCCGATGTATGTACTATAACCCAATGTTATAAATGTCCCACTGTATGTTATCCCCCTGTTTTTAACCCTCCTCCTAGAAAATAGTATATGTTAGGCATCTCCTCTAGTACCTTCCCCAGGAAATTGGGCCCTCTATAGTAGGCACCTCTCCTAGTATCCACCACCCCCGCAGATAGTGTTTCCTATGGTAGACATCTCCCCTAGTATCCCCCCAGTTCTCTAGGGCCTTCTCTCCCTGACATCACTCATGCACCAGTGATTGGCAGGGTGGGAAGCCAATGGTTCCCTGCTCTCTCATAAGAGAGCTGCATTTAATTGCAAGTAGTGCTCATCAGGAGGGACATTTGAAGCACCCAGTAGGCCCATTCGGCCACCAGTGCTGCAATTGACCATTCATGGGTTCAGTGTATTAAAAATAAGGGCTGTCATTATAAAATGACAGCTGGTACTTGGTCTTAAATGGGCAAATAAAGACATTGTGGAAACATAGCTTAATACTAGTATGATGGGCCAACCAGTTTTGCCCTATGTTAGGCTTGTGCTGCGGTATTGTGATGCGACAACCTGTCTTGACCGCTTTACTATCCCCAATGGTCGATAACCTCCGGAAGTGTTTAGGGTCACTTAGGCACTTGTCACCGTAGCCTGGAGTGGTAGCAGACCCACCTGGTAGTTAGTACTGCCACTCACAGAATGGGGAATTAAACCAGGTATACAGTGTGTGTGTGTGTGGGGGGGGGGGGGTGCAGGTGCTAACAGATTTGACCAGAGTCTTGTGTGTTTAGTCAAAAAATAGAACACTTTACTGAGGGAAGGTTCAGATTGAATAGTACACAATAGGGCAAATCTTGACACACGACTTAAGTGCTGACACAGAGATAACCAGTGCTTGTAGACATAGGTGTTTTACACAAATAGTAGAGGAGAGGAGTTGCCAGAGGAGTCCTGCCCAATGTAGTGAATGTGCTCTGCCGGAACAGGTATAGAGGTAGAGATAAGAAGATACTTGTACTCACGGATGCCAGCAGTGGCTGGGTACCACCTTATGGCCCCTAGTTGCGAAGTACCCATCCTAGTTGGGTAATACAAGCCCCAGTCATCGGTTATCTGGATGTAGCAGGCTTCCGAGACTTCCCAGTCATCCTTCGCTGCGCAGTAAGATACATAGACCTTTTCCCTGATAGCTTTGTCCTACTAGTGTTAGTTCCTCTTGTGTTAGGAGACTGCCCTGCACTGTTTATAGAGGTTCCTGGCATGGGCAAGGAACCTAGGTGGCTTCTCTTCCCTAAGGTGAGCTTAGAACTGCATAGTTGCTGTATTTACTTAAATAAAGACATCTGTAGCTACTATCTTTGGTCCCTGTCAAGGGGTCCTGGCTAATCCAGGCACCGGCTTAACTTCTGCAGGAACTGGGTTTGTTTGCTTCCTCTCACATTGAAAACTAAGTATGGACTCCCATCACTTCCTCCACCAAGAACTAATTCCTCCTACAGGGGCTGTCACTAAACCCTTCTGTGAGTGGTGGGACTGAGTCAGTGGCGTAGCTATAGCGGTCACTGGGGTTGCAATTGTGACCCGGACCACCAGTCAGAGGGGCCCGGGCGGCCCCCTTTGCCACTTCACTAGCTTACCAACTTGGTTTGTGCAGCTGCTTGTATCCCACAAACCCAGGGATGCAGGCTAGTGCCGCTACACGAACAGCGCTGGAGCCGAGTGGTGGCCTGAGGTATCAGTACTATTTTAGGGCAGAGGGGACTTTTTGCACAATACTACATTGGCTTGGGACTCTCTCGACATCCTCCTCTCTACTTCTCTGCAATTACTCTCTACTTGTCAGCACTCAACCAAGCCAGCACAGCTATTCTACCTCTCAAGCTCTCAGCACAAGTCTTGTCAGTCAAGTCCAAAGTCTATTGTCAAGCCACAATTCTACTGTATGCTACTGTATCAAGTATTTCTAAAGTAAAGGAGAGTTTATTTATGGTAACAGGACTCAGGGATCATTGCTTAAGCACCGACACAGTAATTGCACCTTCTTTGGGTCATCTCCCCTTTCTGTGGGTGGCGGTACCAATAGTGGGGTCACGACTCCACTCCGAACCACCGTGATAGGCATCCAAGGGACTCCCTCACAGCCAGACAGGTCACCGACCACAGGGGAAAGGGTATAGCTTGCCACACTAAAATAAAAGCAGATGTGCCTCCATACTGTACCTGTGTGCCCAACTGGCACTGGCATCATGACAGAACAACATCTCGCAGAGCTGTACCACGACCAACCACCACAGTAGTGGCATCATACAGAACCACCTAGCAAGAGACTGGTTCGAGCCTCACAGTGGGGCAGCACCACACTACAACTAGTAGTCATTACAAAAACATTAGCATAAAATGTTCTGCATTTCCTCAACACTGAGTATAATATTCTATTCAGATTATCCTCATGTTATTTGACATCTGACTTAATGAATGAAATATACAATAATCGGAGGTCACACTGAGAAGCAATTTAAATCTATTTCACCATTGAAGTTGGTTACTTTGCCTTTGAGTTTGTAAATGTTCCATGAAATGCTCCGATGGGTTATACAACAATTGAGCCTGCATTCAGAAAATCTACTCATAAACATAAAACAAAAATAACTATCCTCTCACAGTAGGTAGGTCTTCCTCAGGGGATCATCTCCTATCATCTGTCTTTTACATGCCTCTTGTTGTTACAGGGGATTTCTACACTTCTGCAAAAGATTATAAAAAAGAAAGAAAAAGCTAGAAAAAGAAAATAAAGGAATAAATTATTCTTGCCGTTCATTGCTTTTGTCAGACACTGGTGCATGATCCCAAAGCATTTTAAGAAATCTCACTGTGATGAGTACCTGGATGCAGGATCACCATCATGGCACTGTCACTGTCAACAAAGTATCGACCCCTTTATGCCTTTTATGAGAGCTAGAGTTCTGACTGTAGGACCCCTCAAGGTAAGTATGCATTTCATCCTAATACCCGATGCATTATTGATCCTCCAATAATTCTTCATATATAGTGCATACAGTAGTTGTTCCTTTTTGCATCTTTTCAAAGTTCAGTCCCACTTATCCCAGAGGAGATCTCTTTGGTTTCCCAGAATGAAAGTGGGACTACAACATCAGAGACCCATCCAGTTTTAGGGTGCCTTCACACGTAACGGATCTACAGCGGATTTCACGCTGCAAATTCGCTGTGAAATCCACTGCAGATCCAGTGCATTTATCCCTATGAGAGCACATACTCTGTGCCGTGCACTGATTTGCTGAGCAGGACTGATGGTAGCCGGGAGCCTCACATGCAGCTGCGGCGCCGAACAGGTAATGTATGCTCTCAGCAGCGGGCTGCGGACGGGGGTGGGGGGACGGTGGGGTGGTGTTAACTTACATACAGTGCGATGTCAATCCCGCTGCGAGTATGGGCACTCATAGGGATGAATGGCTCTGGATCTGCAGCGGATTTTGCTGCGAATTTGCAGTGTGAAATCCGCTGCGGATCCGTTCCCCAGTCATTGGTGTCAAGAGAATCAAGCTTAAAGGAAAAAATTGTAATAGGGCTATGTAAGTTCTCTCTGATAAAAGCAGTGTAAGTTCTTCTTGAAGGACTGGCCCAGTGGTGCTATAATGGCTTCAGGGAGTTCAGAAAGGGTGAACCCGAAATATACCAACTGTTGTTGCTGCCAGATACTGTTGCTGAGTTCACAACATCAATGCCTTTCCCCAGATTCTTTTGGACTTTAGTTGCTAATAACAAGTAATCTTTGCTAGTAGAGACATTTATAGTTCCTGTTCATAATGTTCCTGTATTACTTGTGGTTAATATCAAGTAAATAAATGGGTTAACTAAAACTTAACTGTTCTATGTCACTTATCCACCTGCCCCTTCCCACCTCTATTACATGTATGTCAAGGACTGGCTGAGAAAACCTATTGAAGATACTTTAGAACACGTGTCAAACTAAAGCCTTCCAGCTGTTGCAAAACTACAATTCCCATCTTTGGCTTAGGGCCAGCTCCAGGTTTTTGCGGGCCCTTGGGCGACAGAGCCTCAGCGGGCCCCTCAGCCATCCATGGACTATGCACAATCACTGGAGAAATTACTGACTGACACACACTGACTGATCCATATTACTGACAAACATTACTGACTGACACACACACACACACACACACACACACACAGTACGTACAGATCAATATTCTCTCTCTTCCTCTCTGCCCAGCCAATCTTCACACTGCAGTATTGAGGACTTTTTTCGGTCATGTGATAAGTAGAGATAAACGAATTTGCCGAAGTTCGGGTTCGTATGAACCTGAACTATCGGCTTCTGATTCCCGTTTTCTGCAGCCTCTGTAAGCAGGGTGGATACAGCGTAAGAACCGCCTGGAAAACTGGGATACAGACATTGGCATAGGCTGTATCCCAGTTTTCCAGGTGGTCCTTACGCTGTATCCACCCTGTTCACGGAGGCTGCAAACAGCGGGAATCAGAAGCCGAGAGTTCAGGTTCATACGAACCCGAACCTCGACAAATTCGCTCATCTCTAGTGATAAGGTCCTTCATCCCCTCTCTCTCTCTGCAGGAGGCTGTCAGGTCCTGCTCTTCCTCTGTCTTCTGATGCTCAGCCCTCACCTTGCACTACAGTGAGGGGCTGAACATAAGAACACCAGGCCCCTTGCCCTCTCTGGACCCCTGGGGCCCTGGCACTTCCCCAGGTATGCCCTGTGCTGATGCCGGCCCTGCTTTTGCTGTCCTGACATCAACAACTGGAGAGCCTTAGTTTGACACCTGTGCTTTAGAAGAAGTAAAGGTGAGATTTATAGGTGGAACCCACATGGCCACAAGGGCAGACACTCTGTACAGGAAATATGAAGGCTTGTTTTACCTTTTACCAGAACATTCACAGAGTACGTAGAATATAGCATCTGATCAGAACCTGATGGCATATTAAAATTAATGTTTACATTGAACAGTTAAGTAAATACTGATTTCAGCTTCTATTAATCTAAAGAGGTAGTTATGTTGTCACATGGATAATGGTCATGGATAATTTATTCCCTATAATTTCAGATCCCCGATATCTATGAGTTTTGTTTAAAGAAATATTCGATATGAGATACATTCAGTATAAGGAGCAGTAAAGATGTTTATTTGACGTCATAGTCTCAACTTGAGGCCTTTTCTTCCTTCATTTTCTGTTTCCAAGAAAGATAATTTTTCTTCTAAATGCCCTTCACCCCAGCTAGTGATCCCCATGCCCTATTTTCTCAGCTTTTAATGCTCTCCTAATCTGTATAACATGTAGGTCATTCAACTTTACCACGTTTCTTTTTTAGCAGCTCTCATAGGATATTTACCCTTGAGTCTTTAATACAGCTAAATATTTTTTTCTTTCCATTCGTGCGGTGTTACTGAATATCCTTTGATATTAGAGGCCATTATCACTTTGATAATTGAGGTCACCATTGGGCAAACACATATCTAAACTTGACGAATCTCCATAGGGGGAACAACATTTTTGCTTCCTTTGGTATGAGAAGTGAATGGTTCTCAATGACTAGTAGGTGAATGAGTCACATGTTGTGACATTATGGGGTTTCTTTATCAATACAATCATGCCAAGCTTAAGCTTGAATGCAATATTTATCAATCCTTCTTTCTAAAGGCTATTTTACGCCAAGCTAATGTAGCCGATAATGGCTTGGTGTAATAGCTAGTGTTAAAAGGCAACAATCAGCCAACATGCAAAATGTCAGCTGATCCTTTTCTTTCAACATGTTGAAAAAAATTACAATGATAATGACGGTCTAGTGGCCGTCTCTCTGTGCAATAGGAGCAGTAACAGCAGACCGCCGATATCTCTTATGATCTAAAGATCGTCTGAAGAGCCCCTCCCGCAGCTTCCTGTGGCCCCCCGCTTTTACCCACTTGCTATTGGCCTGGGGAACAAGGAGCAAGCAAGCGCTGATCTGACAGGTCAGCGCATGCTTGCTCCTCCAGATCGGCTGGTGTTATAGGGCCTTAAGGATGCATGCAAAGGGAAATACTATGTGCATGGACCCTGTACACACTTTCAGAGATAAGATTTACTTTGCATTCCTCTACCAATCCCCACTCTGGTGCACCCATATAAACAGACGTCTCCCTGCCACCTGTGTTTGAGCAATAGGGTTCTATTACTATAGTTATCTACTAGGGAAAGATTGTATCTGCCTCCCCCACCCTTGATGTACTACCTGAATAACTAAGGGCCCTATTCCACCGGACGAATATCGTTCAGATTATCGTTAAATCGTTCGAATCTAAACGATAATCATTCGGTTGAAATGCAGTTAACGATTAACGACCGAACGAGAAATCGTTGATCGCTTTATAAAGACCTGGACCTATTTTTATCGTTGCTCATTCGCAAAACGTTCGCAAATCATTCGCATTGAATAAGATGTCGTTTAGTCGTTCGCAGTAGATACGAACGCAATCGCGAAGAGATAGCGAAGAAAAAATGATTGCAAATACGATTATAAGTAACGATTATCGTGCCATGGAAATGAGTGAACGTTTTCAGGTCTTTCGCAATAGCGGTCGTTTGAGATCGTTAATCGTTAACGATTATGCAAACGATAATCGTCCGGTGGAATAGGACCGAATTTGCACGATAACGATCGAATTCGAACGATAATCGCACGTGTAAACGCAGCGAACGATCAAACGACGAGCGATAAATCGTTCATTTTGATCTTTCAACATGTTCTCAAATCATCGTTGATTGTTCGCAAAAAATTCGCTGATCGTTTAGTGTAAACATTCTTTCAACGATTTCACCTATGTGTGAGATAGGCTTAAACGATCCCAAAACGATCGCATAGCGAATTTTCCGTACGATGTATCGTTCCGTCTAAACGCTGATCGTTATAAAAAAAACATTGTTCATTCAAAATCGTTATTCGCTCCGTTTAAAAGTACCATAAGTCTTTGCTATATCCATGTCAGCAGTTTCCAACACGCTCTGAGCACGCGAAGAGTTGAGTCCTGTGAATTCCCTGCTGCAAAAGTTCCTACACTTTTGAGTTGAGAGGCTAGGCATAAGGAACTAAGGGTTTCTGCGAGAGGTCCTAGCAGCCTATCTGCTTTATAAATTGACCACAGGGCATTGCAATTTCTCATGTCAATGAATCGTGTTCCTAAAAAGTCTGACAGTATAAAATCAGTGCTAACAGCGACATACTGTACTGTTGATAACACATTCTATTAACAGGTACCGCCCAGTTGTCAGTTTATATATTTCCAAGAGGAATAGCAGAGGAGTGACACAATGCAGAGCTCTAAGTAAAAAAAAAAAAAATCCCCAGAATTGTTATTTGTAAAGAATACATGTCAGGAGAACAGACAGGTAATTATTAATATAGTTTATTCAATTTAATGTGTATTTTACCAGTACAATACCTAAAGAACAGTGGAAGATTCCTATAAATCTGAATACATGCTAGTATATATTGTACCATATTCGCTATTTGCTTCCACCAGAAAACATCTGCTTACAATGTGAGTAACAAGAACATACCTGATAAATCAGTGTTTTCTCACCAGGTTATTGGTAGCTGACTGCCAGGTACTGGATCAATACAAATAATCAGGGAACATTGTGGTTTTGAAGCCTAGTAGCTTTATGAAACACTACGTTTCTTATACAGTCGCCTTATACTTTTATCTATCATTTATTAACTTTTTTTTCTATGCTTACATGTGCCAGACCTTCAATTGTCTCTGACATATGAGTCATCACCATATCAGACCTGTTCTAGTGAAATCCAATTACTCCGTATATAATTTCATTCCAATCACTCATGTGTACGAAATCATTTGCATCTCAGGCCCTGCTTGTTGATTTAAAAAAAAACTCAGCTTTTCTTTTAGTGATGGACTAACTGCGGTATTGAGGTCATTTATAAATCTGACACAAATAAATCCTATGATTTTGCTTAAAGTGAATACCCACCCTTGAATATATTCTTAAATATAAAACAGTCCCAAATTTCTGTGTTGAATATGTTTCCAATATAGTTTGATAACAGAAAAGAAACACCAAGATCCACAAGGGTCATAAAAATGCTGGACACATAAATCTCACAAAAATATCCTTTATTACCTCAAAATATAATAAAATCATAAGAAAATACATAAAATGCAATTAAAAGCAGTACAGAACACCAGAACAGTGAAGGGACACACGTCACGGCTGCGGCAGCAACTCGTGCTCCAGGCCACCACACCAGCTTCTCCACTCCAAAGTGTCAGACAGACGCTGGAGCCCACATGCAAGGCCCCGGCATCATCCCTTCAGCCCCACTGGGAGCTTCATCTGCCCCAGCTCTGGGCTCTTGTTTCTCTGCCCGGTGTGCGCGTCCTTTCCTCCTATGGCGCGCGTGTGCTGGGGGTTCTACATTTAAAAGGCTGCAGCCTTTCTTCTATATAAAGGGGCATGCTCCAGGCTTCTTTGTTGGGGCCTCTGCATGCTAATCCATAGTATAGTGGTCCCAGTTTTCCTGCCCATGATTTCTGCCTGTGATTCCTGCCCGTGGTTTCTGCTCATGGTTCCTTGTTTTTGTCCATGAGCCCTGCCCAAGATTCCTGCTGTGATGCTGCCTATTGTCCTACCTATGAGTCTCCAGCTGCACCTGGCTCGCCACCACTGGCAAGCCAAGCCAGAAGTAACAACCTGGGGGTCTCCTTCTACAGCAAGTCCATCCCACCTTGTGGCAGGTGCTGGTGAAGGCCAGCGGCCCCTTAGACTCCGGCCCCTGGTTTGGCTAATGCCATCGCTAGAGGTGTTCCAGTGGATAGATAGATATACTTTGTTGCATATTACACATCCAGCTGTTTTTTACTAGTATAACATTTTTCTGCCCTTTTGTGGTCCCTGTCCCAACCTTTTTAAGATGTGTTGCTGCCATCAAGTTCAAGTGACCTTTATTCATGATATAGTACATGTCTCACTTTAAACACCAGATATGTGTTTTATGTTCTATTGTGAATAAAATTTGGGTCTATGAGATTTTCAAATCATTGCGTTTCATTACATTTTACATATCATCCCAACTTTTTTAGAATTGGGGTTGTATCATTAAATGTCCATGCAAAAAAGTCAGATCTCTTTGATGGAACAAATTCACAAACTCAGATTATTGTAAAAATATATTTAAGAATTAAGTGATGTTCCTAGTATGTAGTCTAGGAGCAGATTTACCTTGAGGCTGAGATGTGCTGGATGTGCTAGTATAAAATTATATGCAGATACATGCCAAAAGTACATATGTGTACACCCTTACCTTTAGGTTCATTTGTGTTCATTTTTTTTTTTTATATTATTGGTGCTTAGGCAGGTGGTGAATAAAACAAAACACAGTACTGTATGTTTAACTTCCTCTCTTACCCACCTCCACTGTTCTTACAAGGCTCTGCAAAGATATGTACACTATATGCCATAGCCCGTGGTTGCTAGTTGACAACAGCAGTTGGTTAGGTGGTGTTTTTGTATGGGCACTTGTTACGGTGGCCAGCAGTGGTGATACTCACCCCCGGACACGCTGGCTTTGTAAGAGTAGCACAAATGTGTGAGTGCAGGTGCCTATATGACACCTGTACAAAATACTCAGTCATCACAGAAGTGGCTGAGTATGATACGAGTCCCAGGCTTGAACAACTGGGCGAAACTAACCTCTTAAGATCACCTGAATAGGCTGAGCAAGATCCAATGGAGTACTTTGGCTTATGCTATTTTCTCCACTCCCAGGCCCTTATACTGTACAGTTATAGGGGGAGATTTATCAAAGGGTGTAAAATTTAGACTGGTGCAAACTGCCCACAGCATCCAATCACAGCTCAGCTTTTATAAATTTCCCCCATAGTGTTTATCTGTTTTGAGCAAACAACAGTTGCCATATCTGCCTCCATGATCCAATGCAGTCACTGTAGCATGAGCCGCTCTTTACGTTTTTGCAATGTTCACATCACACTATACATGTCTATACACTGTTTTGATGTGAGTGCTGACTATGAGCGTAGTCACTCTCTGCTAAACTGGTCAGCAGGTGGCACAGCATTATTCTCTCTCGAACACCAACCCCCAGACTAACAGTGCCACAGTGCACTTTACATTCTAAAGAATTTGCTTCACCTAAATTTCTTTGCATGTCATGCGGTCATCCAACAGCATGGTGGCAGTATTTCAGACACAAACTAATACAAGACAAACTAAGGCATATATAGTAAATATGGAAGCTAAAATTTCTCTACTTCTCCACCTGCTAGCAATATAGGCAGCATGTGATGATGTCTTTGTGGTGGAGAAGTAAGGATTAGGCAATAACATGTCAGTACACTTTGCTTCTGTTGTTGTTTAGTAAAAATGCTCATTAGCACCTCCACAACCACATATGCAAATAAAGAATATTATAACATCCTCTGACACCAGTCACCGAGATGAAGAGGTTAAAATCCGCCTCCAGTTTGCAGCTTTACCAGCTCTTATGCTGATTAATCTTACGAGTCTCCAGAACAAAATATGGGCTTCATATTAGCAAAGATTATTCTAACAAGATGCGAATCGTTGTGAGCAAGACAAAGATAATTACGGCATTACGGCAGATTGCGAGCTTTGTTTGCATATTATTTGCATGTTTACATTTTGATCCAGTTCCCACAGATTGGGGCTGACCTTTCCATGTTCTGCTCAGGCTCTAATCTTTGTGTGTACACTTTCCATTTGTATTATCTGTTTCCATCTGTTCCTCCGTGTTAAAATCTCTCTGATTGTTTCTCTCTGACTTGTTTTGCTCTACAACGGCTGCTGTTTGCATTACAAAGGTGCAATGCCACTTAGGACCGCAAGCGTCTAATGAGCATGACAATCTTAATTGGGCTTTATTTTCTTCTATATGTAAGGGGATGTTCACGAGCAGAAACAAGAGAATATAGCATGCTGTAATTTTCCCTATGTGCATGTCTATAACACCAGGAGGCGTCCAAAAGTGTGTCGGCACTGGTGCCCTGCTGGCTGCTTGGGCACCTGCCATATTTCCGTTATAACAGCATTAGACCGAATCACAACTAAAGTTATTATTTGTATTATTTTTCCTTATTACATTTCTTTATCAAATTATACCTCTCATGTCCTAATTTCTTGGATGTTTATATATAATACTCATCTAGGTCTTGTATGACCTTATTTTTATGTTGTGAATTCAGAACTCTTTTGTCTAAGAGCAAGGCTGCCCTGATAATGATGAATACATAGTAGATTGAGGACAGATATGTCAAGAAAAAAAATTAAATATAATCTCATGGTTATACATATGGAAAGCCTCAATGTTTACTAGAGAAAGGTAAAGTATATAGTATGTGGTATACCTGTTATCACCCAAATGCGTATTGGGTTACTACTGGGGGTATTACTCAACGGGGGTGGGGGGGGGTTCTATATGAAGAATATTATCTAAAAGGTTGTGATTAACTACAAGGAGTATGCCTACCTAAAAGGGAGACTACATATGGGAGACAGCACTTTACCTATCTTTATGTTTTTTGGGTGTGGGAGGAAACCGGAGTACCCAGGGAAAACCGACGCAAACACGGAGAGAACATACAAACTCTTTGCAGATGTTGCCCTTGGTGGGAACATTGGCCATGTTTACATTGTGTAAAACAGTGCTTCTCAATTCCAGTCCTCAGGCCTCACCAACAGGTCATGTTTTGAGGATTTCCTTAGTATTTCACAGGTGAGATAATTATACTCAGTGCATCAGGTATTTTCTCAGGTGTTCTCTGTATGGGATATCCTCAAAACATGACCCGTTGGTGAGGCCTAAGGACTGGATTTGAGAAGCACTGCTGTAAAACACCGGCTGTTCTGTGACCCGGCTGGATCACAGAACGGCCGGTGTCAGAGAAGATCATCCCAGCCGGTAGTGAAGTACCAGCCAGATGATCTTTATTTCTGCTGAATTCGCCGCTGCACACAATATAGCGTGCAGCCAGAGCCGCATGCTCCATTGTGTGAACTCACAGGTTCTCTGTGGCCGCTATTCAATGAATAGCAGCCGCAGACGACGCTTTAACGATCCTGGATGGAGTGTATGCTATGTGTATACACTCCGGCTGGGATTCCCTCAGCCTGCAGCACAATGTAAGTTCTGTATTAATCACGGCTGTTTTTGCTGATGTACAACAACGGCCGTGATTAATACTGAACTTATGTTGAGTGAACATAACCTTTAACTGTATTGGCTAGAGTGGGAATACCCCTTTAGTATCTCAGTGTATGCAGCAATAGGGGTACAACAGACAAAATGACAATGTATATATAATGACAATACCCAGATACTGAGACTTTTGGAAAGAAATTGCTTAGCCATACAACAACAATTTGATCCTGGTATATAGGTACTGGGACACTGCACACTCACAGGAGTGAGATCATTTTATCCATATCTTGTTTTTACACGTTGAATATGTAAATATAAATCCCAGTCCTATCCTTACCAAGTTGTACATTTCTTCTGTAAACCCTTTTCTTGAAACCAACATCTGCAATCTCTAACATACCATTCTGTATATACAGCATAGGATAAAAGATTTCCAGAATCGACACTGTGTTCCATTCACCTGCTTGTGTTTGTATAGCTAATATAATGTAAAGTATAGAACATTCTGTCAATACCTGGGCAACGTACTGCATACCAATCTAGCAGAAGTGTACACATGTCCTATACGGTATATCACCCACCAGAATACAGATAAGGCTATAGAGAGCATAGCAACCCAGACCATGCCACAGGAAAACAACAAATAAATGTAGGGTAAGCCATCCTAATGAGACCTTAAGAGGGAAAGGAAGCCAGAGAGAAATCGCATTGGGAAGAGAGTATTAAGGTAAACAGGACAAATGGGATCTTGGTATGTAGGAGAATGCCGCTTTTATCTAGCTGGAAATATTTTTGTTGCAGAAGAAAACAAGATGAGGATGAAGCAATCATTATTCATGGACAAACGCTTTCTAAACCTATAATCAAATGACGGGGTAAAGCGAGGTCTTACGGTAAAACAAACACATGGACACATCCTGTGTGTTATCCTGCGTGTCTTGATAATGTTCACAGCATCCATTCATCTTTAAAATACATAAAAATAACAAGTGTATTTTCAATGTCATTTTAACCCCCGGATAATCTGCAGACTAATAAAAGGCAAGAGCACTTTCCAGACAGAATTTATATGCACTTTTATTTTCTTTCACAGAGGAGAGGATAAACTTTTTTCTGATGGATAAAAAAAATCCTCATCCGTCTGAAAGCAGTAGGTGCCTGTTTCATTGGCAATTCAATTATTTGGTCTGTTGCTTTAACAAGAGGTTTATTCTGTCCAGTTTAACATTTCTATGGGAAAATTGCAAATGTACGATTGTAATTCTGGCATACATGCTACAACATCACAGGCTATTGGACATGTGTGGCCAGAAGATGACCCCAATACCAATAGAAGGCTAAGTGATACATATAATAAAGCTCAGCACCACATTGGCCAGAAGATCAAAACGCATAGTGACTGTATATATGGTGTAGAAGAGGTTTCACATTTATGTCCAGTTAGCATCCCAGAATTTACGGGTCCCTCATCCTTTATGTTTTTTCGCTGGCAGCCTAAACTGAAATGTCCATTGTGTTATGCCACCCATGATGATGATGACTTAATTGGCACATATACACAGTATGTTTGCCAGGCTGGGCAAGAAGTAGGTGTTATATAGGCTATGTTCACACAAAGTAAGTTCCATGGGAATCACAGCCGTTGTTACAACGGCCGTGATTCCCACAGAGCTTACGTAGTGCTGCCTTCAGAGGGAATCCCGGTCAGAGTGTATACACATAATATACACTCTGTCCAGGATCCCTAGCGGCGCCATAAAAAACTGACATATGTTCATTAAATAGCGTCCGCAGAAAACCCTGTCAGTGCACACAGTGGAGCGGGCGGCTCCGGCCGCTCGCTCCATTGTGTGCAGTCGGGAGTTCTGATGCGGGTGCGCACGGTTGATCTTTTCAGAGACTGGCCGCTCTGTGACCCAGACGGGTCATGGAACGTCCAGTCTCATATGGAATATGAACATAGCCATATACTGTTTGAGACGTGATACACTCCTGTACATATTATGGACATAAGGACACCAAAAAAAGTACATACAGGATAAGGATCATGTATTCTTAAGGGGGTTATCCAGTTAGGTAAAATACATGTTGAATCATCCCCCCTCTTAAAGGCCAACAATTAATTCCATATATGTCATTACCTTTTCTGTTTCCTTCCCTAAATTTTGAGCTGCTGCTTTCTGCTGAAGAAACAACAATCCTCTCTGCTCCAAACCCCCTCCTCCCCCTCGTGTGGCTTGTGTAAAAAGAAATCACTGGCTGGCTGTTTATACACTGTGTGAAGCCGGGAGAGTAATCTAATGCCAAGTTACTTGTGACCTTACTGTGATTAGCCCTTCCTGCTGTACAGAGAGAAGAAACAGTACAGAAAAAGCCAGCCAGGGGGCTGCTTACATTAGCTGTCTCAGAAGGGAGAGGTAGGAAAGGGTTGAGGGCAGAGAAGATTTTTGTGACTTTGGCAGAAAGCAGCAGCTCAAAACTGAGAGAAGGAGACAGAAAAGTTAATGACATGTATGGCATGAATTGTTAGTCTCCAGGAGGGGGAATGATTCAACATGTATTTACCTAACCGGATAACCCTTTTAAGGATAGCGGCATAGCAGCCGCAAGGACCCACTGTGGCCCAGAGTAATTCCAATACTAAACGATTAGTGTAAAATTGGGTGTAACACACAGGCAGAGCTGACTATTTCAGAAAAGAACCTCTTAAAAACCCACAGAGGAATGGTAAGATGAGTAATTGAAAACTGACGGATGAAACACCTACATTTAAAAGGATTTCCTGGCATAAGGATTGCTCAGGAAATCATGCCACTGCAGAAATATATAACTAGAGGTCTGACCTTTTGGACTTCCATCAATCCTCAGAATGAAGGGGCCACAACATTGAATAAGCAACCATTAGGAATGGTGGATTACAGAAGTCGGACCTGTGCAGATCATAAAAGGATGGCATATCCCAGCAATATAATTACAAGAGGGGATTAAAGGGGTTTCCCAGGGAATAGTTTAGCAGCAGGATTTCAGACATCCAATGTGATGTTCTGTATGGCCATGACGTTAAAAGTTAACATAAGGGATAGAGCTGGAAGTAGAAGTCCAAATAACAAAGAATGAGAGTTGGAAGACCTTGGATCCATATATTATGTAGTGACAGCGCAGAATTACTGCAGCAAAGCTCCCCTTTAAAATGAATGGGGCCTGCAGTGCTGTAGCTCAGCACCGCTACTACACAATGTACAGAACCAAGCCTTCCAGCTCTACACGTTTTTTACATTCCAGGGCTATGGCTGTGTAGAACAGCTGATTGACATGGATGCTGGCACGACCCATCAGCTATTGATGGCCTAAGCCACAGAAGAGATATAAAACTTAGTTTAGCAGTGAAACATGGCAGAGTTTCTAAGATATGATGCTGACTTTGTTTTGATGAGCATAAATCTACTGGCAGACTCCCTTTAAGGACATTATATTAGTATTAGCAATCTAGAGGCCAATTAGTAAAATCTTTAGTGCTATTTCCAAATAGAGATTGGGAATAGTCACCCACATTCAAGTATCGAAGGAAAAGCAAACTGGCCTTAATAACGTCTTGATTTTTAAAGATAAAGCAATTAGGAGTTTAACATTTTTATTTCTGGTATAAATATTCAGTACAGGCCAGAGTTATAGCCTCTCTCTATGGGCAGTGGCTCTTTCCCTTCCTTTAAATAACTTACCATCATTTATTGTAAACAATTGGGAGCTGTTTCTTGCTAATTAACTGATAATGTTACGTTAAGAACCTTGGTCATTGCACAATGAGTTCAGGAAAGAGCATTGCTGTCAACTAGAGATGAGCAAATCTCTGATTTAGCAAATCTTATGGTCCTTTTACACAGGACAATTGATCGTTCGTTTCTGCACGATAACGGTCGAATTCGAACGATAATCATACGTGTAAACTAAGCGAACGATCAAACGACCAGCAAAAAAAACGTTCATTTTGATCTTTCAACATGTTCTCAAATCATCGTTGATCGTTCTCCAAAAATTTGCAGATCGTTCCGTGTAAACATTCTTTCAGCGATTTCACCTTTGTGTGAGATAGGCTTAAACGATCGCAAAATGATCGCATAGCGAATTTTCCGTACGATGTATCGTTGCGTCTAAACACTGATCGTTATAAAAAAAAACATCGTTCATTCAAAATCGTTAATCGTGCGATCGGGCGAATTATCATTCCGTGTCAAAGTAACAAAACTTATAGATTCATTTTATATTTGGATCCCAATTAGGAATTGAAAGTGAAATTTGAAATTTGGATTGTATTTAATCTGAATTTTGTGTTGAAATTTGGACCAAATCAGATTTGCACTGAATCAGTTTACTCATCTCTGCTGTCAACCTAATTTTAAAGTTGTCTTCGCAGGAGTCAATCCTTTTTCTTGACCTTAAAGTAGAAGTTCACAATTTTTTTTTATCTGCAATGCCGCAGGGATCAATCACCTGTGGTGAGTATACGTGTCAGCGCGAAGCGGAGGAGCAGTTAATATTTTTTTGTGAATTGCTTCTTTAAGTCGCTATTACACAAAGCAATTATCATCCATATTCGTCCGATATCGGCCGTTGCGCCTGATAATCACTTTGTGTAATAGAAGACAACAATCAGCCAACATGCATGATGTAAGCTGATCGTTGTCTTTCAACAGGCTGAAACGCTAATGATCAGCCTGGCAACGATCAGATCGCCGCTGCCTCCCATGGGCTGCCCGGACGATCTGACGATCGCCTGGGCAGCCCCCTGCATTTCCCTGTGGCCCCTTACCCGCTCCTCCTCATTTTCTGACCTAACAGGTTGGCTCTCGTTTGCTCTCCACATCGTCCCATGTATAGGGGCTTTAGCAATCGATCTTCTGCACTCATAAATATATTGTAAAATCCAGTAAAGGCGGTTTGCCTTCAGATAATTTGCAGCACAACTTACAGGGGAACTCCGGATAAGAAAAACTTGTTTTCTATTTAAAGTACATTAAAAGTTATATAGATGTGTCTATACAATGTATTACCATATCTGTGCAGTTCTGCCACACTGGTAGCTGATAGAAATCCAGGAAATGAAAAAAAAAGCCCCTGTGCCAATTCACATTGTCTCCTGCTCCCACTGATCTCCCACCTCAGGAGACAAATCTTCCATGCCTCTGTCTCAGGCTGATGATGCAGATAGGGGGAAGGGCGTGATCTCACAGGAGGCTTGGCTGGATCCCCAATCCCCTGAGTGGTCCACCATCTCTGAATGGCCAGAAGCAGGTGCAGCACTAATTTTACTGATCGTGATGGGTGGGGGACTGTGATGATAAGCTGAGGGAAAGCATTGTATTCTGGGAACTGCTTAAACAGGAAGGACAGAAACATAATACAGACCCCCCCCCCCCCCTAAACAAATGCCTTTTTGGTAGTTTCAAAACTGGGATAGACAGATAAGTAATGCTATATGCTTCTGCAGAAGTTTCATTTTTTTAACCTCTACCTGGAGTTCCCCTTTAACTGAGAGCAGTAACTGGTGTTATAAGACAATCATTTACATTGAGGTGTTATACTTTGCTTCCTTAGTATCTAGCCAACTGGAACTATGGACACAGCTATAGACAGGCATTACTGGGATTCTAGGTTTTCTTTCGAAGGCTTTGTATTGTGTTCAGTGTGTTTTCTATTTGTATTCCAGTTTCCTTCATCAAATTTACTGATAAAATACTTGAAATACAGAGTCCCTTTCATAAGAAAAAAATTTTGACACGTCAAAAGTTCTGATTCGTTGGTGTCTGGGTGCTCAGACCGCGACCAATCAGCGTGCTCTCTCCTGGCTCTTTGTCACATGACCTAGATGGCCACATAAGTCTATGAAGCTGTGCCTCTCACAAAGAGAGGGGAGAGGAACGCACAGTAGCTCGTTCTTCTGATCTGTCGCGGTCTGAACACTCAGACCTGTCTCTGTTAAAGTTCTGCAGAATATATTACCACTATATAAAACGACTAAAAAATACATAACTTTTGTACTTTATCAGAGTCTCTCTTTGAGTGTCTATTTTTCACAAGGATTATATTGAGGTCAGACCACTTTGCTCTATAAAGAAATGTAATTTAATGTAATCCATCCTAAGAAAAACTTATGCATAAATGGAAAACTTTGGAAAGGGAATTTTTTTCACAGCACCGTTACTGCACTTGTTGTATTAGATAGTATATTATTTCTGTGAACCTAGCTTTTAAATGCTCTTTAGACTTTTGTTAGAGTAGATTGGTTATCTTTGTTAATAGAATCCTCCATTTATAAAATTTTTCTATTAGCCAGAAAAGAAAGGAGCTACAAAGAGTACCATTTGCTCTGGATAACCTGTTTTGTCTATTCATTTACATGTTAGGGCTATGTTCACACTACGTAAAACTACGGCCATAGTTCCCGCTGCAGAACTACGGCTGTAGTTTTGAGGAGTTGAGCATAGCCTTATGTGCAATGGGATCCCGGCTGGAGCGTACACACATCGTATACACTCCGGGCGGGATCCCATGCGGCGACAGAAAAAAAATGACATGTGAGTTTTCTGCGGCCGGAATTCACTGAAAGCCCTGTCAGTGCACACAATGTTTTAAGAGTATTTGCCAATATCCAACATGGGGTCCCGGGTTCCTGCTCCATCCTGTCCTTAGATGCCACTAAGGCATTTGACAGGGTGGAGTGGGATTTTCTCTGGGCACCTTTAGATAAGATGGGGCTAGGCCCTCGGTTGGTGGGTTGGATTCGTACCCTATATGATTCCCCCCTTGCGAGATTGTCTATTAATGGTCGGGTGTCAGAATCTTCACCCTTGAGCAGAGGTACCCGTCAGGGGTGTCCCCTCTCTCCTTTATTATTTGCTATTCATATTGAACCTCTGGCAGCATGGGTCCGGCAGCGCTCTGAATTTAGAGGCTTTGGGATGGAAGGAGCGGAAAGTAAAAATTTTATATGCGGATGATCTGTTATTGTTTGTAGTGGATCCTGATAACACTATTCCTGGTATAATTACTTCACTGGAAGGATTTGGAGCCTTATCAGGATTTGAGGTGAATTGGAGTAAATCATGTCTTTTACCTATAGATGAGGAGATTGGCGCCCCTATAGGAGTCGCGTATTTTAAAAATGTCTGACCCCCTTGAGTACTTGGGTATCAAGCTGACCGGATAGCTATAATAAGTATAGTTGTCCTCCCTCAGCTCTTATTTTATTTTGGCTCTTCTCTCATCTGGATTAGCGATAGGTGGATTAAAAAAATAGAAATATTGCTTGGTGGTCTCATTTGGGGAAGGAAACTGGTTGGCCTGAAATATTCGGTATTTGGCACTCACAAAGAGGAAGGAGGTTATTCTCTGCCTGATGTTAGAAGATACTTTTTGTCTTGTCACTTAGCACGTATCACACGGGGTAGAGAGGACACCTTTTTTCAATATTGGGTTAGACACTTTAAATTCGAGGATCTGTTTGGATTATTGGAGTCAGTTAATCTGGGCTCAGTTCGAACTGACATTATGTTACTTGGCAAATAGGGTATGGGAGGAGACTAGAAGATTAGCACTAGATAAGGGGTATTTGAGTTGCACCCCAATCTGGGGGAATGTAAACCTCCCAGAATTTGGGAAAATTCACAACAATCAATTTTGGATTAATAGAAAACTTTTGTATTTGTCGCAGCTATTTTTGAATGGGAAAATTTGTCATTTTGATGATCTTAGTAAGGATTTCGCACTGGATGGGAAGCACAAGTTTTTTTATGTTTAGCTCTCTCACGCGGCTGGCTGCACGTTAACTAAGGAATTTTTTAGGCCCACTAAGAGTAAGGTACTATTAATGTTGCAAGGTATGGGATCTAATACCAAGAAAAGTTTATCTTTTATTTATAGGTATATAACACTTAATTCACAAAATGAACATGGACACAGGTTTGTTTACCAATCCAGATGAGAAAAGGAGCTAGGCCCTTTGAGTGAGGACACTAGGAGCAATAAAATGAGTAATGTACAAAAGGTTTCACTTTCAGAGGGTCAAAGGTTGGTTAAATTTAGGATTTTGCATGCATCGTACTATTCCCCATTACTGCTTTCTCGTATGGGAGGAAGAAATGATTCCTCTTGTCCAAGATGCCAGGAGGAATGTGCGGGCCTGGGTCATATGTTTTGGGGGTGCCGCGCTCTAAGCAAATACTGGGAGGGGATTTTTCATTTCTTGGAGACGAAGTTTAACTGTACTATCTTTCGTTCCCCAGAGATAGCAGTATTAGGAGATTCACCTAATGTGACTGATGATATTATAAGAGGTCTGATTATTAAATGTTTGTTTTACGCTAGACTAGTTATTCTAAGGAACTGGATAGCCCCTAGGGCCCCAACGTCTACTGAATTGGAAAACCTGATAAACCAAGTTTATCAATATGAAAGGATTTGGTACTCTGGAAAGGGAGCTAGAGGGAGGGAGAGGTTCCAAGTGACACTTGATATATAAACATTGTTTATTTATTTAATTATTTTGAAGAAAAATAAAATGATGGGAAGGATATATATATATATATTTTTTTTTTTCTCTCTCCTCTCGGAAGGGGAGCCACGCCCGGGGTTGGGGGGTAGGGGTGGGGAGGACGGATTTGGGGATAAGATTGGTGGGGAGGGGGAAGGGGGTTGAAGGGTTCTGGGGTTAAGGGACGGTAAAAAAAATAATATAATTATATATATATATATATATATATATATATATATATATATATATATATATACTGTAAGGCTGGGTTCACACTACGTATATTTGAGTCAGTATTGTGGTCCTCATATTGCAATCAGAACCAGGAGTGGATTAAAAACACAGAAAGGCTCAATGTTGAAATTGAGTGGATGGCCGCCATTTAATGGCAAATATTTACTGTTATTTTAAAACAACGGCTGTTATATTGAAATAATGGCCGTTATTTACTGTTATATGGCGGCCATCTACTCAATTTCAACATTGTGTGGACAGAGCCTTTCTGTGTTTTTAATCCACTCCTGGTTTTGGTTGCAATATGAGGACCAAAATACTGACTGAAATATACTCAGTGTGA
Source organism: Dendropsophus ebraccatus (assembly GCF_027789765.1). Taxonomy (NCBI): domain Eukaryota; kingdom Metazoa; phylum Chordata; class Amphibia; order Anura; family Hylidae; genus Dendropsophus; species Dendropsophus ebraccatus. The sequence goes on along the minus strand of NC_091459.1, from coordinate 111,432,843 downwards.
ACCCAGCCTTAAAAAATAAATATATATATTTATATATATATATATATATATATATATATATATATATATATATATATATATATATATATATATAAATATAGATTTATTTATATATATATTTATTTTAACAGTAAATTTAATAGTACAATAATGGATTTGTTTTAATTTAATTATTGAACAACGGAAGTGACTTTATTACAACGAAAATGTGTTTTATTAATTAAATATATTAACCATTAGAGGCATTGGCATTATTGCCGATTTGCCGGCTATTTTTTTTTTTTTCACTATTTTTGCACTTAGATTTTTTCCACTTTTTTCATTGTAATAGCAACTACAACTACACGCAACTATACCCTATCACACTCCCACTATTGTAGTTGCAATTATTCAGCAGTTATTGCAAGGTTCGTTTTTGGTTCGTAAGAATGCGAACTTCAGGAAAGTTTGGGGGATCGAACCGAACCGAACTTTTCAAAAGTTCGCTCATCCCTAATTCTAATCATGGCTGGACAGCTAAAGCTTTGGCTGTTCAGGCATGTCCGAGACTGCACTTTTGGCAATAAAGTTGTGTTTATTCTATGTGTTATCTGCATTTGTCTGAGCTCTGTCTGAACACTGTCCTATTCCTTCTGCCTTGCTTATTGATTCACCTGCCACACCCGTCTCTACTATGCTAATTTCCTTCTGGCCACTTCATGGTTAATTTCTGTTTTGGTAAGATGATTGACATCTGATTTCTCCACTCCACTGTTGCTAGATTCTGGACCTCTGTTCCATCATGTTCTGGACCGGACCCCTGACCTATATACCTTCTCAGCCTTTTAACTATTTGCTAGCTATTAGTCTTCCTTGAAAGTGTGCTAGCATATCTCCTGTGTCTTTATTCTGTCTTGCTATACCTGTTTTTCTGGTTGGCTTATTCTATCTTTGACCTTACTACATGGATTCAGATTTTATTCTTGCGTTGCTCATCTGGTTTTAACCTCGGCCTGTTTGACTTTTTATGTGTTTGTTTTTTCGTGTTTCTGTTCTGTTTTACTTTGTCGCAGGTGAGAGACTGTCTCTGTGGTTTTCCGCAGTTACTTAGGCCTGTTCAAGGCAAGTAGGCATTGACAGTGGGAGAGATCGAGTTCAGGATTCACTGTTTGTGTCCACCTCATCTAATCCCAGGCCCAACTCTACCTGCAGCCATGACAGGTAACATATCCCTATTGTTCCATTGTCTCTTGTTTCTAGAATAGTAGTTGTGCTGTAGACACAGCTCTTTCCTGGCAATGATTTAGGGAGATGGATCTAAAAAGGGTTAAAACGAAGAAGCAATTGTCACACAATTACCTCTCTCCAGTTGCGGCATACAGTATACATCTTTAGGTCATATAGGAACATTACCCTTTTGTCAGAACATTTTATTACAGCATGTACCCAAAATTTAATTTCCTTTTTAGCTTTTCTTTCATTACTATTGAGATCCTAATCACCATTCTCCAAGAATGCATCTAATATGTCTTTGGAAGCACTATTAAGAGTGGATGTAAAATAAAAATCCTGAGATAGATTCTTACTGGGTATTCTTATTTCTCCCAATCCTCAGCCCTGTTTATACTGAAATTGTTCTCAGCTTCATGGGGATAAGGTATAAAATTATCTATTATAAGAACTACAACAGGCTCCCTATCAGATCTACAAATGATAGAAACATCTTATGCGTCACTAAAAATGAGTTCAAGTTTTTGATGCCCTTTCACACCATCTTATATTATCCCTGACCAATATAATCTGTTCTTTAGAGGGCAATGTTGAATGATTGATTATACATGGACAGCACTCCAAAGTGTAGATACGTAAAGAATAATTCATCTTCTATACATATTGTAGATACCAAAAGCCTCTTTCTGAAGATGTAAACTCTAGGAACCATGTGCCTTATTTAGATATCACATGTATAAGAAATAGTAGTTATACAGAGTTAGTGGTTAGACAGTAGTTCCACTTCCCCTATCACTGCCCGACCACACCAAATACTAATAATATTTTAAACCAAAGTCCATTTAATTCAATGTAATGGATCTGGGTCAGAGATTTCCATTGATAAAAATAATTTGTGACAAAAGAGTTTGGATGTTCTTTAGCTGAGTAAATCTGCAGATGTACAGCTCCATAATGTGATTCACTAATATGCCTCCAAGAGGTCTCCTTAAAGGGAATCTATCACTAAGTTTATTGTTCCTTAAATGAAGGCAGTATAAACTACCGATAGAAATGCTGAATAGATCGGTATATTGCTCTGTTCTCCTGATATGCAGGAGAATAGGATTCTTGCCACATCCCTCTCCCCACCCTCCAGCTGCTGATTGACAGTTGACTGCGTACAGCATAGATAGATAACTGCCAATTAACAGCTGGTGGGCGGAGTTTCCTGCTTCTTGTGAATATCCAGGACTTCTGGGCTCATGCAGATAATGGAGAGGACTACTCATTGTTCATGTTATTCAGGAAAATATCTCTGAATCAGCTGCACAGAACAATGTAAGTGATACATCAATTTGTTTAGCTTCTCTGTCACTGGTTTATGCCACACTTAGATAGGGCAGCCTAAACCTACTGACCGAGTCACTTAACCCCTTCAGAAACAGGCAAATTTTCATTTTTGCGCTTTGGGTTTTTCCTCCTCATGTTTTAAAGGCCATAGCGCTTGCATTTTTTCACCTACAGACCCACATGAGCCCTATTTTTTTTGCGCCACTAATTGTGCTTTGCAATGGCAGGCTTAGTTTTTGCATAAAGTATGCTGAGAAACCAGAAAAAAATTTAAATGTGTGATAAAATTTTTACCCTGTTTTACCCTGGGGTAAAACTGACTTATGTTGGGGTAAAACTGATATATGTTGAGTCGTTACGATTACAACGATATGCAAAATGTTTAACTTTTATTTTATGTAATGGCTTTTAAACCATTGTTAACAAATATATGTTCAATTAAAATTGCTCTATTACCATGTATATAGCGCTTTTATCCTTTGGTCTATGGGGCTATGTAAGGTGTATTTTTTGTGCCATGATCTGTACTTTCTATCGGTACCTTACTTGCGTATATGTGACTTTTTGATCAATTTTTATTACAATTATTCTGGATTTGATGTGACAAAAAAAAAGCGCAATTTTGCACTTTCGCGATTTTTTGCGCTTACGCCATTTGCCGTGTGAGATCAGCAATGTGATAATTTGATAGTTCGGGCGATTACGCATGCGGCGATACCAAATATGTTTGTTTATTTGTTTATTTTTATTTATAAAATGGGAAAAGGATGGTGATTTAGACTTTTATTAGGGGAGGGGATTTTTTATTAATCAAAACACTTATTTTTTTACTTTATACTTTAACTTTTAGTCCCCCTAGGGAACTTTCAGTATTACTCTATGGGAGATCACTGCAGTATACTTTATACAGCAATAATCAATAAGATCATTGATGTATTACTCTGGTTTGCAGCAGAACAGAGGAATCAAATGCCGAGCCGGGATCAGCGTCCCGGCTCGGTAAGCAGAAGCGATCTCCCCTCTGCGGTTGCATCGCGGGGGGGAGATCCCCCACTAGAAACCAGGGAAAGGGGGACAGTAATACTTTTAAATACAGCTGTCAGATTTGACAGCTGCATTTAAAAGTATAATTAGAGGGCGCAGTGATAGGACCGCGGCTATTAGCGGCTAAACATGGCACCAGGGATTGCGGTGGTTCAGAGCGGGGTTGCCGCGCAGCCCCCATCTGAACGCGCCCCCCCCCCCGCATCAGGACGTACAGTCCTGATGCAGGAAGGGGTCAAAAAATAAAAAAAAATATTAATAATAATAAAAATTTATAATGGTAATAATAATAATAATAATAATAATAATAATAATACTCAACTGTCCTAGATCCAGCAGGGAAGTGTTGGATTAAAGACACTAGAGGTCTGCCTATGCACTACTATTGGACCTATGGCCCAGGGGAAAGGCTCAGGGCTGAATGGCTACACCCACTGCCTGGTTGAGTAGTTTCCCCAACAAGATTACGCTTAACTGGATTTTCATCCTCCCTGCCCCATCATCTCCCCTTATAAGCTAAAGTCTGCTTTAAGCCTGCAGCCTAAAAGAACCAGAGGCAGCTAAGGTTATAGCATTTCACATGTGCGCAACTACAAAAGGCACAGAGGGGGGATAAAATGTATGAGGGAAAACAGGGGCCCAAAGCAAGTATAGGGAAGAGAAGGAGAAACAGGAGGAAACATACTTAAATACATGGGGGCACTTAGTGGACACAAAAAATGTGTGGGCGCACCGAGAGGCCACTAAATATGCACAGGGGCACAATGTAGGCTTTATAAATGTGTGGGGGCTCAAAGGTAGCCATTTTACTCTGTGAAGCAGAAGCAGTATAAGGACTGATACTTTGTGATGTCTAAAGTAAACACTGTTACTATTTGGGGGAATTGTATTTGTGTGGGCATCAAAAAGGTAGAACTATTACTGTTTAGGGCACCAAGGAGAATATTATCAATGTTTGCCGAACTATAGGTAGGGAAGAGTTTGGCGGGTGCTGGAAAAGTGAAGAACCCAAGATGGTTGTCTGGCAGATTCTGCAGAGATGATTTGTGGTTGCAAAAATTCTCTGGATTTAGAAGAAAATGAAAATGACCTGAGAGGTTGTCATCTGTAGTCACTGGGTGTCAGTGCACTGTAATCACTTATATGGCCGGCAAATCACCTGATTGGGTACTCGTAATTGGGCAGGTAATGGGAGTGGTTAGCTGTGTGGCTAAGCAAAAAAATTGTTACTTCTGTAAAAATTTTGAGGTATAGAAAACACCATACTATAATGCATTTAAGGAGTTATCTGAGATCAGAAAAAAACTGTTATGTTTGAATTCAGGATCGCTCTGGTTAGTTATGTTACAAGGCTTTTTATGGTACTGAGCATAGCTAAATAGCCTTCTCTTTTTCCTTTTCGAGTAGGGTTACATTCTTTTTTTATTCTGAAGGGCAAAGTAAAATTTATCTACAAATGACGCCAACACAAAAATCTCTTAAGAAAAAAAAGCCCTTTTGTGAAAAAAAATAAAAAATAGACAATCTGCTATAAATACATTGTTACATGGACAGCATTGCATGAAATATAAGAAAAACTCATATTGAGACATGATTTAGCAACACATTTATTCACATTTTAAGACCTTGACATCCAACATCATAGGTTAATAAGTTACCATAGAAATCCTGTATTCCCGTTAATCCTCTGCTTCTAAAGCCTTCACATTGACCTTCTCCTGGTCGGTAACTAGATAAGAAATTCCATTAATGTTTATCTGCCTGCGATTGTCTCCGAGGATTTCTAACAGATATGGATCCCTCTGTGTTCCAGCTTCATATCAACGGGTCTTCTGAAGAGTAAATGATCTGATAGAGTCATGAGACAAAATGGACAAATCAAACTCAGACTTATTAGAGAGGCAAATCTGGCCGGCTGCAATCAATGAAAGTGGTTGTATCTGAGAAGAATTAGAGGACAGGGGGTCATCACTATTTGTTTTCCTAGATAAAGACTGCTTTCACAAGTTTCTAGGTATTAAGCAAGAAGAACACGAAAAGTCGAGTTAAAAATCATGTTAAAAAAATAATCCTTTTTTTTAGTTCTTGTCAGGACCAGTCACACCAAACACAAAGAAACAGTGAGCCCTGAGCTCAGCCCCTCCCACTGTCCCTACCTAATTGCCGCAATCTGCCCTAAAATGGCAGCAGACAACTTGACGGCGATCCCTGGCCTGGATACGTGAAACAATGGACAAGACAAAACGAACAAACACAATAAGAATGATCAGCAATCCGGGTCCCAACGGTCTGGCAGCAAAGGTACAAAATCAGGATCCAAAAGAGTAGTTGAATAACAGGCAATATGATCAGGGTCAGGCAGCAAGCAAGCGAGGTCAAAAGAAACTAAGCAGGAGTCAGGAGAAACCAGAAAACAGAACACACAAGCAGGCAGAGACTAAGTCAATAACCGGCCAGGCACAGGCAGAAGCTGAAATCTTAAATAGGACACCAGGAACCAAGTCCAGAAGATGATAGGAGGGACCAGCTGTCAATCACTGAGGCAAAGGCAGGTTAACCATTACATGACCAGGGAAGCTTAGAAGCACAGACACGGGTGGGGCAGGGAAAACAATTAGCAGATCAGAAGAAATAAGACACAGTTCAGACAGGGCAAAAACAAGGCAAACAAAACACAGAATAAATGGAAGATTATGGCCAAAATCGCAGTCTTTGGCGCAGAGGTCGAATCTTCGCATGCAGAGGGTGGCACTGATGCCTTTTCAGGCGCAATCATGACATTACCCCCCCTTTATGAGGGGCCTCCAGACCCTCACCAGACCCAGGAGGAAAAGGACCTCTTACAATACAGGTCTCAACATCGCTAGAGATCTCATCGTCCGTCTCCCATTTATCAGAATCCGACTCCAAGAGATAGGTAACCGGTCTCCTGACAGATCTCCCATAACCACTCATATCGGTACCAGACACAGATCCAAATTCAGCATTACATGAAGATACCGACGTGGACAAATCACCAGGATATATAGAGCCTATTTCCACATTACACGAATTGGCAAACATGGTATCCTCGCCGGGACACAGAGCCAACCTCCACTCTGCATGAACTCAAAGATATAGCATCCTCAGCGGGATACACAGAACCAGCTTCTACATTACATGAAGTCACAGATATATCATTGGCAGGTTCATCAACAGGATAATGCACATCAAGACCACCCACAAGTACCTGGGCGCCCAGATGACTATCCTGGTTGTCATCTGGACGCTGATGATCTGGCTTCGGGGAATGCTTGGTACAATAGCTGATAAAATGTCCACTTTCTCCGCAGTAAAAACAGAGTCCATTCCTTCTTCTGAGTTCCTTTCGGGCCAGAGATCTTTTAATTTTGCTCAGTTCCGGAGGTTCCTCCATGGTGACCAGAGGACGAGACATAGTATGCAGGGGTTTGGAGGGGACAGAAGAAGGAACAATAACGACACAGGATTGGTCTGGGCGTGGTCTTAGCATGCGATCAATGGTAATCGCCAGGGAAATGGCCTCTTCAAGGGAGCTAGGGGTGGGGTGATTGACCCAAGCATCTCTGAACATCACATATGTGTTCAGGTCCCCAGAATACTTGTCAGGCTCCTTGAGTGTGACCACTGGGGTGGCAGGAGTGGTAGCTGGTAGCTGCTGGGCCAATAGCTGGACCTGTTTGGCCAGCTCAAAAACGAGGTTAGCAAGACCCTCAAAACGGACAGATAACTCCTGTGCTGAGTCCATTACTGGCCACAGGTAAGGAGTTAAAAAAAATATTGTAGAGCCGGTTATTATGTCAGGACCAGTCACACCAAACACAAAGAGACAGTGAGCCCTGAGCTCAGCCCCTCCCACTGTCCCTACCTAATTGCCGCAATCTGCCCTAAAATGGCAGCAGACAACTTGACGGCGATCCCTGGCCTGGATACGTGAAACAATGGACAAGACAAAACGAACAAACACAATAAGAATGGTCAGCAATCCGGGTCCCAACGGTCTGGCAGCAAAGGTACAAAATCAGGATCCAAAAGAGTAGTTGAATAACAGGCAATATGATCAGGGGCAGGCAGCAAGCAAGCGAGGTCAAAAGAAACTAAGCAGGAATCAGGAGAAACCAGAAAACAGAACACACAAGCAGGCAGAGACTAAGTCAAAAACCGGCCAGGCACAGGCAGAAGCTGAAATCTTAAATAGGACACCAGGAACCAAGTCCAGAAGATGATAGGAGGGACCAGCTGTCAATCACTGAGGCAAAGACAGGTTAACCATTACATGACCAGGGAAGCTTAGAAGCACAGACACGGGTGGGGCAGGGAAAACAATTAGCAGATCAGAAGAAATAAGACACAGTTCAGACAGGGCAAAAACAAGGCAAACAAAACACAGAATAAATGGAAGATTATGGCCAAAATCGCAGTCTTTGGCGCAGAGGTCGAATCTTCGCAGCAGAGGGTGGCACTGATGCCTTTTCAGGCGCGATCATGACAGTACTATAATTTTTATTGAGTTGATGACATTGAAATAAAGTTGTACATGTATAGTCCATGTACAACAATAGCTATTTGTAAAATTTTGGTAGTATTTTATCAGTATCAAAGGACCTTATATTGACGTTCTAGGATATGTCAAAGAGCATAAATACAGTAAATAGTCCATTCATAGTTACATTTCATACAGGAAGAGAATTTCAAAGAAACACTAGATTTGCATTTCAAGGGAAATACATAGTGCTTGAAAAGAGAGCCCCTTTAACAGTGACATCCTTTTAAGAAAAACTTTAACCCTGGGAACCGTCCCTTTAAGAGCGACTTGGGCCCCGTCAATTTAAGATCGAAATGGGTCCCATCCTTTTAAGAGCGACTTGGGTCCCTTTAAGAGTGACTTGGGTTCCGTCCCTTTAAGAGCGACTTGGGTTCCGTCCCTTTAAGAGCAACATGGGCCCCATCCCTTTAAGAGCCACTTGGGTCCCATCCCTTTAAGAGCGAAATGGGTCCCGTCCCTTTAAGAGCGAAACGGGTCCCATCCTTTTAAGAGCGACTTTGGTCCTTTTAAGAGCGACATGGGTCCCTGTAAGAGCGACTTGGGTCATTTTAAGAGCGACTTGGGTCCCATTCCTTTAAGAGTTACATGGGTCCCGTCCCTATAAGAGTGACTTAGGCCCCTTTAAGAGCGACTTGGGTCCTTTAAGAGCGACTTGGGTGCCTTTAAGAGCGACTTGGGTCCCATTCCTTGAAGAGTGACTTGGGTACCATCCCTTAAAGAGCAACTTGGTTACCATCCATTTAAGAGCAGCTTGGGTACTGTCCCTTTAAGAGCGACTTGGGTACCGTCCCTTTTAGAGCTGCTTGGGTACCTTCCCTTTAAGAGTGGCTTGGGTACTGTCTATTTAAGAACGGCTCTGCTACTTATAATGGAAAAAATCATTGCTTGGTTACCATGACAATCTTTCTTATGTCAGTAAGACAAAATTGTTAAGGACCTTCTACATCTTCTATTGGTCAATAGCGGTCATGTGAGGATGTTGTGAGGCAGTGACTGACAAGACCTTAGAATTTCTATTGGCTGCTATATTTCAGCTATTTGCATATGTGCCGTGATTGGCTGTTAGCGTTTAAAGTGTGACCATTATTTCAAATGGGCCATTATTTTCTATGGGAAATTAGGGGTCTTTAAAAATAAATTTCTTAAAAACGACAAATCCGATCGAAACTAAGAATAGATAGCACACCTGTCACTGCCGAGGGCCTTGAAACACAGTTTGAATGGAGTCTGTGCGCAAAGCAGTTCGGGCTGTATTATTCGCAGAAGAGTGGCTGGAAGAAGAAGAACAAACGGAAGAAGAATACGGATTACAATATAGTGCGTTTTCAAGCACTATAATTAGATGTAGGAAACATGATCAACAAGGAGACAGACCAAAGACAAATGATCAACAAGGAGACAGACCAAAGACAAATAAAAAGGGGAGACAGGTGGGGAGGGAAGATACCATGGCTTTTGTGGTGGGATGGCATTTAAGAACAAGGGCTAAACTGCAACTTTTTGTAGTTAACAATTAATTTTAACTATTAAGCTAGAGCTGCAGTTCAAAGTAATGGGCCGAGTAGCGATGACCAAACATGCTCATAAATTTTTGTATGTTTCTACGAACATGATGCTATCACGAACAATTTGTTCTTTGATCGGAATGGTTATAATGATTTTTTTCGAACATATTAGAACATGCAGACGTTTATCTCGCGATGTACTCAACTGCGCAATTTATGCTTTGCACCTGATAATCTGTACACATGTGCGTAGACCAAAATCTATGCTTCTACTGTACGTTTGTTATTTGTTTGAGAATGTGCGAACGCAAACTGATCACAATCTTTTTTTTATGTTCGTGTTCGGACTAACGCCGAGTTCTATACAATATTTTCGATTGCAGCTTCGGCTTAAAAAGCTGTCATTAAAAATTTTCCTTTCCTTAAAGCAGATGTCCAGGTAAAAAAAAAAGTAAATGTTGGATGGATAGCAGAGACTGCTGTGAAAACAATAAACAATGGAAAGAGAAACTGAGAGACCAACAGGATGCATGAATCAGCAGTGTGGCAGCTGTATTAAACTGGAATGGGTGAATGTTCATTGTCTATACAGCATTCCAGCTTTCTTTTATTTTGCCTAGACAAACCCCTTTAACATATCTAAGGGAAAGATGAGGTTGGACACATCTTTATATAAAAACAACACTATATATTAACCAAGACAGCATAAATTATAAGTACCCACTATCATGTGTAAGGCCACTGGCTATTATATAACCTTTCCCACCCCATAACTGAACCACAGTATTACCAAAGTATTACCAATGTCACAGAATGTATTCACTCTCCAGGACGCCACCACCCCAACACGCATTTCGTGTCCTTCGTCTGGGGGAGCACACTTTGCTCTCCGACTTAATTCATCTCATAGTCAGATCAAGCTGCCATATGCTTCTCTCGTTTAGAGGTTGGTGGTGGTTTCAGAACTTAGACCCGGCCAATAAAAAGTTTGCTAACTGCATGTAACATAAAAAGTTTATTTAAAAAAAGGAAATGCTTTAAAGCGTTTTTCGAGGGCTATACTCAACTCCACTTCTTCCTCCACTGCTGCGGTTGTCAAATTCTCAAAGTCTCCACTGTGGACCTCTTCTTTCTTATGTGGCCTGCGTGGGCAGATTTGACAGCAATGGTGTAAGGATACAAGCAGGTGGATATAGCCTCATATTATAAACAATCCTGCAGTCCGCAAAAGCCTTTTAAAATGCAACATGCTGGTTGCCTGAAGTCAACAGTAAGAAAGGTGGGTTACTGCATACTATATGGATAGTGAGTTCAATGTATAATAGTGGGATTCCTCTAGTGGTGGCTGCAGGAATTAACTATGTCAAATTTTAAATCAAAATGGCATCTCAGGGTAACCATTCACTTTAAGCTGGCAATACACTTTTTGGGTCCAGCTACATAAAATGGAAAATGTAAAAAAAAAAAAAATCATAAACTTGACCAACGATGCAAAGAACTTTTAATAACCCAAAGGATGGGATCTACTGAAATTTTGCAGGTGTGTTCTTTCTCACATTATCTCTGTGTTCTGCTGAAATGTCATGATATTGCATAAAATTGGTATCATAAGAAAGGTGAGGGTGCACACATGTCAGTAATCTTTTGGTATCAGTCTTCTGATACCAGAAGACTCGAAATAGTAACTGAACTATTCTTCATGTTTATATTGTGCCTTGTTGACCTATTTACTTCCTTTTTGGGACAATATTCCTCAAAGATTGGATGAGTATGAACAAAACAGTAAATTTTAATGACCTTTAACTTGAGTGTTAGCAAAGTCATTGCCTTGGGCTGTTGAACACACATAATGGGATACATAAGGAAGGAATGATAGAAACACCATGAATAATGAACAGCAAGAGAGAGGGATGAATCGGTCAATGAAGGACCAGAGATACAGTAAATGAGCAAGAGAAGCGTTACAAGATGCTAATTTAGATATGCATATTTATAACGTTAATCGCCTGTTCAGGATTTCTCCAAACAATGCGGAGTCGGCTTGACCTCCCTAATGGTGAAGCCCTCTGGGAAAATTTGAGATCTGCTGTCAGCTTCTTTGTGTTGCACGTTGTGTTTTCCATGATGTCCTTGACTGCTGTCCTCTCACTCAGGTCAGACACGTTGCTCTCACTATAGTAATGTTGGACAGCTGGAAATGGCCTATGAATATTTATAGGTATAGGTTTTTCACTTTATTCTGATGAGTTAAGTTCCTTAAGTCGTAGCAACAAATAATGCACCTGATGCTTATTAAAATTTTATTCCTAACCTATATGTACTGGACAATCACACTCAGTAGCGATATGTACTTTCCACTTATGTAATGGTAATGTCAAAATTAACATTTTACTACATTACTGTATCAATATAGACAAGGCTTTTATATACACCAGCATGATAAAATTGTACCAAAATCGTAAATCCGAAGCAAAATCTTTTCTCTCAAAGAAGAGGGGGGAGGGGAGGGTTAGAGTCCTCTTGTGGCCAGAGGCATAATGCTGCAATAATGTTGCCAGAAGAGTGATTCACAGGGCTGGGAGCCAATGGTTCCTTACTCTATAAAACACAGTAGCACATTAAACTATATGCACTTCTGATTAGGAATGCATACATTGAAAGGACGGTGTCAGCACCCAGAGTCACCTGCCCCAGTGTTGATGCTGGCTGGTCTGACTAGGAGCGCATGAGGAATTCTGTCCAGGCTCTGGATGCGCATCTTGAGTTTATGCCATATACTGTAATTTCTAGGCCTTTTTTTTTTCTGGAAGAAATTCTGAAGGGTGTCCATGCCCAATAGAACTCTACGGGTCGGGAAATCTATCCAGGTAGAGGGAGGGAGAAGTCTTCTAGGCCCAACTCATTTTTTTCGGTTTGAACCAATTATTGAATTACTTCCATTTTAGGGGTTGGCCGCTTCTGATACATTATTACCCTACTGATTTATTTAGAAAGGATCAATACTTAGACCTATAGTGCCTTCAGGGATTCACCGTTTTTCCCCTTTGTGCATCCCCATTGCGCTCCTTCTCCGTCCCCTGGAAGTTCGGCCCAGGAGAGGCAAGGGATCAGCAGCTCATCCACTGCTTCTTCCCGGCATCCTCTGGGCGCTAGCCATTTGGCGCCTGCACAGTGCTCTCCTGTTCTGCTGTGTTAAAGGATCCTGGTATATATACTACTGAGCACAACAGAATGGGAGAGCGGCAGGACGAGAGAGCACTGCGTGCATGGCATTCGGTCTCTGCTCAGTGCCTAAAGGGAAAGAAATGGCGAATCCCTGAAGGCACCATAGGTCTAAGTATTGGCCCTTTCTAAATAAATCAGTAGGGTAATAATGTATAAGAAGTGGCCAACCCCTTTAAGCTTAAATGTCTCTCTCCAGAAGGCTGGAACCAGTTTAAACTAAATAGTCTGGCCCTGGTCAAAGAACTGTGTGAATTGTCTGCCAGCTGAGTAAATTGTAGTCTAGCTCAGGCTAGTGAGCAGACAATCTTCTGTCTGTCTTCTTCTACCCCACCTCTGTTCAGGATATATATTTCCATCATTAAAGCCTGCTGTTTCCAAAGTCCAACTATGGGTCGGTCACAATGGTCATGGCACAGTGTGACATTTCAGGAGGTTTACACCTGATGCTACTAGCATATTTAGAGACTTTCTTTCAGTATTACTACTATAATGCAGTTAGAAGGAAACTATAACCCAATTCCAACCCATTTAAAAGACAATATTATTGCTACCCTGTGCTGTAAGGAGTATTTGTTGTTGCATTGTGCACACTGGACTTTAGTAAAGTTACACCCGTTTTGAAAGTAACCTACATGTCTAGTCTCCCTTTATTGCACACACCTTCCTGGGTATACCCCCTATACATCTTACCAGAGTGTCTTCTGGGGTTAAAGGGGTAGTGCGGCGCTAAAAAATTATTCACAGAATAACACACATTACAAAGTTATACAACTTTGTAATGTATGTTATGTCTGTGAATCGCCCCTTCCCGTGTCCCACCCCCCCACCCGTGTACCCGGAAGTGTGTGGTGCATTATACATTACCTGATCCATGTCGAGGGCCGTCCGCCATTTTGTGCCAAATGTCATCTTTGGACGGACGGCCGCATCCCTGCCGCCGTCCCCCCTTTGCCACGTCACAACTGTGCTTAACCGTGATTGGCCGTGTCATCAGCCGCTCAGCCGCGATTGGCTGAGCATAACAGCAGGGGACATAACATTGGCTGAACATAACATAGCAGGGATTCTGCCGTCCGTCCGAAGATGACATTTGGCACAAAATGGCGGACGGCCCTCGACACGGATCAGGTAATGTATAATGCACCACACACTACCGGGTACACAGGCGGGGGTGGTGGGACACGGGAAGGGGGCGATTCACAGACATAACATACATTACAAAGTTGTATAACTTTGTAATGTGTGTTATTCTGTGAATAATTTTTTAGCGCCGCACTACCCCTTTAAGGACTTTCTACAATTGTGCAGATCCAAAAAAAAAAGAAAAGGCTGCAAGGGTCCATAGAGCCATTTGGGACCTTATTATAGACTCTGCCTGAGGAACTACTATCCTCAGCTGCCTTAGACTACTTTACCCATCCTTTTGTGGGCAATGCTGGTGTGTCACAGCAAGGGCAGTGGATTTGCTGAACCACCGCTAGGTATTTCATAAGCTGCACCAGGAAGCGGAGTCTAAGAGGCTGCTGGTTCTTACCAGTGCGTACCTCAATGCGGGTTGGATTTGCTGTGGCAGGCAACCCCCAGGTCGCTACCCCTGGCTTGGCTTGCTAACGACGGCAGGCGAGATGCAAATTGACAGGAAAGCTGACAGGAACAAAGCAGAACTCATGGCTGGAAAAAGGACAGCAGTCACAGGCTAGAACCACAGGCAGCAGACACAGGCAGGAATCACGGACAGCTTGGACCACATGCTATGAGAAGCATGCAAAGGCTCCAACAGGGAATAACAGGGCAGGTGCACATTTATAGGGGAGGTGATTAGATGCACAACCAACTAGGGATGTACTGTCTCTTTAAATATGTGAGGACGGTGAACAGGACCGTGGAGCGGGGAGGCACCCCAAGGGACTGAAGAGGTAGCTGCGCCAGGCCCGGTCACATGAGCTCTAGCGACCGCAGACAGAGGAGGGCATAGAGAGAGGTTGCTGTGGCGGCCTGGAGCACAGGATGCCACCGCAGCCCTAACATGGTGCAGGTTGAACAGTGATGTCTATAACCATACCATAATGTTGACCATAGAAACTTCTAGACAGATTTATTCTTCAAAGTAAAAAGCTAGCCATACGTGTTAGATTAATGTTAGCTAAACTCTCCAATTTCAGTCAGCCTGAATATCTAATATCTATGGGTCTGCACCCTCCCTTGACACCAAATGTTAGAAAAGATAAGCCACATGCATATAGCTATCCTTACAGCAATTCTATTTGTTTTCTTACTTTTCTCCTAACATACAATACTATACCGATTTTATGTGTATTTCTTTATTTTTTTGCTTGTATACTGATTCTTCATGGACCATATGGTCTGCAGCTACTTCAATTAAATTACGAGTACACTGAAGAGAATATGACATAGTGATATACTCTATGATGCCAACACAGTATTTTGTAGGGCCGCTAGAACTGCACTTTAAACAAGGTAGCAGAACAAGCAATGCCTGCCTCTAGTGCATTGTTAAGGCAATGTTCCTTGTCACACAGTAATAGACATTTATTATGTGACAGATGCCATTGTAAACACTTAGGGCCACATGTATCATCCGGCGAATGGATGATTTTCGGCGGAAAGTGCCGATTTGCGTCTTTTTTTCAGCAAAAATGGCGGATTTGCGAATAAAATATTCGCAAATCGGCACTTTCCGCCGAGTACGCCAGGGGGCGGAAAGGGGGCGGAAAAGGGGCGGAGAGTGGGCGGAACGGAGGGCGCGGACTCAGAGTCCGCGCGATTTATCATCCGTTCCGCCAAAATGTATGCCGAAAACCTACTCCAGTCCTTAGCTGGCGTAGGTTTTCGGCGGTGCGCATCGGCGCGCACGGGATTTATGTAGAGGCAGTCCACCTCTACATAAATCTCCGTAGCGCCGGAGCTGCGGGGGCATTTTTACGTCCGGCGTAAAAAACGCCGGACTTAATAAATGCCTCCCTTAGTAGATATCTCCAAAGAACAAGCATGTGATGCCAGGAAATGAACTGCACAAACCAGGAGAATCTATGACAGATACATGCTATGGAAAGGATGGCCATGGAAAGTACCAGAGAGTACATGTTATAGATAAGGACACTAAAGACTGGCAGAAAAAGGGAATGGCAGGAAGGCAAATAAAGTGGCATTTTGTAGGATTTTTTTTTTAATTAGCTGAAATGCTATACAGATTTGTAAATTATCTACAGTACTGTGCAAAAATTTTAGGCAGGTGTGATGGAAAATGCTGCCAAGTAACAATGCATTCAAAATAGAAATTTAATTAGCAATATGTAAAGTGAATGAACAGAAGAATAATTTAAATCAAATCAATATTTGATGTGGCTGCCCTTTGCTTTGAAAAAAGCCTTAAAGGGGAACAACAGATAGAGAAAATTATTTTCTATTAAAAAGTACATTAAAAGTTATATAGGTGTCTCTATATAATTTATTACTGTGTCTGTGCAGTTCTGCCACCCTGGTAGTTGGTTGGCATCCAGAAAGTGAAGAAAACTGGCCTCTCGGCAATTCACTTCAGTCCCCTGTTCCCTCTGCTGCTCTACTACCTCAGGAAACAGAGGTCATGTGACCACTGTCTCACATTGGGTTTGTTTGCTGAGCATAGAAGTATAATGCAGATGAGACAGGAGGCGGGGTGTAAGTGGAGAGGGGACAGGGTGGGTTAAGAAGGAGGGCAGGGTGTGGACGGAAAGAGGTGTGGCACCAATGTGAGGTAGAGGGGGTGGGGCATATGTGGGAGGGGGAAGGGTCACAAGGTGGGAAAACCAGGACATTATAAGCGTGCAGCGCAAAGACTACTTGGAGATGTAGTCTGAAAGCAGTGTTCAGAAATAGGAACAGCAAGAGATATGGAGCATGCAGAAAACTGCATTAGATGAGCAGGACTACTGTACAACCACATGAAAAGTGTCAGGGGGAACATAGGTAAGAACTCTGCACTGTTTAGAATTTTTTTTTTTTTTTTTACAAAGCTGCCTTTATCTTTTACTGGTGCCCATCAAAACACAGCAATCACTGAGCTCAAGGAGATCAGCGACAAAAAAACTCACTCAAAAGTCTCCAATTGCCCCGTAAAAATTTTTATATGCAAAAAAGGGTCCGTGGAGCCTCAGTTACGAGTCTCAAAACACGTGTTTTGAGACTCGTAACTGAGGCTGCACTGACCCTTTTTTTTGCATATTTACTGGTGCTTATGCATCTTCCTCCCTATGCCGCCCGGTGCCCGTGACTCTCCCTCCCTCCCCCTGCTACCTGGTGCCGTGCAGCAGGGTGAGCGGCAGATAAGGAGCGCTCATCCTGCTGAGGGAGAAGAGCACACATGCACCAGGCAGCACTGGGAATGAGGGAGGGAGATGCACAGGCACCGGTCAACATGGGGAGAGTGGAAGATGCACGGGCATCGGGCATCACAGGGAGGGGGGGCGGGGATGATTTCACTACATATACTTTCTACATAGACTTTTACTTCCATAATTCAACATATACTGTGCCCCCTGCTGGACCCTTCAAGTATATTAAGGGGGTTGAGACATCACTTTTTGAAATTTAAGCCTGCCTGATCTACTAAATTGAGGGAAATAGCACTATATGTGCATTTCCTATAATTAGTGTACATTAGGAATTTGTCTTTACTTTATGTAATAACATATTAAAAAAATAGATATTGCCTGGAGTTCCCCTTTAAATGAGGCTCCACAGACTCTTTTTGTATATTTGTATTTTCTAGGGAGCAATGCACCTAGAATTTCACCGGATTAAGGATTAACTTTAACCGGAAGCTGACAGCGATCAGTGATCTGTTTCCTGCAGGCAACAGTAAGGCATAGTGGAGTTCACTGTATGTTTGGGGGCTGCATTTTAGCAAATAGACTTAGCAATATGGTCAGGATTGAAAAGGGCCTATAGCCAGCTCATTTAAAACACATAGAAACATAAGAGAATTTCTGCAGAAAAACACCATCTAGTTAAAGGGTACTCAACAACTTTTAGTGAAGGTTCACTTACCGGGGTCTATTGTCAGGTAAAGATCTGAGCTGAACATCAGTAGTAAACGTGTTGTTTTCTTAACGTTTCACAAACGTTGTTGAACTATTTACCTACAGAATTGATGTTTATCAGTGAAAAAACTGGCATTTTTTTCTCTATTACCAGCCATTATATAGTGACCCTGTGTGCTTCCACAGTAGTATATAGCCCCCCTGTGAGCTCCCCCAGTACTATATAGTCCCCCTGTGTGCTCGACCAGTAGTATATAGCCCCCCTGTGCACTCTTCCAGTAGTACATAGCCCCTGTGTGCTGCCCCCAGTAGTATATAGCCCCCCCTGTGCAGTCCCTAAATTTTATATAGCCCCTCTGTGTGCTCTTCCAGTTGTATATAGCCCCCCTGTGTGCTCCCCCAGTAGTATATAGCTCCCATGTGTGCTTCCCCAGTAGTATAGAGCCGCCTGCTTTGTGCTCCCAGTAGTATATAGACCCCCTATGGGCTCCCCCAGTAGTATACAGACCCCCTGTGTGTTCGCCCCGTTTGTATAGAGACCCCTTTGTGCTCCCCCAGTAGTATATAGACCCCCTGTGTGTTCCCCCCGTTTGTATAGAGACCCCCTGTGTGCTCCCCCCGTTTGTATAGAGACCTCCTGTGTGCTTCCCCATTTGTATAGAGAGCCCCTGTGTGCTCCCCCTGTTTGTAGAGACCCCCTGTTTGCTCCCCCTGTTTGTATAGAGACCCCTGTGTGCTCCCCCTGTTTGTATAGAGGCCCCCTGTGTTACCTCATTTGTATAGAGACCCCCCTGTGCTCCCCCGTTTATATAGAGATCCCCTATGTGCTCCCCCCCGTTTATAAAGACCCCCGCTGTGTGCCCACCAGTAGTATGTAGCCACCCTGTGCTCCCCCTCCCATATAGCAAATAACATAAAAAAAACAAACACTTATACTCACCTGAGTCTGGGCGTCTCCTCTTCTTTTCACTCTTGTGGCCGCACTGCAGCAGATAAGTACTGGAAGCCTGAAATATTTCAAATGTTGCTGATTTATAAATCTGTATAACTTTCTGATAACTGTTGATTTTGGGGGAAAAAAACTCCAAAATACCCCTTTAGGGTATAAACCCACACACCGTATATGCAGCGTATTTACTACTGCGATACGCAGCAAATACGCAGCAAATACGCAGCAGATTAAATCTAAATAGCTGAACACAGCATCAAATCTTCACCATCACATCTGCTGCATATTTGCTGCGTATACGGTGTGTGGGTTTATACCCTTAAAGAGAACCAATCACCTAAAATTTACTATCCCTACTATGCCTTTGCAGTCTGTATCTTATTCTTTACCTAATTCCTCTTCCTCTGTGCAGTAATGCTGGGCTCCGCCATCTTGATGACATCACGCTGGAACGCACCGCTGGAACGCACGTGACGTCATCAAGATGGCGGCGGCCGGCATTAATGCACCGGAACAAAGGAGCAGGTAAAGTATAAGATACAGATTGCAAATGCAGTCTGTATCTTTATGAAGTCTATTTATGAAGATACAGACTACATTTGCAGTCTGTATCTTATACTTTACCTGCTCCTTTGTTCCGGTGCAGTAATGCCGGACGCCGCCATCTTGATGACGTCATGTGCGTTCCAGCGGTGCGTTCCAGCGGTGCATTCCAGCGTGACGTCATCAAGATGGCGGCGCCCGGCATTACTGCACCGGAACAAAGGAGCAGGTAAAGTATAAGATACAGACTGCAAATGCAGTCTGTATCTTCATAAATAGACTTCAGAAAGATACAGACTGCCTTTACAGTCTGTATCTTATACTTTACCTGATCCTCTGGTCCGCTACAGCAAGGCCCGCGCCGCCATCTTTATTACGCTACTTGATTTCCACCGCTGGAATGCAAGTGACGTATTCAAAATGGCGGCGAGCGGCCTTCCTGCACCGAACAAGAGGATCAGGTAAAGTATAAGATACAGACTGCAAAGGCAGTCTGTATCTTAATAAATAGACAAAATGAAGATACAGACTGCCTTTGCAGTCTGTATCTTATACTTTACCTGATCCTCTGGTCCTCTACAGCAAGACCGGCGCCGCCATCTTGATTTAGTCTCTTGCGTTCCAGCGGTGGATGACGGGAGCTTCCTGTCTCGCGCCGGCTCTTTTGAAAAGAGCCGGCGCGAGATAGGAAAGTAAAAAGTAAATATTTTAAAAACACGGCCAAAAAAGTAATCAATTATATTTACAAATATTAATAAAATAAGTAAATACGTCTAATTAGGGAACAATTTTTTTTTTTTATTTTCATCGATGATTGGTTCTCTTTAAGTGAATGATTGTCCACAGCTATCATATAGAAATTCAAGTACAAAGAGTGATGGCACATTCTTAGACCCAAGGATTTAGCATTATTTATTTATTTATTTTTATTACATAGAGATAATACATTGAAAAGTAGAATAATAGAGTCTTGTCTACTGTATATGTAAGACAAGGAGTAAAAAAACAGGACTTAAAAAAAATCACTGTAGTAGTTATATTACAAAACTATGCCTACGAAGATTCCTTTGTTATACACATTGCACATTTGTAATACATAACCACAGAGATTTTTTGCTATGTTGCTATGTTTTTCAGAAGTTAATTTAAATATGTAAAATCCTTCCAGTTCGTAACATTAGAGAATTCAGGTCGTTCATTTCCCAAAGAAGCTTTTGTGTTGTTCATTTAAGTTACAAGCAATACAAATCTTTCCATCTAAAGCTCAAATTTTCTCTTCCTAAAAAATGTTTTTCTCAACCCTCGGGTGGTTCACATCTGAACAGCAGCCCAAGGTCTGGTCAACCTTACGCAGCTGCTTCTCTCCTCTCTCATTCACAACCCATTTAAACCCATGGAGATTGCCAGTATCTTGTTCTCTTTCATCAACACACCAACTTATACTGTACGTTGACTCCAACAATGCCGAGCGCTGAGCTTCCCACCCTTCCCCTGTAGAAGATGACAGTAGAACGGCCTCTTGTATATAAAAAAGGCATTTGTCACCACTGTCTGCAGCTAATGAAAGCCAGTGATAACCCCCTTGGGCGGCTTGTCATAAGATCTGATGTTTTCTCAGAGCTTCTGTTTCTTCGTCTCATCTTCGTCCTTCTTTGTCAAGATGGAAATTCCAAGTCATTTAGAACACAACAGTCGAGGCCTTATCTCTCATATCGGCCTAAAGGAATAATAAATTAAGATTGTGCTTTATTATTTATCTAATATATGAAATATTTAAGCCTTACTATTAAGATAAACGTCTTTTTCTATACGGGGGGAAATTGCGAGGGATTCCGATACGCTTTAACCAACATCTCGGCAACAATTTGTGCTGTTTACATGAAATTCAACTCCATTATAATGAGGTGTGACACAACTTCAGGGTGTTCGGTAAATGGCTAAATCAACTTAATCCTGGATTCTAATTAAGGGATTAGGAGCGGTAGCTACATATGAAGGCACATTTTAGGCTACATTCACACCTGCTCCAATTACTTTTCAAGAGCACTGGGATAAATGATTTTACTTTCTAATTGTGGCTTATTTTATTTTCTGTGTGATTATGAAGGCAGCCATATTACCTGAGCTCTTACTCTATGGTCTATTAACTGAATTTAAAGATATGCTTTACAGCAGGCAGATAGACCATAGAGACATGTAGTTGGGAAATGGCTCATTGACTTCTATGAGAAATCTGTGGGGAAGAAGAGCTGTGACCATCACCTATTGTAGGTAAAACATCCTTTGTAATCTACCTCCATCTTTGTAATGCTGCTTTTACACTGTGTTTAACTGGAAACAGGTGTACCCCCCCCCCCCCCCCCCAGTGTCACTTAACTGGTGTAGCTTTGGGCCACTCTTGAGGGTATTTTATTGATAACCCACCTAGTTTTTGCCTTTAAAGCAAATATACCATCGGGCACATTGTTTTAAGATTTTAACACGAATACACTGGAGCCGATGTGGGGATGCCGCTGCTGAGGTCCTTTCTTTTTTTTTAACCTTGGCCCAGTTCGAGCGCATGACACCGGTGTATTCCCAGGCATCAGTCCCGCCTGAAGCACTGGAGATGGGCCCGCCCCCAGCGTGATGTTCTGCCCTGCCCTTTGTGACACGGCTCCATTAGAATTAATGGAGCTATGCAATGCACCTATGTATATAACCATGAGGCTCCTAATAGGCTGTTATAGTTAAATCCAGTGCATGGACAGAACAAGCAGACACTGGCTTTCTCCTCTGCCAGTCACTGTTGTGGCTGCACACATGATTCTGCCTTTGGCCACAAGAGAATTATTTTTGGCCACATCACCAAGTATATTATAGTATGTAGGGGAGGGGGGCCCCATACAGTTTTTTGCTATGGGGCCCCATGAATCCTAGCTACGCCCCTGATGACACCCTTAACATGGTCAAAGACAAACACAGAGTGGCCATAACAGACAGCTTAGATTCATGGTCATACACGGGGAGGCAATATAGTATCAGGCAGAGGTCATACACTGTAAGAGAAACTCAAAACTAGTATTTTACTATTGAACACTAGACAGGCTAAGGACCTATTGCTCAGATGCAGATAATATCACATGTAGGCCCTTTAAATATAAGGCAGAACACATGCACATGTCATATGGGTGGAACAGGGAACTATAGAGGCAAGGGGAGCAGCAGCATGAAGAGAAGAGGTGCATAGACTGTGACATTGGAGCCAGGGGCTATGTCTTCCCGTATGTCATCCAGGAGGTACTATATGCCAACAGATATGGACCACTGGCACTATAATTTATTTGCAACATATGTTGGAGGAATGTTTCATGAGGTTTCCTTGATATACAGTATGCTTCCCTAGATGTCCCTAATGGCTGTCACAACATAGGCTTCCATGTTTAAAAAATGTATACTGCATGATTTACTGAATGATACTACAGCAGCTGCCAAGGCTAATAAAATAATGGGATGCATCAAAAGAGGTATAGATGCTAAAGATGAGAATATAGTTTTGCCTCTTTATAAATCACTAGTCAGACCACATATGGAATACTGTGTACAGTTTTGGACACAGCTGAACTGGAGCGGGTACAGAGGAGGGCAACAAAGGTCATTAAGGGAATGGGTGGGTTACAGTACCAGGACAGGTTATCAAGCTTGGGGTTATTTACGCTAGAAAAAAGACGTCTTAGGGGCGATCTGATCACAATGTACAAATATATGAATGGACAGTGCAGAGATCTTTGTAGTGATCTTTTTACTCCTAGGACTGTAACTATGACAAGGGGGCATCCTCTACGTCTAGAGGAAAGAAGATTTCATCATCAGCATCGACGCGGGTTCTTTACTGTACGAGCGGTAAGACTGTGGAACTCTCTGCCACATGATGTTGTCATGGCCGATTCATTAAATAAGTTCAAGGGAGGCCTGGATGATTTTCTTGCACAATATAATATTACAAGTTATGGGCAGTAGATTTCCAGTGATATGTTGATCCAGGGATTATTCTGGTTGCCATTGGAGTCGGGGGGGGGGGGGTTCTCCCTGTGGTGGGGCAATTGTCGTCTGCCTCATGGGGGTTTTTGCCTTCCTTGGATCAACACAGTAGGGTTCCCCTAGGTTGAACCTGATGGACTCTTGTCTTCTTTCAACCTTATTTACTATGTTACTATGTTACTATTTCTACAGAATGTCTCTGTATGGGAAAGTGCATCAGACCATCGCAATTCTGTACTGAAAAAAAAAGATATACCAATGTATTCCAGCCCATCACAGGCATAAAGGCTACTCTTTTGGCTTCTGTCTGGTGAAAGGCGGCCTACGGTTATGTTTGACATATGTGCCAGGACCTTTCCCGATGCCTACAGCAAACAGAGACTGAAAGTGTAATTTAAGAGCAACCTAATAGAGGTTTTACCACTAATTGTACTCCTACTGATGATAATAATGAGATGACTGCTGAGAAGTGATCTCTACAGAACAGGAAGTGTCAGCTTATTGTGACAGCAAGTGGACTGTCTGAGCACTGCAAGCTTTCAGGGTTATATGCAAATATACATAATAATATGAAAAGTTAGAGAAAAAATCAGTTCAAGAAATAATACTTTTAACATGAAAATCAGATTAAGGTTACAAACCCACTTGCCGGATCTGCAGCGAGTCTCCTTGCTGCGTTTTTGCAGGGAGACTCGCTGCAGATCCCGGCCCTATACTTTCAATAGCAGAGAAACTCGCAGCAGGGATGTACATCCCTGCTGCGATTTTGTCTGCAGCCCGCCCCATTAACCCCCCGGCCGCCGGACATTATACATTACCCGGTCCCCGTTTCTGCTTGCTTCGGGGCTCCCGGTGTCTTCATGGCCCGCCCGGCCAATCAGTGCGCTGCGGCGGGGCAGCGCACTGATTGGCCGGGCGAAACATGCCGGGAGCCGCTGAAGCAAGCAGGAGCCGGGATCAGGTAATGTACGATCGCCCCCAGCCCCGCAGCCCCCCGCCGCACGATCGCCCCCAGCCCCGCAGCCCCCGGCCGCACGATCGCCTGCAGCCCCGCAGCCCCCGGCCGCAAGATCGCCCGCAGCCCCCGGCTGCACGATCGCCCGCTGGGGGCGATCGTGCGGTCGGGGGCTGCAGGGCTGCAGGCGATCGTGCGGCCGGGGGCTGCGGGGCGATCGTGCGGCCGGGGGCTGCGGGGCTAGGGGCGATCGTGCAGCCGGGGGCTGGGGGCGATCATGCGGCCGGGGGCTGCGGGGCTGGGGGCGATCATGCGGTCGGGGGCTGCAGGGCTGG
Organism: Dendropsophus ebraccatus; assembly: GCF_027789765.1. Lineage (NCBI taxonomy): Eukaryota > Metazoa > Chordata > Amphibia > Anura > Hylidae > Dendropsophus > Dendropsophus ebraccatus. The sequence goes on along the minus strand of NC_091459.1, from coordinate 111,408,123 downwards.
GGGCGATCGTGCGGCCGGGGGGCGATATACATTACCTGATCCCGGCTCCTGCTTGCTTCAGTGGCTCCCGGCACGTTCCGCCTGGCCAATCAGTGCGCTGCCCCGCCGCAGCGCACTGATTGGCCGGGCGGGCCGTGAAGACACCGGGAGCCCCGAAGCAAGCAGGAACGGGGACCGGGTAATGTATAATGTCCGGCGGCCGGGGGGTTAATGGGGCGGGCTGCAGACAAAATCGCAGCAGGGATGTAAATCCCTGTTGCGAGTTTCTCTGCTATTGAAAGTATAGGGCCGGGATCTGCAGCGAGTCTCCCTGCAAAAACGCAGCAAGGAGACTCGCTGCAGATCCGGCAAGTGGGTTTGTAACCTTAAGACATTTAAGACTTTTTGTGGTAATGTATTCGCTGTAAATGAGGATGATATCTCACAAAAAAAAGTTAAGCTAGGCTTGCTTTTCACCCCACCTCTTGTTAATGAATTAAATTTTTTTACATTTACATATATGGTGATGAGTGGACCAGTAGATATTAGGATTCGACCGATTCTTTTGGAACTTGTAAAAAAAAAAAAAAATTGACGACCCACACTTTTATCTGAACTTTTGCACAAACCTCATTAAAGTCAATAGGGACCTGAGCTTTGGGCCATAAAAATGGTTTTAAAAAGAGTATTGGAACGTCTAGAGGTCTGCAGATGAAACCAAAATGTAGGTTTATATGAATTGAATTTTTTATTAGAGTGATACTATGGCTGGGTTCACACTACGTATATTTCAGTCAGTATTGTGGTCCTCATATTGCAACCAAAACCAGAAGTGGATTGAAAACACAGAAAGGATCTGTTCACACAATGTTGAAATTGAGTGGATGGCTGCCATATAACAGTAAATAACTGCCATTATTTCAATATAACAGCCGTTGTTTTAAAATAACAGCAAATATTTGCCAATAAATGGCGGCCATCCACTCAATTTCAACATTGTGTGAACATATCCTTTCTGTGTTTTTAACTCACTCCTGGTTTTGGTTGCAATATGAGGACCACAATACTGACTGAAATATACGTAGTGTGAACCCAGTAAAACTGCAACAAGTGACTAATATCAAAATTAAACTGGTGCGACCTTCTGCAGTGGGGTGAGAGGAGAGCAGTGGTGAGAATGCAGAGCAAGCAATGGGGTTATGATGAGATTCTAGACCTCACATGGACTGAAGCCCATGAGAGTCTGGAGAAGAGGTGGTGGACATACAGCCATCAAGTGGCCTGTAACTAGTTGGTCGGCTGGTACAGGCCACCACGCTCAGGGCACAGCGAAGCCAGCTAAAAGGAGCTCACTAGTGTGGCATCTCCACAGGGAAAGTGCTGACAACAAGACATGGGTGGTTCACAGGTTTTTCCATCAGAAAGGGGTTGTGGTTTGTAAAATAAAGTAAAAAAGGTTAACAACTGGGGTAGGGTAGATAACAACTAGGGTGGGTATTGGTAACAATTGAGTTAGGTAGCATTAACAACTACCTAACCCCATCCCGCACAATCACGTACTGGCACATCCTATTCTGCATGTTGTTCCGGCAGATGGATGTGCTGCTATGTGACTGGGAGCTGCACCCATACCATCAGTGGGGGGAGGGGGGTATGTCAGTGATAGCTGGGTAATTGCCACAAGTGTCGAGACCAGGGCCATACCCGGAGCTTGGAAGTCAACCCTCTGATCGCACTGAGAATTCTCCCTCTGCTCCCTACCGGGGCTGTGAAGAGTGATCGCACAGATCAAATGGCTGCTATGACAACAGGAGGCCTCCCTGAGGCCTCCTGTGTCATAGCTACGAAAGCTGATCAAGCTCACCCTAAGGCCACATTCACATGTCCATAATTCTGCGGACCCTTTGGGTGGGGAAGCCCTGTAATGTAGTGTTTCAGCCATGCGGCTCTGTCATTAGGAAAAATGGCACAAACTTAGAAGGGAGGGTTAGCATGGGTACAAAGTGGAATATCCTCATGAGTACTGCACAACAGCAATGTATTGCATTGCAACTAGAAGATTCTGGATAAGTATGTGTACACAAGTCTCTGGGAATGAGCAATAGTTCCCCATTTAACTTCTGGGTGGCTTAATTGGACAGATTTTGCCATTTTCTGTCCACACTTTTTCTGCCCTGGTGTGGCGCCACCTGGTGTTCACAGTGTATTATAACAAAGTTCACGTACACACGTCACTTTTCTCCCCGCCAGGTCTCTGCACCGCAATCCTTTTTTCACTGCACTGTGGCCAAGTAGTATCATTTACTGCCCTAGTTGCTTGCTTGATTTCTAAAGAAGCACTTACTATGGATAACACATAGTCTATATAAGATGGCACTATATTGTCAGGTTCCAGTAGAGGAAGGAGACTGATTCTCTCCAGAGCCTACCATCAGCACCATGGATAAACACCAGCACCAATGGGAACCCAGGGCAGTAGAAAAAAAAAAAAAAAGAGAGAAGGATGAGAAATGTATTTTTATGGTAGAGACATTGCAAATGACTGTAAACAGCTATTAACAGCCTTTCAGGACCTATGGTATGAAAATGATTCATGGGGAAACCCTTTTAATTAATGATGATAATTAGTGTCAGGCTTATGCAAAGATAACCCATGTATTTGCATACATTTGCAACATATACATTTCATTATATAGATTTCTAGCATAGAGTACTTTTGAACCCTATGATTTCCCAAACGTAGCGTGAAAGAGGCCTTGAAGAACATACAAATATCTATTTAATTAGTGCAAGAAGCACAACATGCACTAATAATTCTTAGAAATTAATGGGCTATTTTTTATCATTAATTAAAACATTTATGAGGAAACAAACCACAGTTAAGAAGGAAGCGTCAATCAGTTTCTTGATTTTTTTGGACTCACCTTGTAATTTACAAAACATTTCTGTTTACAAAACATTTCTGAATGAAGCGTCTAAAAATGCTAATTATTCTGCAGTTAAAAGGGAAAGACCTTACTGAGTTGTGGACTTGGGTAATTGAAAAATACATGACCCCAACAAGGGATCTGTCAAATAACATAAAGCAAAGGATTATAAAGGTGGGAATCCAACATGGAGCATGGCAAAAGATGTTGGTTGTTCCCCGTCAACTGTGTGTGTAAAATGTGGTGAAAGTGCTAAGAAATAATATCTAAACAGAAGAGTACAATCTTAAAAAGGGCTAAAGAGAGTGGAGGATTGGATGAAAGTGACATTCAGTAATACATTGCCAAGAAGATGATCCTGGAAGTTTTCTGTGGTTTCTCTTTAAAGAGTGCCTATGGTTAGGGGGGGGGGGGGGGAGACATAACAAATGAAGAGAAGTTCCTACAGTACCAGGAACTAGGTCCAGTTTTTAGACCAGAATGCAGAAGGTGGATGCATGCTGGTTAGCCCACAATCCCAGGTGTGGGCATAGAGACTTTGAATGCATTTTTTTTTTGTATTCCTGATGATGTAATAAACATCTGATTTGGATTACACTACGTATGCAGTTAATCTCCATTCGTTACATGTCAGAGAGACATGTCAAAAGTTTTAAACTCTTTTCTAATTTCATGAATATAAAATAGGTTTGGTGACAACAACCACCACCGCCAATCAATAGATAACGCTGGAAGAAGTGGTATCTCAGGGGTTATATTAAGCTTTTATTGTTGGACAAAGCAGGAGATGGATATAAAATATTTTAGCTTTAGCAGTTTAACGAGTTTTTGTGTGGCTACTTTTTATAATAGCACTAGTACCATGGACAGCTCCAGTATATGTTTCAAAGTGAATGGTTCATCTAGATTTCTTTTTACTGGTTATCTCTAGATACTGAAACATGTTCTTGTTGATAATATGTTTCTATTTTCTGAGGTTATGGGTGCCGCCATCTTTTCTTGATCTGTTTTTATGCGCATTTAGTGAAATTCGGTACAGCAAGTTGTATTACAAAGCCCATGCCAGATAAAAAGTTAAAATTTACCCCCCTTTCCCATTTAAAAAAAAAAAAAAAAAAAAGTAAAATAAATAAATAAAACAAAATAAACATATTTGGTATCTTTGAGTGTGGAATTATACAAACTATTTCAATATAGTTATACTGTTCCCAAGTAAACATGTAAACAAAAAGGGAGGGGGGCTAGGATTGCATTTTTTTGTCACATTATATATCACAAAAAAAGAATATAAAGAGTTTAGAAATTTCCATTAACACCAGTATAGTACCAATAAAATCTATAGGTCATGCTGCAAAAAATAAAAATAAAAAATCCCCCAAACAGCCAAAATAAAAGAGTTATGGCTCATAGAAGACAATGAGGAACAATGCTAGGTGTGACCTGGACATCCATGCATATATGACATTTGGTCATGAAGGGGTTAATAAAAACTTGTAGACAATAGGTAACTTCTTGGTGGTTCAATTAGTTTAGCAGAGCCGAGACTGGGGCAGCTCATTGTGAACCACCACATGTTCTATGATGAATAACTTCATTAACTATTATGGTAATTAAAAGTTACAGTAAAGTGACACATTCAGCTCTGCTATGTCAATAATTGTATTTAACTGTTTATTAGATTTGGATGTACTGGATATTTCCTTCCTAAATTTGGGTTTCTCATTTTTTTCTATAAAAAAAAAAAGAAAAAGCTGTAAAATTATGCATTCTTTTCACTGAAACAAAATGTGCCTTAATTCACACAAGTCTGCTGCGCTGGGAATAATAATCAAATTTCTTTCCAGAATGTTTTTAGAACATGGGAGGAACCTGAAACACCAGGAGGAAATCATTTTTCTACTTTTTCCCCCTAGGATACAGTGCCTTGACCTCAATTATTTTCTAATATAATCATAACAGTGGGTGAACATAAGTTCAGGCTGTGAAACTTTTTAATATATGGCATATTTTTTTACAGTATGCTGTATGTTTATAGTGTATAGATGTAAGCTAAGAACAACACCTTTTCTCTGTAAATTCAATGAATTAGGGCAGGTTTACACAAAATGAGCATCATGTTCAGTCTTAAGGGGGTACTCCAGTGATTTTTTTTTTTTCTTTTAAATTAAGTGGTTTCTGAAAGTTACATTTATTTTTAAACTACTTTTATTTAAAAATCTCAAGTCTTCCAGTTCTTATCAGCTGCTGTATATCCTGCTGAAAATGGTGGATTCTTTTCAATGTGACACGTTGCTCTCTGTTGCCACCTCTGTCCAATACAGAAATTGTCCAGAGCAGTAGTAAAGCCCTATAGAAAACGTTTCCTTCTGTGGGCAGTTCCTGTCTTGGACAGAGATGTCAGAGATGTCAGACTTAAAAGAATAAATAACTTTCTGCAGGTCATACAGCAGCTGATAAGTACTGGAAACCTGGAACCTTACATTTTTAAATTGAAGTAAATTACAAATCTATATAACTTTTTAAAATCAGTTGATAGGGATGGTCCGAACCGAGTTCAGTTCGGGTTCGTACGAACCCGAACCCTCGGTAATGATTCCCGCTGTCTGCCTGCTCCGTGGAGCGGGCAGATCAAGCGGGAGGACCGCCTGGAAAACTGGGATACAGCCATAGCCATAGGCTGTATCCCAGTTTTCAGGGCATTACTCCCGCGGGATCCGCCCGCTCCATGGAGTGGGCAGACAGCGGGAATCTGCTGCCGAGCGTTCGGGTTCATACGAACCCAAATCTTGTCAGGTTCGGACCATCCCTACCAGTTGATTTGAAAGAAAAAGATTTTCACTGGAGTACCCCTTTACACCTGGTAAGTCTGGTGGTAGACATAACCCCATAGGGGGTACTGGTACAGGTAGTAAAGGCACCAGGTCTCTGATACTATAGGGCAAAGGCATCAAGCTCTTGGGCCTCCAGGGGTTGCAAAACTACAATTCCAATCTTGCCTGGACAGCCAAAGCTTAAAGGACAAGTGCCATGAAAAACTTTTTCCCAGTAAGTTATATAACTCTGTAATATGCTTCAATCACCTATCTGCCTCCCTTCCCTGTCTTTCCCCCCCCCTCCACCCCCCACCAGGAAGTGTCCTGACTCACAAAGACCTGATTACTGTTGTCACGGTCACCAGGCAGCTCCTTCTTGTGAGGATGAGTCATCAGCAGGAGGGCTGCTCTAGCTCCTGTTACACCAGCCTCCCCCTCCTTGTCAGGTGACTCTGCTTGCTCAGCTTATCTTTTCTAGTGACATGACTCCTTCACTGAGTCCACGGCAGCAGGAGAGAGGGCATGAGGGGAGGGGGAGAGAGTGTATGAGGGGAAGGGGGAGCTGCCTATGTGCCCGAGTCAGTCAGAGGGAAGATAAGCAAGTGAGATGTGACAAGTGATGGCTTGCAGTTGTTCAGCCAATGGGAGCTGAGCAAGCCTGTCACCTGACAAGGCAGGGGAGGGGGGAGGCTGGTGTAACAGGAGAAGGAGCTGAGAGACGAGCTTGGTGACGGTGACAACAGTAATCAGGTCTGTGTGAGTTAGGACACTTCCTGGTGGGGGGTGGAGGGGGAAAAGACAGGGAAGGGAGGCAGATAGGTGATTGAAGCATATTACAGAGTTATATAACTTTGTAATGTGCTTCAATTACTGGGAAAAAGGTTTTCATGGCACTTGTCCTTTAAGCCATTGCAGTGTCCTGGAACCAGTGTGCCCCTACTGTGTCTTAGTTTCTTTCAGTCAGCACTAAAAATATTTTCTAGAAGGTTCCCTATGCTCCCTGACACTATTGCACTATTTTTTTTTTATGTTAACTTTTCGACTGATCCTGCCAGAGACTATGAGGGAGATTTATCAAAAGGTGTAAAGTTTAGACTGGTGCAAACTGCCCACAGCAACCAATCACAGTTCCTCTTTCCTTTCACCAGAGCTGGAAGCTGAGCTGTGATTGGTTGCTGTGGCCAGTTTGCACCAGTCTAAACTTTGATAAATGTCCCTCTATTTCTCTTACAAATGTCTATAAGTCTACTATGGTTTAAAGAGGGGCAACTACTGTTATAGGGACCAACCTGTAGGTTACACAAGGCAATCGACCAATAGTCAGCAGGATACTTCGGCTTTACTTCCAACTTAACCAGCATGAGGGGGACAGTCTTGATCAGCAGAAGGACTTCCTGCAAATATAAAGAACATAACAGTAGTAAAGAACATAAACTAGGTAACTGTTATGTTCTTTATATTTGCAGGAAGTCCTTCTGCTGACCAAGACTGTCCCCCGCATGCTGGTTAAGTTGCAAAGCCGAAGTACCCTGCTGACTATTAGTCAATTGCCTTGTGTAACCTGAAGGGACTAGCTCCACCCAGTAGCAGATTATAATAGGTCTATAGGTGTGGAGTAAGCAAGCAGAAGTGTGACGCTGGGTCACTTGGTCCAGTGACCCAGGGTCACACTCATGCTTGCTTTTGTACTGGTGTTATTTGGTAGCTATGACAGCTTTTTAGAGATATACAGTATTATCAAACCTTTTCTTATGTTAGCTTTATACAGTATTTGTGTATTATTGTTTTTTAAATATTCTAATATTTGTGATCCTGATACAATGTATTGGGGCTAAGCTGCAGTAACTCAGCATAGCCACTAAATAGTGAAGGACGCCCTTTGCTTTTGGCCCCATTCACAGTGTGGAACAGCTGGTCAGTGGATTTTAGCACCCTGGTCACATATTGATATCCTATGATAGGCCATCAATATGCAGCATTGGAAATACTATAGGGGGCAATAGGGAAATGTGGTTGCAACAGCCCTGCAGTACCTTTGTAGCAAGGTTGTATGTTAGCTTCTGGCTGCCATGACATGCATGTTGTAATAAGGAAAGAGAAAGGCTTCCTATGTGACCCAATGATAATGTGTCTCCAATCACAACGTGTTTGTCATAGAAGTCAGCTGGCTGCATTAATATACCAATAGCATTGTTTGGTCACGGGGCCAAGGTTAACCTCTTGCACTAGGGCCCGAAAGACATTAGCTACACCCCTGGGACTGCTTGAGGTACACAATGTACTCATAGGACCACATAAAGTACAGAATATACTCATAGGACTGCATGAGGTACAGAGTGTATCCATAGAACTGCGTGAGGTACACAATGTACTCATAAGACCACATAAAGTACAGAATATACTCATAGTACTGCATGAGGTACAGAGTGTATCCATAGAACTGCATGAGTTACAGAATGTATCCATAGGACTGCATGAGGTACACAATGTATCCATAGGACTGCATGAAGTACACAATGGACCAATAGTACTGCATGAGGTACAGAGTGTATCCATAGAACTGCATGAGGTAAAGAATGTACCCATAGGACTGCATGAGTTACAGAATGTATCCATAGGACTGCATGAGTTACAGAATGTATCCATAGGACTGCATGAGGCATACAGCGTCCATAGGACTGCATGAAGTACAGAATGTACCCATAGGACTGCATAAGGTACACGGAAATGCAGCCCCCACACCCCTAAATAATGAAGGACAACAATTGGAATAAAAAGGCCGTGGCACTTTATTATGGGTAAACACAATAACAATGTTAAGCCCAATCAATAAATAAATAAATAAATAAATAAATAATAAATAAATAAGTAATAAATACCATACTCAGGGCTTAACGATAAAACCATGTCCGCCCGAAGGCAGGGCGACAATACCCCCCACTAGTAAAGTGCCACGACAAACTTGACTTTAATAAATAAGGGAGGGCGGGAGCAGCAATCTTCTTCTCTCAATCCACGCCGACTGAGCAGCGCAGGGCAGGTTCCCATATAAGTACTGCTTGAATTCTCCCTCACAAACTTAAGAGCCAATCACAAGCGCGGGCAGATAGTTATTTTTAGCTCTCCCTTTTCCCGCACATTTCCCATGGCCAATCACAGTAGGGTCTGTTGCTGGCCAGAAGTCCACACACACCTGAAAGATAAAAGGGGGGGGGGAGGGGAAGAGAGCACAAACCTGACAAGAACAACCGTACCTAATCTAACACTAACAACAATAACTTTACCATAAGGGGATGAGGGGCGCAATTCCGTGTGTCCCCCTTTGATAAAGGGGGGCCCTTTCAGAATGTGCCCATAGGACTGAATGAGGGACAGAATGTGCCTATAGGACTGCATGAGGTACAGAATGTGCCTATAGGACTGAATGAGGGACAGAATGTGCCCATAGGACTGCATGACTTACAGAATGTATCCATAGGACTGCATGAGGCATACAGCGTCCATAGGACTGCATGAAGTACAGAATGTACCCATAGGACTGCATAAGGTACAGAATGTGCCCATAGGACTGAATGAGGGACAGAATGTGCCTATAGGACTGAATGAGGGACAGAATGTGCCCATAGGACTGCATGAGGTACACAAGGTACCTGGTGTAAACTGCCCACAGCAGCCAATCACAGCTCAGCTTTCAGCTCTGGTAAAATTTAAGAGGAGCTGTGATTGGTTGCTCTGGGCAATTTACACCAGGTGTATATTTACACCCTTTCATAAATTTCCCCCAATGTGTCCATAAGACTGCATGAGGTACATCATGTGTCCATAGAATTGCATGAGGAACACATTGTTGCAATAGGACTGCATGAGGTGCACAAAGTTCCCATAGTACTGCATGAGGTACACATTGTTCCCATAGGACCGCATGAGGTACACAATGTTCCCATAGAACTGCATGAGGTGCACAATGTTCCCATAGGACCGCATGAGGTACACATTGTTCCCATAGGACCGCATGAGGTGCACAATGTTCCCATAGGACCGCATGAGGTGCACAATGTTCCCATAGGACCGCATGAGGTACACAATGTTCCTATAGCCATCCATAAGGCCTAAAAGGAATGATTGACGTTTTTAAAATCCATCTCTCTAATACATAAGGAAAGGTTCATCAAAGGTAAAACATTGCTTTAAGCAATTGAGAGCAGTTAACTAAGTACAATGAGAATCTCAAAAACAAATTGCATTTATGAAGAGCTTAATGAAAATCCCAGGGTGTTCTCCCTCAAGTTTCTTTACCGTGAGACAATTTGTGAGCATATTTTGAACAGATTTCTTTTCAATAGCGACCTGTAGAAATGTAGCTAAATATCCCTAATTATGCTGAGAACCTACAAATAACTTCAGCACATCTCACACGCTACATCAGCATATAGCAGTAATGAGCCTCAATTAGACGTCTTATATTATAACCTATCGCAAGCTTTTGATATAAAGAAATATTAAGCCATGAATATCTTCAGATTTATGAAGGATCTGCAATGAGCGTTAATCGGGAAGCGGGGACTGTTTTGCATTAAATAATTATACATAATTCTCTCTATAGTTTATGCGCATGATATGAGTTCTGTAAATGAATCGGTTCTTTAAATCAGAACAAATATCATGAATGCTTACAGCCAATAGCTCCGAGGCAAAACGCGGTAAGTTGTGGTAAAACGTGTGCAGCTTTGATCCATGCTTTTTGATTGTATAGCAATTTGGTGGTCCAGTCAATGCCTGGATAGTTGTCAAGTCTTCCAGTACTTATCAGCTGCTGTATGTCCTGCAGGAAGTGGTGTATTCTTTCTAGTCTGACACAGTGCTCTCTGCTGCCACATCTGTCCATGACAGGAACTGTACAGAGCAGTGACAAATACCTGTAGTAAACCTCTACTGCTCTGGACAGAGGAAGCAACAGAGAGCACTGTGTCAAATTGGAATGTCATGCAGGGCATACAGCAACTGATAAGGAATAGAAGTTTTTGAAATAGAAGTAATTTACAAACTAGATTTCCTTCTTAACCACATCTGTAGAATCCTCAGGGGATGAACAAGAATAATGCCACTGCCTGTTATGGTGCATGGTGTCCCTGGTAGTTAAATGTCCATTTTTTGCCAACATAAAGCCAAGGGGCCTAATTCAACCTAATAAACTGGGTGTAATGGTGATGGAGATGCTAGTCATCATGACAGGGTGATGGAGTGAGCCCTGAACTAAGCCACAGCCTCTGTCCCTGCCCTGCCATCTTGTGCTAGGACCGTAAGTGACAACTGGTCCCTACACTACTGTGCTGGTGCCATCAGGAGGAAAGAGTAATCAAACAGTCTGGGTCAAACACAGTACATGAACCTAAGGCCACGAACAAGCCAGGAGTCAATACCGAGATAACAGAGCAGTACAATTTTAGAAACCAGAGGGATCACTGTAAGCCAAGCCGAGGTCAGGAACATAGTCAGTAGTGAAGTATTAAATCACGAAACAAAGCCGAAGTCAGAGAACAAGCTAAAAGTCAGTAAAACTCAAGGAACGAGCTCAAGAGCTCAAGGAACCCTAGTGTAGCAGAACAGAAACTAAAACTAAAAGTGGTATTACACGGGCCGAGGGGGGCCCGATAATACCTGTAAACGAGCAGCGATCTGCTAGATCGTCGCTCGTTAACTGGGCCTATTACACGGCCCGATAATCGTTAAACAAGGGCTGCAGGGACATCGTTACCGATGTCCTTGCAGCCCTTGTTTAAACTACATACATTACCTATCCCCCGCAGGACCCGGGGAGAAGAAGACCGCAGCAGGGATTAGGAAGGAAATAAAAATAACCCATACTCACCTCTCAGGGTTAGAGATGAGCGAACCTGTCGAGGTTCGGGTTCGTATGAACCTGAACTCTAGGCGTCTGATTCCCAATGTCTGCCGCCTCCGTGAAGAGGGTGGATACAGCCGGAGGACCGCCTGGAAAACTTTTCCACTTTTCCAGGCGGTCCTCCGGCTGTTTCTACCCTCTTCACGGAGGCTGCAGAGAGTGGGAATCAAACGCCGAGAGTTCAGGTTCATACGAACCCGAACCTCGACAGGTTCGCTCATCTCTAACCCTGAGAGGTGAGTATGGGTTATTTTCATTTCCTTCTCAATCCCTGCCACCTGGGTTTTATGAACATTTCCTAATGACCTTAAGCTTAGACCAAATTCGTAAATCTCAAAAGATTTAAAGTTCAATTTAAAGTTCCTTTTGCAGTATCTTGTGTATATACTGAACGTCTATGTGTACGAGTGGTAAGTAAAAGATTAATTAAGTAAATTTTTCTTTTTAAGAAGCTATTTCCCGTACTCTCCATATTTATTCTGGGTCCCCATAGGCCATACCACAGCAGTTCTCACATATCTGTAAGATTACAAAAATGTTCTGGGGTGCCAGGCGTAAGTATAATCCAGCTAATTTTTTACTTATTACATTTTCTTTAAGATGCAATTAAGTCATTGCATTCTTGCCTTAGTCTCTCTTGTCTCCTCACTCCTCTGTGATGTGTATTTAATGTGTATCTTAATGATTTGATTACAATGGGGTAATTACATAATTGCAATTTATTACAAGAAGCTCTCTTGATATTGTGTATTAAGAGAAAGCTTATAAAAGTGAGAGCATTGGATCAGGGAGTAAAGACCAGCTGTTATAAGATAAAATAAAGATCTCATTTAGTTCTTCTTATAAGGCAATGTGTAGACAAATACCATAAGTGTTTGAAGTCGTGCTAAGAAATTTATGAAGAATTCTGGAACATCTGGTTGAATCAGTAATCTGCTGTGCTTCTCTCATCAATACATGACCCCTGGGGGGATCTGAAACCAGTTTAAGGCTATGTTCACACATTGTATCATTTCGTAATAGCATGGCCATTGTTGCAATGGGCAAGAACGGCCGTACTTTGTACGGAAATATACATTGCTTAGCCTTCTACTATGGGATCTATGGGATCACATAGTATACACTCCGTCCGGGATCCCGCGTGGCGATGCAATGAACTGGCATGTCAGTGAACATGGCATTCAGTGAATAGCGGCCTAAGAAAACCATGTCAGTGCACACTATGAAGCAAGTGGCTGCGGCTGTATGCTTCATAGGGTGCAGTGGGGAGTTCTGATGTGGGCACGCACGGATGCGCCCGCATCAGAACTCTGTGGCGTGAAATATCAACTGGCCGGTACTGCAGTACCGGCTGGGATGATCTTTTTAGAGACCGGCTGGTTCACAGAACGGCCGGTCTCTTACGCCATGTGAACATGGCCTTAGTGTTGTCAATAGACTTGTTATTGGCTATACCAAAATAAGTATAGGCTCTATCCAAGTAGCCATGATAGTGTCAGCCTTAGGGTTCAATTGGTGTATCAGGATTAGGCTGGGTTCACCCTGTGCTTTTGCAATCCATTTTTTTTTTCATCAAAATGCATCTGTTTTTAAACGTACACAGAAATGTGGCCAAGTACATTTTTGTGTAAGTTTAAAAAAAAAACGGATGTGTTTTGATCTTTTTTTCTATATATAATGAAAGTCAATGGAAAAATGGATCAAAACGGATGCACACAAATGCTTCCTCTTTTCCAACAGTTTTTTTGCCAAAACCAATGAGAAAAAACGGACTGCAAAAAAGTTGTGTAAACCCAGCCCTATCCCAAAATTATTCAAGGGCAGAGAATGGGAATAAAAAAAGATAGATCTTTGCCTAAATTTCCCCTCCCTCCTGATCCAGCAATATTACTTTTCGTGGCTAAAGGAATGTCTTGGTAACCCTTTAAGGAGACTACAAAGCCTTCTATTTTAAGTTTTGGCTGCTCTACTGACACACTGATTAGTCATTTCAATAAGTAACATTAAGGCTATGTTCACACTACGTAAAACTACGGGCGTAGTTCTCGCCGCAGAACTACGGCCGTAGTTTTGCGGTGTGAGACATAGCCTTGTGTGCAATTGGATCCCGGCCAGAGCGTACACACATCGTATACGCTCCGGCCGGGATCTGTGCGGCGCCGGAAGAAACTAACAGCTCAGTTTTCGGCGGGCGGAATTCAGTGAATTCCAGCCGCAGAAAGACCTGTCAGTTCACACAGTGAAGCGAGCGGCTCTGGCCACTTACTTCGCTGTGGGCTATGGTAAGCTCTGATGCGGGCGCGCGCTGATGCACCCGCATCAGAGCCCTGCGGCCAGAAAGATCATCCGGCCGGTACTTAAAGGGAACCAATCACTGGAAAAAAGCATATAGAGCTTTTGAAATGTGCTGTTAGAGCACACAGCACACTTGCCACACGTGTTTCCATAGCCTCCGTGCCTTCCCCGTGTAAGCCGCAAAGTAACTTTATAAAACTGGCGCCCTGTATGCTAATTACCTGAGGTAGTCACCTGGGCGGTGTTCGGCTAGCAGGTAGTCACGGTCCCCTGGGCGTTCTTCCGCTGTAATTCAAATGGCTGAGTGGCTGTGGCGTCACTCGGGAGCGCGCCGTGCCCAACGTCGGCGCGCTTACGTACTGATGCCGGACGCCGCCGCACATGCGCAGTGCAGCCGCTTTCATTCCGGTTGGACTGCGCCTGTGCAGAATAGCCTCGAACTCTGGCTAACAGGCTATTCGAGGCTATTCTGCACAGGCGCAGTACCGCCGGAATGGAAGCGGCTGCACTGCGCATGTGCGGCGGCGTCCGGCATCAGAATGTCACAGCTACTCGGCCATTTGAATCACGCCCAGAGGGGCGTGATTACAGCGGTAGAACGCCCAGGGGACAGTGACTACCTGCTAGCCGAACACCGCCCAGGTGACTACCTCAGGTAATTAGCATACAGGGCGCCAGTTTTATAAAGTTACTTTGCGGCTTACACGGGGAAGGCACGGAGGCTATGGAAACACGTGTGGCAAGTGTGCTGTGTGCTCTAACAGCACATTTCAAAAGCTCTATATGCGTTTTTCCGGTGATTGGTTCCCTTTAAGCACCAGCCGAGATGATCCGGCCACAGACCACGGAACGGCCGGTCTCATACGTAGTGAGAACATAGCCTAAAGAGGTTTACAAAAACGCAGACACTTTTGGGTTATAGAGAGGGGTTAACCATTCAGTATCCTTATCTATCAGCCAAAAAAAAAATTGCAACCTAGACTTGGGAGGACTGTACATGACATGAAAATACTTGGTTTCAAGAGGAACTGTGTAAGACTTAAATTCTCCTATGGTGGCCCACCAGGGACACTGACCATCTTCTGGAAGCTGATCCAACATTATGAATTGCTCATCACCAAGGACCTGCTCTAACAAGAAGTCATTGTTTAATATTAGCTTGTTATCCCCTTGCTATAGAAATAACATGCCACTAAGGGCTAGATTGCTGAGACCCCCACTAACTCCAAGAGCGGGAATGCAAGCGCTCACCACGCCCTGCAACCTATTGATGCCATACAGGGTGAATAGAGCACATAGAGCACCCAGGCCTGCAATACATTGATCCCATAGTGGGTGAACAGAGCACATATTCTTAATATAGTGAGGATGAAAAGTGTCAACAGAGCCGACTTTTGAGTGTGAATCTGCTAAGTTACAAATTTTACAAAGTTGTGACAAATTTTCAACTTTCAAAATATAGCATAAAGCCTCATGCGATCAGAAAATCCTGATCAGTAGTGTTTCAGGAGACTTTAGGATGTCATCAGCATTTCTTGAAATAAAAAAGAGCCCTCAAATGTCACCAATATATCTTCTAGCAAGACATCAGTTTTTGGATCAATAGCTGTCCAGAATTCCAGATGTACCCAAATACTGCTTTGGGTCATTTGTGCTGTAATTCTGGACAAAACTACGACTGCTTCTACATTACTAGGTCTGTTTTGTTTAACAAACACCCTTCAGTAAAAACACTGAAGAGTGTTCGTGGCCAATAGACCTCAACGGTTCCAGAAATTTATCAAAATTACCAGAAATCCTGGTAAATTTAAGGGTCAGGTGCATGGGGCTAAAAATAGACAAGGTAAAGTGTGGGGTGGGGTCTGTTAATTATGTCTGACTTGACGTTCTCTCTTTGCCGCTCCTGTCAAAACTAAAATGGCCACCATACTAAAAAATAAAAAATAAAATCAATAAATAGCTGAATAGAATCATTACCCAGCTATCAGAACAGAAAGCTGAAAAACATGCTACGTTTACACGGAACGATTATCGGGCAAATTTTTGCGATAACGATCGAATTTGAACGATAATCACACTACATGTTCACACTACATGAGAGACCGGCCGTTCCGTGACCTGGCCGGGTCACGAAACGGTCGGCCTCTGCAAAGATCATCCCGGCTGCAGTGTTCTGATGCGGGCGCATCAGCGCCCGAAAGCTGAAAAACTTATGCTACGTTTACACGGAACGATTATCGGGCGAATTTTCGCGATAACGATCAAATTTGAACGATAATCGTACGTGTAAAGCCGGCGAACGATCGATAAATGCCGCTCCGATCGCCACCCCCCCCCCCCCCGCCGCCGTCGCTCCGATCGCCCCTGCCGCTCCGATCGCACACACATACCCCCTGCCGCCGCCGCCGCTCTGATCGCTCCCAACCGCGACCATACGTTACCTGCTCTGCATAGCAGGTCTTCGACATCCCCGGCTCCCCTCTTCAGTGCACTGATTGGCTGAAGAGCGGAGACGGGAATTTCAAACAGCTCCTCTTCAGCCAATCAGTGCTGTCTTGCATTGATTGGCTGAAGAAGGGAGCCAGGAATTTCAAACGGCTCCTCTTCAGCCAATCAGTGCTGAAGAGGAGCACTGATTGGCTGAAGAGGAGCCGTTTGAAATTCCCTGCTCCCCTCTTCAGCCAATCAGTGCACTGAAGAGCGGAGCCGGTTATGTCGAAGACCTGCTACGCGGAGCAGGTAACGTATGCTCGCGGCCGGGCCGGCGTGGGGCGATCGGAGCAGCGGCGGCGGCGGGGGGGTGGCGATCGGAGCGGCAGTGGGGGGGCAATTGGAGTGGCGGGGGTGGCGATCTACGCGGCGCAGGGGGCTGCGGTTGACCGTGGGGCCGGGCTGCAGATAAGCAGGGGGCCGGGCTGCGTGCGGGGGGGCGGGCTGCGGGCTGGCCGGGCTGCGGGAGCGCGATCACAAAACGATCACAAAACGATTTTTCCGTACGATATATCGTACCGTCTAAACGCTAATCGTTATAAAAAAAAAACTTTACTCCGAAATCATTAATCGTACGATAGGGCCAATTATCGCTCTGTGTAAACTTAGCATTAGGGTGCGTTTACACAGACAGATTATCTGACAGATCTTTAAAGCTAAAGCCAGGAACAGACTATAAACAGGGAACCGGTCATAAAGGAAGGACTAAGATTTCTCCTCTTTTTAAAACCATTCCTAGCTTTGGCTTACAAAATGTGTCAGATAAATTTCACTGTGTAAATGCACCATTAGGCTATGTTCACACTACATGAGAGACCAGCCGTTCCGTGACCTAGCCGGGTCACGAAACGGTCGGTCTCTGCAAAGATCATCCTGGCTGCAGTGTTCTGATGCGGGCGCATCAGCGCGCCCGCATTAGAACTTCACACAGCACACAATGAAGCTTGCGGCCGGAGCCGCTCGCTTCATTGTGTGAACTGACAGAGCTTTCTGCGGCCGCAATTCACTGAATTGCGGCCGCAGAAAACTGACATCTCAGTTCTTTGCGGCGCCGTATGGGATGCCGGCCGGAGCGTATACTACGTGTATACGCTCCGGCCGGGATCCCATAGCAGATAAGGCAGTGTTCCACACCGTACAAAGTACACCCGTTGTTGCCGAACAATGCCCGTACTTTTATGTAGTGTGAACATAGCCTTAGACCAGTCATGGCAAACTTCGACACTCCAGCTGTTGCAAAACTACAATTCCCATCATGCCTGAGCAACCAAACAGATGGATTTGGCTTCTTAGGTATGATGGGAATTGTAGTTTTGCAACAGCTGGAGTGCTAGGGTTTGCCATCACTGACTTAGACCATCCGCACATGGGTCCATTTATATATATATATATATATATATATATATATATATATATATATATATTTTTTTTTTTTTTTAATTATTATTATTATTATTATTTATTTATTTATTCTTTTCTTATGAAAGGTGCACCAGGCAAAGTGCGTGTGAGAGCAGCTTTATGTTAGACCACTCTTGATAAATTAACCCCAGAAAATACGATAGTGTGCAAGGGGTCTTATATTAACAGGGGACTTTTTTAAGGGAGGAATTGTATATGACCCTGAAGTAAAGAACAACCTGTATATAAAAAACAGACACCCAAGCTTTAAGGACAATAAAACCAATACTTGAAGAAAGCTTCAGTTTCCACATCTGTGGTTATTCAGAATAGTCTCCACCATCCTCTGAATAGCAGCAAACATGGCAGTAAAGTACTGAACTGCGGTCGATGGCTGACGTCAGCTAAATAATTGAATGGATCAAGTAAATCCCTTGGAGAAAAAAAAAGATTGAAGTGTGGTTTTATAACTCATAAGAAACAAATCCAAATGGAACAATAAAGAACATGCATAAAATCTGTCCAGGGATATTTAATAACACACTCTAGAAACTGTAGCCAAATAGACTAGGCAGTAGCCGCGATATATACCCTGCAAGAATGACAAATCTCTAATAAGATGCTCCTAGATGTGTGATATCTTATAACTATGGTATTTACATCACAGGGTTATTGTTTGTTTTTCTACCTTAATAATCATTGATCTTCCATGTGGAATCCCATAAGGATATCTGTCAGCCTTGTACAGCACATATGTTGTGTATGTGCAAGGACAATACATATGTTATCCATGTTACTGTAGATCCTTGAGTCGTTGCAATATAACCCCGACCCGTCATGAAAACAATATCTGTTTATTTTTCTAGAATATTAATTTTAGATGTGGGAAACGATAAGGCTGGATTCACACTTACGTTTTTCCTATTCGCTAACGGATCTATACATATAAAATTGAATGGATAAGCATAAATGAGCAGACTGATGCAAAATGATTGCAAAATGTTTTTTCATTGTCTGTTTGCATTTTGGCTTTAAAAAAAAAACTGACTTTTATCAATCAGTTTGCTTCAGTCAGCATCAGTTTACTTCAGTCAGTATCTGTTTGCATACCAGTTTATTTTTCTTCTTTGATTTGTCACTTCTTCTGCGCACGCTCTGTGAAAAAACTGTTAACTTGCAAACAGATAAAAACGGAAATACCTTCTGTTTAGATCCGACCTAATTGACTATAAAGTAAAAAAAAAAAAAACGGGAGTGCACTTTCCGATCGTATTCGTTTTTTCAAAAGGAGGAAAAAAAGATGGCTGCAGGATTTTTTTTCCGTTCACAAAAATGGAACCCTGACAGAATACATGCAAACAAAGCACAACTATGATACACGTAGCACAATAAAAATACATAGAAATTAATGGGATGTTGGACGGATTCATCAGATTCCGTTTATGTTGTTTAAAAACAGAGCAGCTAAACGGAACTGTGGCGGGGAGAAAAACGTCATTGTGAACCTAGCCTTGTCATAATTATTTATTTTCTGAAATTATAAAGGAAGCAGATGTTTATAGATTAACTGAGGAATCACACTGATCGTGTTAAATGGTCACTGTTGTTTTAAACAACTTCCTGTCATTTGATAACCTATGTGATCTGTTAAATTTTTGTTCATTGTTTGTTACATTTTAAAGGGAACCAATCACCCCGAAAATCAATGTAAAGACAAGGATATGTGCTGATAGATCACCCAGCACACTTCCCAAATATGCCCCTGTAACCTCTGTGCCCCCCTCAATGAGACAGTAATCTTACTTTCTTCTTGTCACGCGCTGTATGTAAATTTTTGCTAACTAGTCCGGGTGGGCGTATGTAGTCCTGGTGGGCGTATGTAGTCACGGTCCGTGGGCGTATCTACTCACGGTCCGGGGGCGTATGTAGTCGCGGTCTTCGGCTGTAATCACGCCCAGAGGGGCGTGATTCGGCGGCTTGCGGTCCAGTGACGTCATCCGGCGGCTTGCGTTCCGCGTCGCGGCCGCGCCGACGTGTTCGGGAACCCGCGCATGCGCAGTACGTCAGCGTCGTCTCCCGCCGTACTGCGCATGCGCGGGTTCCCGAACACGTCGGCGCGGCCGCAACGCGGAACGCAAGCCGCCGGATGACGTCACTGGACCGCAAGCCGCCGAATCACGCCCCTCTGGGCGTGATTACAGCCGAAGACCGCGACTACATACGCCCCCGGACCGTGAGTAGATACGCCCACGGACCGTGACTACATACGCCCACCAGGACTACATACGCCCACCCGGACTAGTTAGCAAAAATTTACATACAGCGCGTGACAAGAAGAAAGTAAGATTACTGTCTCATTGAGGGGGGCACAGAGGTTACAGGGGCATATTTGGGAAGTGTGCTGGGTGATCTATCAGCACATATCCTTGTCTTTACATTGATTTTCGGGGTGATTGGTTCCCTTTAACATTTACCAAAAATGACTTCTACCAAAACAGCTCTCAAGTCTTGGACCCTTGGTGTCTCCATTCTTTACAATCTGCTATTCACTGCCCATTGTTAGGCTGAGTGCATCTTTATAAACAGAGACAGCAAGACAGAACACAGGAAGTGGGGGCAGAGCTTAGCTACTGTTATGTGTAGGGAAAAGGGAGAGATCCTCAGATGTGTATCAGCAATATGTGATCCTGGCTGTCTCCACAAGAAGGTTCTAAGCCCTGTCTAAAGGGTAAAGCAAAGGTTAACTCTCATTTAAGTTTTTTATATCCCTTGTGCTGATCTCATTTCTGCAAAGCCACTGCTCCAGTAGCTGTGTATGTATATATATATATATATATATATATATATATATATATATATATATATATACAGCCCGGCTCTGGTATTGTTTCCCTCAAATGAAGATTATGAGAAATAGCTGTGCCTAATGGAAGGGACACTCAATGGCTTAATAACAGCAGTTTGAGCACTGAAGTCACTGTCACAGATTTATACAACTATTTTGAAATTGCCGGTACACTTTAAGGCTGCGTGCACACTACGGAATTGCCGCGTATAACCCGCGGCGTATTCCGTCGCTCGTCCCCACACGCGGCGGCGCGCTTTTCCGCCGGTGCCATAGACACTGTTCTGTGCACGGGCGGATTACGCGTTCCGTCGAAAGAATTGACATGTCAATTCTTTTGACGGAACGCGGAATCCGTCCGTGCACAGAATAGTGTCTATGGCACGGGCGGATATGCGCGCCGCCGCGTGTGGGGACGAGCGACGGAATACGCCGTGGGTTATACGTGGCAATTCCGTAGTGTGCACACAGCCTAAGGGTTAAACAGTCAAGTGGGCTGCACCCTTGTATTATTTGGGGACCACACAGGATAATGCATTGGTGGGAATCCCAGAGCTTAGACTTCTATAGGTCGTAAAGAGATTACTCTATAAGGCAGGACTATCCCTTTAAAAAAATGTGTCAGTGATCACCAATATATAGCAGCCATATACATCCCTTTCTAACCCTTTAATATATAAAATGTTGCCTACAAACATCTGGATAACAAATGAGTTTGATCCATTTAATCTCCTTTTGTGTATTTGAATTGTTAATATCTCAGGAACAGGAGCTTTTATTAGATTCAATTACTCTTCTCCCTTGTCGTCTTTGTTTTTTGGCTTTTTTTTTTTAAATTAGTTCTTTAAAATCTAATAAGAAGTTATTACAGAAAGACTCATAATTATATCTCATGTATCCACATGTAGCAGAGATGAATATATAACTGTAAGGCAAAAGTTCATCATAACTGATACAATGGGGAATGTGCACCAATTCAATGTATTCCTTGGATTACATCGGTGATTACATAGTAAAATAAAAAAGAAATACCCAAAATACATTACAGTCCTATTAATGTAAGATATTCAGTGCATTATATCATACCCACCACCCATTGTTATTACAGATGACCCCCTCGTAGTTCTTCTGAGGCTGGTTGAACACGTGCAGTCCACCGCTCTGTCTTTTAGTGGCTTTACTAACAGCTGAGGGGTGCAGAGACAGATAAAAAGCCACAAGACCCATTGAAATCACCAAGAATAATACCTAAATAGTTCATACGGAACCTACCTTTTTTAAGGAAACTGTTTACCTATGTTGTGGCCAATGGCAAATAGGGGCCTGGACAGGAAGAGGGGCACACCTTTGTACTGTTCAGCTGGCTTCCTGCAGTGCAGGGTGAGTGGGCTGAACAGTTTTGGTCCTGTCCCCTGTCATAGGCGCCATCTCTCACACAGGAGACAACAGTACAATGGGTGCAGAGTACATAAAAAAGTTCTGTCAGGTCTGTCTCCTGTTCAGTTAGTGTAAAGGGGAAGAAGGGAAATGTAGGAGATACTGTACATACAGTACAGCCTGCTGAACAGTATGCCCGACAGATCATAACATCAATCAGTCGGCTGTGTGTGGTGGCAGTTGCAGCATTATCTGTAACAAGGGCCATGCTTCCCCATCAGTGTGGTGAGCTGAGACCTCTGCATGGCCAGTGTGCGTCCTCCCTCCTCCTCAATCCCGTGCAGCTCCAGGATCCTCTGCCTTCCTCCATGCATACCTACTGTATGCTCCTGCTGGTTCTTAAAGGAGACCTGTCACCCCCCCCCCCCCCCCCTGCACCCAAACTGGAGACATGAATAGTCTTGTCTCTGGAAGAAAGTGGTCATGTTTTGATAACGCTGGATAAGTTCTTTAAATCTACAGCCTCTGCATGTGCCTATCTGTTATAAACATACTGTACCTGCTCATGTCTCAATTGCTCCCCCAATTCCCCAGCTAGAGAGTGGGGAGACATCAAGACCGTCTGACAGGCATGCTGTTCAGCCTGTCTGAAGATTGAGGCGGCGGTCCATTCGGAGCTGATGCTGGCTCCACACACTCCCTCCCTGCTCTGATTTAAAGGGGTGGAGGCATTCATGCCTCACCTGTGATCAAGTCTTTTGGCTGGCTCATGGGTTTACTGTGCTTGTGCTTCTGTTTGGTGTTTGTCCATTTCCATTTTGCATTTTACATGACCTGATTCTGACTCGGCTTTTAAGTTTTGCTCTTATATTTCTCTTAAATGATTTCTCTGCTTGACTTCTGGCATAAACTTGTGGTACTTCTGGATTGTGGTTCTGTGTTTGACGTGATCTCCTGCTTAGACCTGGCATGTTGGAATTATTTTTTTTTTCTCCTCTGTCTGGCCTTTCTGGGTCTGATTGCTGGGACTGTTTTGTTTTGCATCTGCTTTCCCCAAACTGGTGACTGTTTCATCTCCCTTCCTTGCACTTAGTGTAGGGACCGTCACCCAGTTTAGGACTGCTGCTTAGGACAGGTCGTCCAAATAGGCAGGGATAGGGGCCTGGGCTCAGATTAGGGCTCACAACTTTCCTGCTCCGGACATGACACTATCTTTGTACACTTATCTTGCACCAATTCTAACTAACAAGATATAGCCTTTATTGTCATTCTGAGCTGGACTCCTAAACCCTGAAAATGTAAAGATTTAAATTAATATAACGCAAATTAAATTATTACTAATTTTCTCAGCTCCTCCTAGTCTATATATTATTATATTATCAGACCAGGCTGCTTGTTCAGTGAGACAGGTTCCCCTTAAAGGGGTTTTTCTTTTATTAATTACACATATTAATTTAATCATCTGTGGTAAATCACTAATCATATTGACTTCAGTACCCATCCCAGTCAAGATTATAATTATTATTCTTATTACACGAGTCACTGAGAACTTTATCCGCGACGATTAACATGTCCACTGAACCCCGACATCTAGATAAATTCCTCCATATATGATCTTATCCTTAATGTCATACTCTGCATTAGGTAATATACAATCATAAATTATATTTCGTTTAGAAAAAGTCCAACAATTTATTGGGCTTCACATATTTTTTTATGATATGAGACAAGTTTAAATTAGATGAAAAAAAAAGCCAGGAAGCCATGTAATTTTCTGATAAGAGGAACCTGGGCAAACAAGAATCAACTGTAAGAAACTTTCTGTATGAAGATAGAAAGAATGCCATTGCACAAAATATAAGTAAAAATAAACAATTTATTTTGTGGGATTAATATATTTGGATTTTACAATTATTTGAATTCGGCCTTACGACCCCTGGGTCAGGTATGGAGTGCATGGCTAATGGTATGTAAAGAGTAAAGAGGTTATGCTTTGCCTCTTACATCTGTTGACAATACAGTAAACATCAATGCAAAGCATGATGCTGCTTCTGTAGAGGAGCAGGGGCTCTTGTCAAAATGATAGAAGTCCTTGCTTCTCTGCAGGTTAGGCTCAGAATGCTTAGTCACCTGCTTTTGATTCTCTGAAAATCATTCAGCACCATAGTGACCACTAAATGGTCACTAAGGATTGAAGAGAAAAATTCTGGTCCAGGCTTGGCCAAAGAGAGGAGCAGGCAGGGGATAAGTACAGTATGTATCCATGGCTGAGCAGCCAGCAATTCAGAAGCCCAAGACAAAGAAAAAAAATGATACATTTTGATGTGACCTCCTATTCACTTCTGTGCAATATTAAATGTGATTGGCCCTTCATCGAGGTCCCAACTTTTAGAGTTTAAAGACAGAAACTGTTAGACCTCTTGCCCATGGCAGATTTCTGTGCCTAAGTGAATACTGGCACATAGAGTGCCTATGGCTATAAAATATGAAACTGTGTGCCATCTTTTGGTAGAAATTTAGCCATATTGCTGCTGTAATACTGCATCTGATTGAAGATGATGTTGTCTGTCATATTTATTTAATATGACATTTGAGGCATATGAGGGTATGATATGACCCCATAGACTGCTATTATGGCACCATATGAATAGAAGGTTGTAATGAGCGGTGATACACTTGAAAGCATATAGCCTTGGGCTAGGTTTACAAGGGGCAGATTTTCTACAAATTTTTCATGCAAATTACAGTACAATGCAAATCAAAGGTGATTTTTTTCAAAACTCTATTCACCGCTGCAGTTCAAATCGGAAGCTATCCTGCATCATTAAGTAGAGGGTTTTCATAGCGAATTTTATTGTGCCTTCTGTTAACATAGTCTTAGACTAATTCACTTCTAAGTAAAATTTCCTGAAAAGTATAGACACTAAAAAGTAAGAGATCTCATATAACTGACTCTTCCCATGGGAGGATATTGTAATAGGACATTGATTGTTACTCCAACAGCAGTAACAAATACGCTTCAATACCTTTTAGACTTGCTTAATAGCTCCTGAAAGCACTGGGAAAAAACGCTGGGAGAGCAACAGCTAGACAGACATTTCCTTTGCAGTGGTCACTGAAAAAAGAATGGCTGGTTTGATGAGGGGGCTCCTGAATTTATTAATGGGGTGCCTGAGAAAATAAACAAAAACAAAAAAAAAAAGGTAATTTAATAGACCCAATCCCTTGACAATCTCAGCCAATATGGTTGTACAGTCTTCGAGCCAGCTGGCTCAGGAGCACCTGCACCACGGTGCACACCGCTCGTCATTCTTTCAGTTCCATACAGGGGCGGAAACACAAATACAGAGGTGCAGCTCCCTATCGGTGTTAATCACGCTTTTCTAACAGGTTTTGATGTGGGTTTTTTTTTGGCAAAAGTGCAAGCAAAGACACTTCAAATAGTCGCTTCTCCCATTGAAATAAATGGGATCATGTTCTTTTTACACAAATATATCAGATATTTTAGACTGGGGTATTATCACGCCATTTGAGGATCTAACAAATAAATTATTTGCAGACATGAATTCTATTAATATTTACAAATAAGGCACGCCTTCGCTAAACTTATCAAATCGTGCACATCACCTACCACTGACTTCAACTCCTGTCTGGTATCTCCTACAGACATCTCTAAAGGTATCTCTAAATGCTTCCACATTTTAATAGGATCATATTTAGATGCTTTAAACCTGCGCTTTCAGATTTAGGAGCCATATCTTACTATACCCATCTCGAATCACCAGTGGAACTCAGCATATTCAGCCATCTCAACTGTCTCTAGATGCCATAATCATTTGGAAAACTCTCTATCGCCAATCCTACACTCCAGTACTACTATCATTACTCTTTAGTTCATCAGACAAGTGTTGGAGGTGTAATAGGAGGAGTTCCTTACATAATGTTTTGTGAGACTGCCCATCGGTATACTGGTTCTGGAAAAAAGTTGGTAAAGTATTATCTAGTATTTGTATATACCCAGTCATTATCTCGCGCCAGTTAGCCCTACTCTCCATTAGTATAGATAATTTTCCATCTGACCACATGGTTGTCATAATGCATACCTTAATCTCTGTAAAGGCAACATTGGCATTATATTGGAAGTCACCAACACCACTCGCCCTTAAATTCTGGGTATTATTAACAATAATTTTTGTTATGAATCTAAGATCGCTTCATCATTAAACTCCTTCCCCAAATTTCTCAACAGCTGGAAAATATGGTTGGACCCAACATACAATACAGTCTTGACCACATAGCTAAGCTTCAATTCAGAATCTATTTTACAACAAATCTGCTTAACCAACATTAATAAGTAGTACCTAAAGTTGTAATGCATATTCTGTGCAATGAGAATTGTTCTTTGTTTTTGTTCTCTTTGTTATGCCTATTGTAAACATTTGCATATGATTACTTTATTGTAAAAGCATTCATACATTGTTATAATTTTGAAAAAAAAAAAATCTAAAAATTTAAAAGTAACAAAAAAAGTTCTTGCAGCAAAAACAAACAAGCAAACACATTTATGCTACAGATTTAACTGCAAACGAGCCCCTATAGTAGCTGCAATTGTTTAATCCTTTGTTTAAGGTTCAATTTGGAGAAACCCAAACTTTTAGAAGTTTGATCATATGTAATCAGACTGTTTTCTACGACCACACTACAAACTTTATATCACAGCAGTGGGTAGACATGTACCAAGACATTAGACCAGATGGCTGGACCGGCAGCATTACATCATGTCCATAAGGATCAAGGTGTGTAACATATTCACGGGCTGAATTTTACCAGAGTACATTATATGTGTATATAAAAAAATACAACATAAAAAGCAACTATAGATGTACAGTACATGAGATTAATAGCATTTAGTTAGTTGGTAAATCATAACTTTGACTTAGAAAGTGCAAATAACAGCAGGTTTTAGAAAGTTTTTGAAGGAAAATAAATTTGGTAAAAGAGATTGTTCAGCAATTCTTGGAGTTCATAATATCACAGCAAATGATGGATTAGTCTTCCAAATATCTTGGCAGGTTACTACAAAAAAACATTGTGACCCACGTCTCTCCGTCATCTGCTCACATTTCTAAGGGTAAAGTGCACTCAATAAAGTACACAATAAAGATTCCCTGATGCAGAAAACAGGCCTAGGTTTGGCAGGACCGACAAACATTATCCAAAGCAATAGTTTCAGGGGATGGGGGACGGGGGGGGGGGGGGGGGGCGGGGGGGGGGGTGCAGTTTGCCACATAACAAAAAACGAAAATGTTTTGTCATTGATTCATGAAGTACCTTACCTCCTATCATTGGCGTAGCTACCATAGAGGCAGGGTAGGCAGTTGCTATGGGGCGGGTACAGAAGGAGGCCCGGGGGAGAAGGTAAGAGCGTGTGTCCTTCTGCTTATCCACTTATGTATTGCAGTGTGTAAGTGACCCGCAAAAAAAAGGGGTTAATAAGCAGAAGACAGAGATCTTTGCTTCACTGCACTGATAACCTCTGACCTCTGTTCTCCACCTGGCAATCAAGTAGGAAAATGTGTAGAGCTCCATGCAGAGGTCAGGGGTTATCAGTGCATGAGCAGTAAAGCAGATATCTCATTGTCTTCTAAACTTTGGGTCACTTACACACTACAGTACATAAGGAGTTAAGCAAAAGGTAGTCTGCTTTAACCATAAGGGCTCCTAATGGGCCTTAATGGTAAAACAGTGGACTGTCAAAGCAAGCAGCCATTGGCTCTCTGCTCTGCCAGTCACTCTTGTGGCTGCAGCCAGGATTCCGCCTCTGGCCACAAGATATATATATATATATATATATATATATATATATATATATATATGGAGTGCTTTGTGTTGTGCGTAGAGGGGCCCTTAAAATTTTTGCTATGGGGCCCCATGAATCCTAGCTATGCCCCTGCCTCCTATTTCTGCATATACTGGACTTGATTCCTGCATGATCACCCTTGGAGGGCTTTGGGCTTTGTAGATATCAGATCTTTTATGCTATTATAAATAGCATTGATTCTGCAATTTTATATTCTTCTGTCTACTACTTTGGGGCAGTGGCCATGTAAGTGCCTCACAACTGGTTGACTAGTGAGGATCAGCTGATCTTTCTGGTTAGCTGCTCTAGAAATACTTTGCCATGTGGTGTTATAATGTGTATACATTGTGCCCACTCTTCCTTGTATTTCTTTAGTTACTTATTCTGGCCATGTTTTGTTTCTAGTTTATTTGGGCAGTGCCTTTTCTCTTGTGTTGTTGCTGTTGCTTCTCCTATTTAGAATGTACTGAATTTTCTTCTTTATTTATTACAGGTCAGCTTTGGTCAGTTTAGAGATTAAGGTTAGCGACATTTTTTGGACAGTAGGATCAATGGTGTCTCTGTGGATAGAGATAGGCCCAGAAAAGGTTAAAGAAAAGTTAGAGTGCATTCAAAAGTTTTTTTTCTATTCATCATTAGTGATTAGCAGACCTGTTAAATTGTTCAGTTTTGGCAACATTCTCCAAACCCAAAGCTGTGGAGCAGGGGCGTAGCGAGGGGGGGGGGGGGAAGGGGGGGGGGAGGGGGGGGGCAAGGGGGGAGCTGCCCCGGGCGCAGAGACCAAGGGGGGGGGGCACCATCACAGGGAGCAGAAAGAAAAGGATCACAGTGGATGAGGCAGCCTGGAAGCGTCCTGCCCTCTGTCAGTCTGGGGAGGCAGGGGACAATTTTAGCTTGATCAAAAGAGGTATTTCCCATACTGTACTGTCTCCTGGCTGCTGTTTAGCTATAATTTGCGCAAAATCGCTGCGTTTTTTCCGAGATTTTGTGAAATTCAGGTCTAAACAGCAGCCAGGAAACAGTACAGAAAAGTTGCTGTGTAGATGGTGAAGGACCTTAACACATGACTATGATGTCACCGCAGGTCCTGTAAGTACACTGCACTATGGAGGAGGAAGAAAGAAGATACAGGTGTGTGGAAAGGGAAGGGCAATCAGGGGTGCACAGTCTGGGGAGGGGGGTAGAGAGGGTCCAGTGTCTATTTAGGGGTCTGGTCTGGTTGTACATTATTATATACTTAACCCCTTAATAACTGCCCTCTCCAAATATATATCACATTTATATAAACCTTACCTACTGTCTGCAGGGGTAGGGAACCTTGGCTCTCCAGCTATTGCAGAACTACAACTCCCATCATGTCTGGACAGCCAAAGCTTTTGATTTGTCCATGTATGATGGGAGTTGTAGTTTTGCAACAGCTGGGGAGCCAAGGTTCTCTACGCCAATCTATAAAGCACCTGTATCTGTATATACAGTGACCATGATACAAGAGTCATTTTTCTAAATTATTTCTATTTGGAATACCTTACTGGAGGTATTACTGCTGTTGTCTCCGCTGCTGAGTGGAGTTGATCGAACCTCGAGAAATCCTAGGTTCGATTGAACTTGAACATTCACGAACCTGCTGCATTAGATAGCTGATGCCTTCCCAGTCCGTGGGGAAGGAGTAGAGTGCCCAAATACCACCTAGAATTCCAGTCGGTACCTGGGCAGCCTCCTCCTTCCCCACGGAACTCTACTGCTGAGCGTACCTGTGCATTAGGAGACAGCACTATAGAATCACATTACACTGGGTGTCACACTGGAGATAGATCAGGAAGCTTTGCCTCCTAATTCACAGGTACAGACAGCAGGAAGTGGAGACAACGACTCCTCCTCAGGTACAGACAGCAGGGAGCAGAGACAACGGCGCCTCCGTTAAGGTACTTAGGGACCAAATTTTAAATGGGAAAAATGGAAGTACTTTAATAAATGTTGATTGAGCCCAGAGCTGCCTGATAATCATTCTTCATAAAAACATTCCAGGTACACAGTAAATATGAAATTATTTATCTCATATTGTGAACACCACACTAGTGCTGCCAGTAGAGATGAGCGAATAGCTCATCTAAACAATCGCTCATCTAAACTTAATGTAAAAAAAATATACCAGCAGTGAAGGAACAACATGGGCCCCCCTGCGCACACAAGGGGGGGGGGGGGGGGGGCGCCAAATTGAAAGTTTGCCCCGGGTGCAGGAGAGCCTAGCTACACCTCTTCTGTGGAGTATAGATGCAGCTCTAAGGCTGCCAGCAAAGTATGGATACAGCCTATGGCCATGTTCCCACTACGTAAGCTCCGTAGTAATCACGGCCCTTGTAACAACAGCTGTGAATACTACGGAACTTACACTACCGTTCAAAAGTTTGGGGTCACCCAAACAATTTAGTGTTTTCCATGAAAAGTCACACTTCTTCACCATCATACGTTGTGAAATGAATAGAAAATAGAGTCAAGACATTGACAAGGTTAGAAATAATGATTTGTATTTGAAATAAAATTGTTTTTACATCAAACTTTGCTTTCGTCAAAGAATCCACCTTTCGCAGCAATTACAGCATTGCACACCTTTGGCATTCTAGCTATTAATCTGTTGAGGTAAGCTGGAGAATTTGCACCCCACGCTTCTAGAAGCAGCTCCCACAAGTTGGATTGTCTGGATGGGCACTTCTGGCGTACCATACGGTCAAGCTGCTCCCACAACAGCTCAATGGGGTTCAGATCTGATGACTGTGCTGGCCACTCCATTACCGATAGAATACCAGCTGCTGCTTCTGCTGTAAATAGTTCTTGCACAATTTGGAGGTGTGTTTAGGGTCATTGTCCTGTTGTAGGATGAAATTGGCTCCAATCAAGCGCTGTCCACTGGGTATGGCATGGCGTTGCAAAATTGAGTGATAGCCTTCCTTATTCAGAATCCCTTTTACCCTGTACAAATCTCCCACCTTACCAGCACCAAAGCAACCCCAGACCATCACATTACCTCCACCATGCTTAACAGATGGCGTCAGGCATTCTTCCAGCATCTTTTCATTTGTTCTGCGTCTCACAAACGTTCTTCTTTGTGATCCAAACAACTCAAACTTGGATTCATCCGTCCACAACACTTTTTCCAGTCTTCCTCTTTCCAATGTCTTAATCTTTTTCTTTTATTGTCCAGTCTCAGATATGGCTTTTCTTTGCCACTCTGCCCCGAAGGCCAAAATCCCGCAGCCGCCTCTTCACTGTAGATGTTGACACTGGTGTTTTGCGGGTACTATTTAATGAAGATGTCAGTTGGGGACCATGTCAGTCGGCTTCTGTTTCTCAAACTAGAGACTCTAATGTGCTTATCTTCTTGCTTAGTTGTGCAACGTGACCTCCCACTTCTTTTTCTACTCTGGTTAGAGCCTGTTTGTGCTGTCCTCTGAAGGGAGTAGTACACACCATTGTAGGAAATCTTCAATTTCTTAGCAATTTCTCGCATGAAATAGCCTTCATTTCTAAGAACAAGAATAGACTGTCGAGTTTCAGATAAAAGTTCTCTTTTTCTGGCCATTTTGAGCGTTTAATTGACCCCACAAATGTGATGCTCCAGAAACACAATCTTCTCAAAGGAAGGTCAGTTTTGTAGCTTCTGTAACGAGCTAGACTGTTTTCAGATGTGTGAACATGATTGCACAAGGTTTTTCTAATCATCAATTAGCCTTCTGAGCCAATAAGCAAACACATTGTACCATTACAACACTGGAGTGATAGTTGCTGGAAATGGGCCTCTATACACCTATGTAGATATTGCACCAAAAATCAGACATTTGTAGCTGGAATAGTCATTTACCACATTAGCAATGTATAGAGTGTATTTGTTTAAAGCTAGGACTAGTTTAAAGTTATCTTCATTGAAAAGTACAGTGCTTTTCCTTCAAAAATAAGGACATTTCAATGTGACCCCAAACTTTTGAACGGTAGTGTAGGTAATAATGCCTTCTAATGAATCCCGGACGGAGTGTGTACACATTCTAGACACTCTGTCCGGGGTCCCTAGCAGCACCACAAGAAACTGACATGTGTCCGTGCTCCGGCCGCACGCTCCATTGTGAGCAGCGGGGAATTTGGATGTGGGCACGCACCGATGCGCCCGCATCCAATATCAACGGCAGTAAAGATTATCCGGACAGTACTGCAGAACCGTCCGGGATGATCTTATCTGACACCGGCCATTCAAATTCTGCAGCCGTGGGGAATCACATGACAAGCGTTTCAGTTCGGAAAACATTGCCAAACGTGAATAATTTGACACGTCAGCTCAACACTGTTCATCATCCATCTCTTTCACTCTCTGACTGCAATGCCGATTAATTGTTTCTACCATCATGCATTCCAATCTGATGTGGGTTTTTATTCCTATTTGTTACCGGTTATTTGTTACTTGCCTGCATTGATAAATACTGTATATGAAATATAGCTCTTGCGTCTGTCTAATTGTTATACAATTTAACACCGCTGTACATCCTGCGGGTGTCTGATGACTGCAAGTAAATGTAACATCCCAAGAAAGATGGTTTTTATAGGTGAAGCCCAGTTCTGCCATCTTGTGACCAGCTGGTATTGTTATATCTGGTATTGTTATAGCAATGCTAAATGTAAATGTTGGTGGATAGGGTCATACACACAAGGCCAAATTATTAGGGGAAAGTGTGAGGCACATGCATCCATCCATCCCCCTGTTGTGGACATTTTTTTCAAACTGGTTGTAATAATTATCATTGGTTTTAAGAGCATGTGTTTGGCAGGTGCAAATTGATTTTAGCTGGTTCAATGTAATGATGACATTGCACCTGCTTGCAACAAGAGACCTATGACCTTAATCACTAAATGTCGTCACCAGGCACACCATTGTGTACCTATGCCACAGTCATTTTTACAATACAAGTACTATATACACTGCTCATCTCTGGGACCCCACCTGTGGTGAAAATAGCGGTCGTAATCCTACCCAGAATGCATGCATGGGGCTTTCTATTCTAAGAGAGTTTCTATTTAACAACCATGTCCATTAAGAAAGTTCTATACAGTACATACATAGAATCTTTTCCTATACATGGCTGGATAGGGGGGCAGAGATTTCAGGGGTGAAAAAGGGGCCCCAGTAAATGTAGTACCTAGAGGTGAGTAATAGAGATGAGAGAACCTCGAGCATGCCTGAGTCCATCCGAACCCGAACTTTCGGAATTTGATTACTGGTGGCTGCTGAAGTTGGATAAAGCCCTAAGGCTATGTGGAAAACATGGATATAGTCATTGGCTGTATCCATGTTTTCCAGACAACGTTAGAGCTTTAACCAAGTTCAGCAGCCCCCACTAATCAAATGCCGAACATTCGGGTTCGGATGGACTCGAACCCAAACCCGGTTTGCTCATCTCTAGTGAGTAATCTTCCCAAAGTTCTTTCCAGGTCTAATTTGTAAAAATTAACAGTATTAATGTGGTCTGAATACAATTTGTCAGAATCAAAACTTCCCCAATCACCTTAAAAAAAAATATGTATAATATTTTAAGGTTTCATGCTTTTTATACTTATCCTATGTACAGTTTCTAGTAGCAGCAATGCAATATAAAACAATACTGATAAGGGATGAGATGGCTGATGGGCTAATAGTACAGGCCAACATTTTCAATTGCACAATTGGTATAATTAGATTTGTAAAGAACTTACAGAATACCCAAAAAGACCTCCACCAACCAAGTTCACACCACCAACTGGGCTTCCTCCAGCCAGCCCTTTGGCAGAGTTTTCCATAATCCTTAATCCTCTTTAAATTGATTGGTGACTTCTATTTAATAAAACAAATTCCAGATAACCAGGATGCCAAAAACGCGAAAATGGT
The DNA here is from genome assembly GCF_027789765.1 of Dendropsophus ebraccatus. Classification (NCBI taxonomy): domain Eukaryota; kingdom Metazoa; phylum Chordata; class Amphibia; order Anura; family Hylidae; genus Dendropsophus; species Dendropsophus ebraccatus. Next base: position 111,374,329 of record NC_091459.1, on the reverse strand, counting down.
GGCCTTTGCTCTGTTTGTTTCTTCATGTCACAGTTGGCCTCCGCACAATGATGCTGTAATGGAGTTCGGGCTACCTGGTGTAAACATTCCCCCGAGGAACCAGTGCTGAGCAGGGGGTACTGAGGATCCCTGATGTTTTGATTGACACTAATTAATAATATTAATGTAAATAAATCAACTGTATATACATTAACTGTAAGCCACTTAAATATACTTGGCGCACCCTGCAGTCTTGGCCCCAGAAGGTTAACACATTCCTGAATATGTTCTTTATCTGAGGGACAAGCTTCTTTCATGCTGATTTTAATGTACGTCGAGTTCTTGGTAAGTTATTTGTTTATTCAGATTTGCCCTTCTATAAATAATGATGTACTGCTGGGATATTTTAATGCCAGAATACACAACTGAAAACAAGCTAATAATCTGGAAGCACTGGCTCCTGCTTGCAGCCCGGGAGGGAGAGGACATCTATCTGCTAGAACATGGATTCAGTTGGAAAAACTCAGCTGTAAAATAAACTTTTGCAATTTTTGAAGAGGACGTATATAATGTAACCCCATTGTATACAGCTCCTTCACCAAAGAGTGATTTGAATAGCTTAGCAGTTCTGTCTTCTGTTCGAGAAACCCTCAAAGTGCATCTAGAGAATCCCAGAAGGAAATCTCTAGGCTTTGTGAAAATCCACTGCTCATATTATCATGTGTGCAGGAACTGGAGCAGGAAAGTAAGTGGAATCCACAGAAATTACAAATTCAACTAAAGCAAGATGGCTTAGCTGTTTTTCCTTAACAAAAAAGAGCAGTTTGTTGGGGATGGATGGATGGATAGATAATAATAATAATAATAATAATAATAATAATAATAATAATAATAATAATAATTATTATTATTTATTCATAAAGCGCCCTTAAATCCAGAGCGCTATACAATAGATAGGGGTAACAAGCAGGAATAATACAAGATCAGAACACAAAGATCGACCGGTACATGGGGGAAGAGGACCCTGCCCGGGAGGGCTTACAATCTAGATAGATAGGAGACAGATAGATACGGATGAAAGCAGCACAACTATGCAGGGTTATAGGGTGCCAGCAGGTAAGGCCAATAATCAAAGGACCACAGCCATACAATGATAAACTAGCAGCACTCTAATGTAGTAAAAAAAGAAAAAAAGTGCATTTGTTCCATCAAAAAGGTTGTGAGGTTTTGACCGCCTCTCGTGGCAATTTTCAAGCATTTTTGAAACGTCACAACTTTTTGATGGGATAAATTCACTTTTTTTTTTCACTACATCAGAATGCTGCTGGTTTATCTTTGAACAGATAGATTTCAGACTATTTGATGTCTATGGCTGACTAAGTAGTACAATCGAAGGATATGTAGACTTTAACGTATAAACATCCTTCTGCCTTGGCACCACAAGTTTGACTCTCCCGCTGGAGAAACAAGCAGGGCTTAACTTGCTAGAAATTCCATAGGCTTGAATTTCAAGTCTATGCAATGCAAGTTTGCTGCAATGCAAGTCAATGGAACTTCTGACAGCTTCACATACAGCGGGCTATAGACTTGCTGGTAAGTTTAAACATGTATTGTGCTGCCCACTAAAAACTAATAAAACTCTGTCTTGTTTCTTAGTGATTTTACTATCCTTTAGGCAATATTCACATCTACACAGTTTATTCTATACAATGTGTGCTGTGTAGGTAACTGGTAAACATTAAAGCATCAGATGATGGATCAAAGAAAGAATAATGCTCAGCCCTGTGACATTTGTGATTTTAGCTCTTGATATCCATTTTCTTAATGAACTCTGTTTATTGTACATCCAATTTTTTATTGTTATCAATGAAGCAAAGGCTTGTCTGTAATAAAGTAGAGGGTTAGAGCAATGCTCTAATAATAGAAAGAAAGCTCTCTGGTTTGGATTGTAAACTAAAGAAGGTAACTTAGCTCTGATGGCATTTCTATTTTAGTGACTTTAATACTGCAGCACATTTTCTTAGACTTCGGCATAGTGCTAGTTTTGTGTTCCTCACCCGTGAATGTATTCTTAAATTGGCGACTGGGTGTTACTTTTCCTATAGTAATTAAGGTGCCAATATACCTTAATAGTAGCATTCAGTCAACAGCTACCATTCACCCAGTCCCCCCATAGACATACATGCTGCACTTAACTGAGAGAACGTGTGTTCTTACTGCAAAGGGGGGGGGGGGGGATTATTTAAAATCAACCGGTATCAGAAAATTATATGCAGAAAATTATAAATAATTTCTATTTAAAATCTTAAGCCTTCCAGTACTTATCTGCTGCT